>NC_080672.1:251767555-252125055 GCF_030247195.1 Topomyia yanbarensis
TTAAGTAATTTGAACTGTAAAACAAACCAAGATTGGCACCTTTGAGCTAACGCAAACCTGTCTTTTCAAATAAACAAATTGAATTAAAAAAAACACCTAAAATATATGCTAAACGACCTATAAACTGTTTTTTTGTTGAACAGCATCAACAGCATTTAATTCGCATACTGTGGTTCCTAGGCGAAGGAGGGATGCCAAGTCGTTTGCATTAATTTTACAAAACAATTTGGAATAAAAATCCTTAGATTTGCAGTTTTATTTTGTAGTTACCGAAAAGGCAAATAGTAAGATGCAAATATAATAGTTGTGTTGCAACAGTTTTTCTAGTACTTATTTGAGCATTTATAATATCGCTATTTGAAATGAGTTTCTGATCTTCCAGCACTGGTGAACCAATCTGGAAATCAGCTGATTCTGTTTGTGTTTGTTTTTTGTAAACAAAGTAAGGCTGTTGCATCCGCTGCAAGATTGTGCGTGACTTGCCGTTTGCACATAGCTAGAAGTTATTTGTGTGTTTGTGACGAAATATATGTTAAAGGTTTTTTGTTAAACTTAATAAAAAGTGTGATGTGAAGTGATATTTTACTTTTCTGGTAGTTGAAGTTATATATATATATATATATATATATATATATATATATATATATATATATATATATATATATATATATATATATATATATATATATATATATATATATATATATATATATATATATATATATATATATATATATATATATATATATATATATATATATATATATATATATATATATATATATATATATATATATATATATATAATGTAAAATGCGGCATAACTTTCAAAATGTTTATCGGCCGTTTTCAAAAACAACACATGAAGTACAGTTTTTTGCGACCATATATGATTACAATACTTCCTCTACGCCAACAAACTGTCTTTACTAGTGGTACACTGAGCGGAATCGCTACATCCATATTATATGATATTCATATAACTCAGCACTATTGGAATTTCCAATGATTGCTACATTAGACTTTCAAAAGTATATCAAACTTATATGGTTATCATGTTGAATGTAGCATTCCTCACAAATTCAATTTTATCACATTTCCATATAACATTTAAATTCCAGTGTTAGACCCAAATCTATCAGCGCACTATATAATAACTATCTGATAATTATCATATTAAAACATTAGGTGGTCCAATGAAATGTATAAGGCACTTTGTTAAATGTATAGGGAATGTTTAGCGTATTAAAGCATATGATGGTTTATTAAATCTATAAAAAATGTTAGTTATTTTGATAGAGAGCTTTTTCCACGTACTATTTATATGAATCTGGACTGATTGTTTTCGGATATGCTCCAAAATTATGGTATTTATAGTATACCGATAGTGTTATTTTTCCTAATTAAAATAATGCAGTCATTCTTGGACTGCAATGAAACAACTATAATCTAAATAAAAGATAAATATTTAATGGTTTTAATTCAGAACATATTTGTATAGTTATATTAGGGTGAAATTGGTGAGATGGTACTTTTGATTGAAGGAATTTTTTGTAGTTTTTTTGAGGCTCTAAAGCTTTTGCAGACTACTCGCCCTGAAAATTCAAAAAGTAAATACAGAATACTAAATTAGGATTATCGCCAGTAGAACCGTTTTATCATTTGCGAGCATACGTGAACTGCGTAATATATATCTGGTGCACTTTTGCTCAACAACCCTTTCATAGGTAGAATGGAAACAAAATTCAGTTTGCTTCTGAAACCGAACATGTCCAAACCTTAATGCGCTGTGTCGGGAGAACGAATGACGAGGGGATCGAACCAAACTTATCATCCATCGTGGCGGGCATCAATTGAATTTTGATTTTTTAAGTTCACACAGGGACGTCAATTTTTTCAAGCTCTCGTTCTCAGTACATTACAATACATTATAGTAGATGTGGCAACATTTCTCAACTAAAAACTAAACTAAAAATAATTAACCTAACAGCAAACGGTGATGAATTCGTATCGAAGTCGAAGTACTCGGCAAATTCATGGAAGCGACGAACCATCGCTATAATTGGACTATTGGCAGCATAGTTAGTGTTACACATTTCGATGTGTAGCTATGTCCGAGGGCGAAGAACTCGGGTTAAAGCGTAGAGGTTGATTTGTCCAAGAAGAACGAGTACATCGTACTCAGCCAACATAAGCTTTACTATGAAAATGGCTTGGGAAGTGAGTCTGCGCTCTTGCAAAGAATGTAATAACCTGCAACGGTTCTCATATGCTGGCAGGTTCAGCAGGTCATTGAGGGCAATTGCCGTAAAGCATATCGTATAAATTTGCGCTGGACAGTTTGAATCCTTTCACTCCACGTTGCATGATTAGGGCACCAGACAAGGTTTGCAAATTCCAACTACGAGCGCACCAGTGAGCAATATAAAGCCTTGAAACACAAAGGATCTCGGAATTCGTTGGAAATTTTAAACATATAACCCAGCAATCGTATCGATTTGTCATCAAGAATAACGCCTAGGTCCTTTACATGGTCAACGCATTGTAACTGAGTTCCAGCAATATTGTAGTTGAAATTAAGCATGCCACTTGTACGATGAAAACTGATGACAGAACATTTCGAAACACCAAGAATCAACATATTTCTTTGACATCAGTTGAAAAATGTATCGATGAGACACTCACTCACGGCAATCGGCTTCATTCCTTATGACAAGAAATATTTTCAAGTCATCAGTGAAAAAGTTTCCCTCCACGTATTAGAACGAAAACCGCATCATTTACGAATAATGAAAATAGTAACGGACCTGGTGTATTACCATGAGGAACTCCGAAATTATTAAAAAAAGATTCAGACATGTGTCACTAATTTGCACGACGACCTCGCGGTGTACAAGGTAGGATCGCAGTCGGTGGCAGAATCTCGTGGTACATCCTAGTTTATCAAGCTTTGCTAGCAGTATCTCGTGGTTAACTGTGTCGAAATCGGCCTTAAGATCAGTGTAAACCGTGTCCACCTGGAGTTTCTTGAATAGTTTCTCAATGCAAAACGATGTGAAGCTAACTAGATTCGTCTCAACCGATAGACCAGAGTAGAATCCGTGCTGACAAGTGCTTATGTAATGTTTACTAGCAGAAAACATTCCTTGGTGGCGGCCAGGTGCCCAGAATATCATTAGTTTTTTCCGAGTTACCAGTTGTTGTAAAAATGTGATGCACTCCCAAACCAGTTTGGACTCACATTTCGACGACCTTAATGCCAACAGTGCTGCTTGGATGTCCGAAAAGATTGCGATTTTTGCATGTCTGTAGTTTGTAGTAGTGTATATTGCATATACCTCTGCCTGGAAAATTGTAGGCCGCTTTCCCATTGATATCGCTTCTTTAATTCTTGGTCCGTAGACTCCCGAGCCAGTCAGCTCACCCATTTTAGAACCATCCGTATAGAATGATATTGTACCTTGAAAATTATGGAAATCTTATCATTCGCTTACGTGTATTTGGAAGATTGTGAAAGTTTTAAGCAGTAACCCTAAAACGCAGATTATGCAAAAATAAATACACAGCTAAACCCGAAATAGTGAAAGTAAACAAACACTCAGCTCCAACTGTTATTTTGTCCATCTATTGAGTTTTATGTTCTGTAGGCCTGGTAGCATACCCTTAGGGCATGTTCAGGAGCGTTTTATTTTGTATAGGAGTTTAAAGTAGATTGTCATTTCCTAATGTGTTGGTATTTTGTCTTAAACATTAGGGCACAGTGAACAGACATCCATGATCGAACAAAAATATTTAAAAAACGTGTGTAAACATTTGAATTAATATACCATAATCACTAGCGCCGCCACACCAACCTATCCCAACTATCCGTCAAATCCATTCCGGAACCGGTTAGAAATCCTGAATGGATTCAGTATGGAATCTTGCTGAAAGAAAAAACCGATTCCGACTCTATCGGTTGATGCATTTGAGCTGGAAATCCCCAAGTAACCATAAACATTAAGCCATTGCACTATATTGGCTATATATTTGAACTAATGTTGTATTGAAACTCCATTGCAGCATTAACAATGCAATCAAGGTCTATATTAGCATCAATAATTCATAACTGCACAGCCGACATATAGCATTATCGCTTGCTCTATATGCGTATATAAAGCTGATATAACGCGTACATGCTTCAAGGATCTTGAAAGCATGTAAGCTTCACAAGTGCATTTAGTGCCATTATAGAGCAAATAAAAAGCCGATGTAGTGCTATTGTAATGCTGTGGGTTTATTTGTTATGAAACTCTTCTTGAAGATTTTATTCGGCATATTTCATTTCAATCGAACATGTGCAATATAGTCTAGGGAGCAAACGCAGCGCACTTACCGTGAAGGACGAGGCAAGGTACCTCAGTTCGAGACTGACTAAAGGTAATTTTCGTAAAACATTCATATTATGTGAGAGCAAAAACCCATTAAGGATATTCATTACAATGCATTAGAAGAGAGACCCTTGCGGTTTTAAACAGAACATCGTTTTTGTTTTTTTTTTTTCGTTTTTGCTCATCATACCGAAAGGAAGCATATGAAAAGGTTTCAAAACCATGGCGGACAATGACAGTAGCCTAAAACTTTTTAATAGCATTAGTATTGCCAATATAAGGCTTTCAAAATTGACATTTGTGCGCTGGTGCTATATAATAGCATTGGTACTGCAGAAACGAGCTGTCAATCTCTGCACAGTAATAGCACTATATTTCCGGACTAGTTTGACTGGGTAGAGGAGTAACCGCTGTCAATTCTGTCGAACTCAGCCACAAAAAAACATGACGACAGTAGCGCACCTGGTTTGGATATCCCAACTACCTTCGAAACCGTTAGAGATTTTACACAAGTTGAATGCTGAAGATGGACGTCTGTTCTCTGTGATTCTACTTTCGCCAGATTTGACAGATGTAATAATAAACCCGAATTATGACATAAATTAATTTCCGATTGTAGTGTAAAGGATGCTGCGGTTCAAACTTTAAACTCGTTTTTCTCGAAATCAATATAGTCACATAGTCCGGCCTGACTTAATACCTACCGCTACCAGTTATGTGTAGCCTCTCTTTCTCGCACATGCTTCGAATGGAAATTTTCAAAAAAATCGGTTGGTCTTCAAAATTAAATAACTTTATCGGGGAACCTCCAATCAATGTTCTTCGTTATAAAATAATCTACGCGACCATAAGTTTTGAGGTATGCAGAATTACCATAGAGAACAGACGTCCATCTTCAGCATTCAACTTGTGTAAAATCTCTAACGGTTTCGAAGGTAGTTGGGATATCCAAACCAGGTGCGCTACTGTCGTCGTGTTTTTTTGTGGCTGAGTTCGACAGAATTGACAGCGGTTATTCCTCTACCTAGTCAAACTAGTCCGGAACCGGTTCGGACTTCCAGCATGAATTCCAGCTAAAATGCATCAACCGATAGAGTCGGAATCGGTTGTTTTCTTTGAGCAAGATTCCATACTGAATCCATTCAGGATTTCTAACCGGTTCCGGAATGGATTTGACGGATAGTTGGGATAGGTTGGTGTGGCGGCGCTAGTGTTTATCCTATATTAATTCAAATGTTTACACACGTTTTTTAAATATTTTTGTTCGATCATGGATGTCTGTTCTCTGTGGAATTACTGTGGAATTTGTTATTGGATTTTAAGTTTTTATTTCCGAGTTTCCCTACAAATTACTATTGAAACTTGAAACCTCTTGTGGGTGAACTAGAGCTATCGGAAAAGCTCATATTTAGCATATGATCTGTGCATCCATTTACCATTTGAATTAGCAGTGTTCCGAGAAACAAAAGTCAAAATTGTTGCCGGTCTACTATATAGTCTCCCGTCCTGAGATGAGACGATAGTTTTGTTTGATAGATTAAAGTTCATTTGCGAATTACATCACACTTTCTACAAAAACTAATTTTTCATGTCTCCGTGGTCGTGCCCTGTACACAACCCAATTTCAATTACCATTTCGGCAAACCTGTAGGTTATCTGGAATCACCCATTGCACACGATATTGTAGAATTTTCAATTGGCAGATTATCAACGATAAAAGTGACCGTTGATAGTTGTATTACAAAGAACATAGATCCATGTTCGAACAAGTTTAAAGTACTTGTGTAAACATTTCAACTGATATATGTCAAAACTTTTACGCCGCCATACCAGCCTATCCTAACTAGGCGCATAACCTAGCGCATAACTATGTTGTCCGTTTTTAATTTCTATATGACCAGCTATAAATTCAGTAACACTCACCTACTAAACGAAATTGCGACAGTTTTGAATTTGGTGGTGATAGTTCAATTATCGTTGAATAGGCCTTTATTTTTTAAACAAATTAAAAGCTCGAAATTGACGGCTGTTTTCTGTGGTTAGTTGTTGAAGAGAATACCAACACGTGTAATTTGAAACCACTACCTGAGGGAAATCAAAAAAAATTGTATTAGAACGCATCTTTACCATTTTAATTTTGATAAAAAAAACCCTTACCAAACAAAAACATTTGCTTCCGGTCCGTCATTTCGTTTTTCTTGTCAGGCTTCGTTTTACAACCCACTACTTACACCCACGAGATGGTTGAGCTCATTCATATAACTTGAATATGTTGTTCTGATCATATTCATATTGACCGCGCAGGATTCAAATTTATTGGATATCACTGAGGTTTAACATGAATTTTGTGTAACATTCATAGGAATTCATATAAATTCTACACAAAGAATAGAGGTATGATTCATATGACAAATCTAATAAATACAAAAGATATTTTCATTTCAGTGTAGTTTTTCCTGGAGTCTGAGTTCACGCTGACAAACATAGGCGTTCAGATTTCTAAAATGGTGATCATCTGTGGAATGTAATTTGCCCATTAATCCAAATACAAACTCGTAACAGATCGTTAGAAAATTATTTAACCTTAAAACATGAAATAAACAAAAATAGTGGAAAAATGTTCAAGCATGATTCGTCATTGTGATTACTACAACTCGCCCTGTGACTCTCTCATAACCCGATAATTAATAAGAAATAATTACTACGAAATACTAATTATTGAATCATCAGACTGGATAATTAACTCATTTAATTCGTTTTTTACAGTAAACTGGTTTTATTGTTTTGTCTCCAATTTTTCGGAGTTCAAATACAATTTCTTTTGATTTCAATGTAAAGGCGGTGGAGTTGTGATATTCTCATATTATTCATATATTGTAAAAATAGATGAAAAACAGCAGAACCGCGTCAAGTAATATTTAAACGTACTTGGCATTCCGATGGTTTATTTCACTGAAGTATAAAGAAACATTGAACTGTCACCAAATTTCATCACAAAATCGATACATGCACCCCATCTGCTATGTCATTTGTGCATGGCCCTTGCCTTGTTAAAATCAGCGTTCATTTCAAAGTGGAAACCCTGTTCACAATACACACTACATCCTGTCACTTGCATTTCGTCGTTTCTTCAAATTACGGAACCCAAATTGCCAATTTCACGGTACAACCCAATAATATCAACAGCACAAGGGTTTAAGCATTGCACCATTCGCTCTTGAACGTAAAACAAGCCACCGGAAAGGCCAACACATATCAAAACAACAGAATAGGTTAACTTGCAGGCCAAATTCGAACCCAAAATCCACATCAATTGCGACCCAGGGAGCTTTTGAAACTCTCTAAGCAGTGTCCACTAGAATGAAATACGAGTATAAATTGATGCCGAATACTCGGGTATAAAGTAGAAAACGTCCGATAGAGAAAATGAAAAATCCCAGACGAAGGACAATGTCATCAGAGTGAACGAACATTTCGTGTGAGGTCTCACTGGCTGCCTTCTAAACATGGAAAAAAGTTAAGTTCGAAAAGTACATTTGTGTAACGTTTGCTCGTATTGTTCCCTTTTTTCTGCATGATTTATAGTCCGAGTCTTTTTTTTCTTCGGTTTTTGCACTCAAATTCTGGGACGGCAGGAGTTGCAGGACAGTCGAGTAATGTGCATTTTTCTCGGATCTGCTTCCTACACTTTACTGGTCCGGCAAAGGAAAGGCAACGGTTGAGATCTAAATTACAACAATAGCTCGTTGGAAAAATCTGATCTTTCTATTTACCCTCCCCTCGACCCCCGTTCTGGGTGATTCGATGCTGTGGTTCCTTTTGTGTAATTACCACCGGATCGTGGATAACAAATAGGTTTTCAAAATATTTTGGTAACAGAATTTATGTCATTTTACCGGGAATTAGATCACCATGAGTGAAGTAAAACCATACGAACAATAATGAACTGGTGATCTATTATTTGTTGCTATGGTTTGTAAAATGACTTGTTCGCAGGTGGGCTGATGAACGTTGGAATTCGTTAAACATCGATTTTGCCTGTGTTTCATCTGTCGTCATGTCGAACAAGAGGATCGACAGGCGTCGTTCTAGATACGTGTCACACATAATGGAACTTGATCATTTATCAAACGCACTCATTAGGCTGGTAAATATTTTCCAAAAACTTTAACGATACTAATTAACTTTCTGTTATCAGGCATCCTTTTAGGAAGTGCACAAACCGGTAGTTACGTAAAAACGACCAGCATATGCGAGTTCACAAGTTGCTCGCGCACATTGTTATCCGGTTTTTCAATGTCACTCGACCCTGTGGGATGGAGCAACGTTGGCTGTGTGCAGGGTGCACGGTAATTTACATATCATGGAAAGGTGATATCGATCTGGGATGCGTGAGAGAGTCGACGTATAACTGGTACTGCTAGACGAGCAACACGCAACATGTGCGTTTGCTAAGTATCTTCTGTTGTTGAGGGCTATGTTTTCGCTTATCAGATACTTTATCACACATTTCCTGAAATTTGTTCCCCGGTCGTGGAAATTAGTAATATTTGGGAGCACGAACAAATCAACTGTAGCTTTGGAACCTTCTGTAAATTACACATTTTGCTCCCGAACTCGTTGGGCTGTCGAAGCGGAAAGGCATAAGGAATACCGACTTCTTGATATTGAATCATTTATTGAACAGTAATGACAAGAAAAACCTTTTTTTAACGACATTAATTATTTTTCCTGTTGAGAGCCAAGCCTTGATACTATATTTCACAGAGGGGTTTTCGTGTACAAAAGCTGGCCAAAAATTATTGCAACGTCATTTAAAGTTAAGTTTTTTCTTCATAGTACGTTTTAGGGTACACAGCCATAATTTGCTTTATTTGTACATCTACCTGTAAGTGTAATGGTAATTTTAATAAGAGCGCTAGCAAACTTGACAAAAAACTGTATTTAAAAAAACGCTGCGCGTGGTCGGATCACATCTTATTCCGTTTAAAATGCCGCGTCTTTCACAATATTTGGAATAAGACTCTTCCACTTTGCATTAAACTAATCCGTTTAGGGGAGCATAAAAGTTTTCTTTTCTTAGAAAAATCAATTTTTTCTCATATATTGAAATATCACCATTTTAGGAATATACTTTTAATATTTAAGCCCAACTAAGCCTCCCTCCTGATGTTGACAACATAAATAAATTATGTGTTTTCCTCGAAACCATGTCTTCAAAATCGGTACCATGGATATCTCAAGAATTTTTTTTGATTTGTTCTAATGCCCACCGTTTTGTTTAGACCCCTTTGGAATTTTTGATTCACGATGATTTTTTTTTGCATTGGCAATTTAAAAGATTCGTAGGAGAAAGGTGAAGAGGGTTTTCGTATGCAATTAAAAATTGTCACTAAAGAAAAAGGGTGATTTGTAACATGCAAACCTCGTTTAATTTTGTCTTCTCATTTTCGAGAAAAAAAAATTGAATATATGTCATTAAACAAAGAAAAAAATCCTATTCTCACTCAAAAAATTCCTGAAATAGCAAAAAATCGCCCATGAATTGGAATGAAACTAAGTACAGCTATACCTTTACTATACATGTCTTCGATAGTACATATACCATTAAGCAACGTTTTTGTTTAATTTAGAAAACTGTAAGAATGAATTTTAGGCAAGTCTTATGGGCTTCAAGAGATATACTTTAAACTTAACTTAAGTTCTGTGTAACACATAGCAGATCGGTAACATTGCGCATCTCAAAACGACAGTTTTTGTTGTATACCAGCTTGTATGAAAAAATCTCTTCGACTTGATTGCATATTGTAACCTCAGCTCAATGCACACTTTTTTTCATAGTGGGTCCTAAGAATATCAAAGAAGTGTATTAGATATCGGGATAAACCTTCCTACAAATTACAGGAACATCCTGCAAATTTCAAAAGATTTCTGAATTTCAAGTCTTCCTGAGAGCTTCAGACATCCCATATCAAGTATGGAATGCTATGTTTTACACGGCCCAGTACCTCGGAAAATTACATTGTCAAAATGAAGAAATAGCGCTAACAATGTCTATTTTTATAAACTTGCTGTAGATTTTCTGACACTAGCAAATATTTCGAAGCGTTTCTGATAAAAATGGCCATTTTTGTAAGAGACGGACCACTGCGACCAGTATTTAGATCAATTGAGGTAACGGCGATATTACAGCGTACGATATTATGTGATACGTGCTGCACCTTAGGTGCTTAGGTGCATGCTGGTATACAACCATGTCAAGCCCTTCTTGCATCATCTTCGACGCAGTCCTTTTACATTAACTATCAGCTCATGCACTGGTGCAGACATATAAGACAATACTCCTATCAAAACCATTTTCCGGTAGTTTTATTTGAGATTTATAATACTTTATGAAGCTCTGTAAACAAATAGTAATTTTTAAATAGGAAACGAACCATCAGATTTGTTGAAGCGTCCTACTCCAAACGAAAACTGCTTGATATGAAGTGAAATAGGCAGCGCATTGATCACCATGTTGCTCTACCCAATAGAATGCCGAATAAGTATTAGAAATTAATTTTTTAAGGTGGTGTAACCCACTGTAGCTCCCAAAAATAGGCATATTGCGGGAATTTTTCTTGTGGCAATAAAGAGGTGAATCGAGATCTTGTTAAATGTGATTTACAACGTAAGTAATCAATCACAAAAAATAATTTATTCGAGCAATTTCGTCACAAATCGGCGGATGTGCAGCTTTTTTTCCATTTTTTTGGAAGGAGTCCACGGCCGGAAACTTATCTCTCGTAATTTTTGACTTAGAACCAAAAACTAAAATTTTTCTGATTCCTTATGTCAATAGCAAGCGACGTATGTAGGATTTTCGATATCTTGATTTTACGAAAAAGTAAAAGTAAAAAAACGCAAAAAAATGTTTTGGGATCTCATTTTAACATCCAAAAGCTCATTTTAGACTAACAAATAAAAAATAGATTTTTTAAGGTGGTGTAACCCCTTAATACACAATAACTGCATGAATCATAAATGCACTTTTTGATTTTTGAAGTGGGCGTATTTATGCGAGACTTTTTGTCTATGACAACCTCAGAATGTACGTGTATGAACATGTATTCATGAAAACAAGTGCCTGAACAGCTATCACCTTCCATCTCCGGGTTTTCGCACGTTTTCATTTACATTCTATCTTAATTAACGCATTTCTTTTAATCATGCATTCAGAAAATCTTCACTTTGTAGGTGCGTGTTCAAAATTACACCTGATTTTGATTTTAACGTTTGTTCTTCAGTTATCAAAATGGTGTCCAAGAAATACGCTGAACTAACGAAATCGTTAAAAGTGATTAAATCAACTGTCATCAACAATAAAAATGTTCTGGGACGTTTCACGAAAACCTGTAAGCCTGAATCGAGGAATAATCCTCAGCCGGAAGCTTGTACATAGAGCTCTTTAACCGGAGTCAATCTTTCGATTATGAAAAGATAGTGACCAAATTACGACGATAAACAACATATTATAGCCAAAACAGGATTCCGGAAACTGTATGTCGTTGCTGTTGTGCTATCTTATGACAAACGCCATTTTGGGGTCAACTGAGTTAGATATGCCACATTATTAATCTGAAAATTCTCTACCAAATGGCGTTCTCAGAATTTTGAAATTTTGTTTGGTTACTGAGATATAGCGAAAAAAGTGATGAGAAATTGTCAGTTTTTCGCTTTAAATCACTGTGTCTTGGGATTCGCTTGAGTAATGTAGAAATTTTATATGTAAAAATGTCTGAGGAACACAATGGCATAATAATTTTCAAAATAAAAATACATGTATTGCGAGAAATATGCAGTGTTACATTTAAATTGGCAACATTTCATGTTTGGCAACACTGCAGTTAAAAATTACTATTTTTTCTAGATTGCTTGCTGAATTTCCTTCAAAATTCATCGCACAATTGTTTCTATACCGAATAAAGCCGAAGATATTAATAAAAGTTAATAATTGATGGTTTTTTATATGGAAAATTTTCCATGTACAATTATGACACGCCATACAAATTTTGTCATCAATACACGCTTACGACACCTGTGAGTGCGACTTTTGTTTACATTTATAATGAAAACTCGCAACATAGCCAACCGAACTTCGTAATATTTGAGAGTTTAATACAGAATAGAATTAATTGTCTTCTTTGAATTGTTTTTAACATTTATAAGTTTCAAGATATTCAATCTCAAACTTTAAAAATCGTTTTTCTCGAAATGCGCTTGTCATAAGATAGCACAACAGCGACGACATGGTACTGACGAAATTCGATTAGCAACAATACCTACGTCAAAGCAGATTGTAAGCAACTTCCTGTGTAAAAGTTTTATACGCCAACTGAAAGGGGAAAAATATTTTCGAGGAAATAAAACTATCGATGCTCGCTAAAAACATCTGGTACGGCAGGATATTTGTACATGTATCTTCAGTCGCTCGTCAGGGTAACAATTTAGCACTGAGTGACAATATACCTATTTTTGTTTTTTTCTTTCTTAATTTCGACTAATGTGTAGACATTTTCCTTTTTTACTTTTTAACGACATTCAATTAGCTAGAGATTACTGGGTAGGGAAAATTATGAAAATTTAGAGCCATAGTACTCAAGTGAGAGCACGGATGTGAAGTATACAGATCGGTATACAACCACGTAAGATAAGCACTAATGAAATTGCTGCTGTTCATCTCTGTTTGCCTTTCGAATGCCGGGATAGATTTTTATTAGACTACTGCTATTGCTATTACAGTCGTAGCAGGTTTGCTATTTTGTGTATGGTACTGGCTATGTATACAGCGACTGCCCACATCTGCCGGATACACATTTTTGTTTAGGCTCTCTGTAGAGTGTATTCGTTATCAAAACACTATGCTTACAGCTGTTCTGTGCCGTTCACATATAATTGTAATTTTTTGTTCGTTTTCGCGTTTGTTAATGGTTTTGTTTGTACAAATAGGTTTAATATTTTTTTTAATTTTGATTATAGAGGTTTTAACCTAAAGGTCATTCGCCTCTTCGGGTTAGAAAAATCTCTTATGAAAAATTTCTAACCCTATGTGCGGGGTCGGGACTCGAACCCACGTGCGCTGCGTACAAGGCAATCGATTTACCAACTGCGCTACGCCCACCCCCTTCATAATTTTGGTTTTATATTTGTCAATAAGTAACACAGGGTTAAATAGGCTACAATTCCCCTCTTGCTGTGAAATGTGTGAGGACTATACTGAAGCACGGCGATAACAGATGTCAATATATGTTGTTTGTTTCGATCGTGTAGAAGGCCATCGTAGTTTCGAAGCACGGTTGTAGAACGACGTCATGTTTGTTACACTTTCTTGGACGTTTTACCTCTGGACTAATATTTTTTTATTTCGATTATAGAGGTTTTAACCTTAAGGTCATTCGCCTCTTCGGGTTAGAAAAATCTCTTATGAAAAATTTCAAACCCTATGTGCGGGGTCGGGACTCGAACCCAGGTGCGATGCGTGCAAGGCAATCGATTTACCAATACGCTACGCCCAGCCCCTGGACTAATCTTGTTCGGCCCGAAGAACTGGTGCTTTAATGTCGGGTCACCGAAAAAGGAAGCTAAGCGCAAAGGAGCTACTCGCTTCTCCGGCTAACAATGAAGGACTCAAAAAACACCATCCCGCCCTCGCTGTGGAAGATCAGGGTTGTATTACCCCCTTATCGAAAAATTTGCTCCTTTTGTGGAAAAGTGCTACACAGTTACGCATTCAATGTTCTGAGGACTTCTTTCTTGATGTTTTAACAAATATTATTACATTTGGTAAGGGTGCTTGTACTGTTTATAACATTCGACCTCTTTATTAAGTATTGAACCCATTTTAGAATATTCGCCATAAAAAGCGCCATGTCAACAAACATAAAAGTTTATGAGTTCAAATCACTTTTCTCTTCCCTCGTTTGACACCAGTGGAATTCGTCGTTGGGCTTCGGTTGGGCATCGACTTAGAAGCAGGACTCGATCCCCGGGGTCAATAGACACAAACCTGGCCGGCGACGTCGTTTTTTTTGCAGCACCTTCGCCAACTGCAGTCCAATAAAAACCGGTACACACTCCAAATTGAATCTTTGTGGGCATTATTCTTTTTAATCTTGCCAAATAACCCCCTGAAGTGAAACAAATGACTTTAAAATGTTTTATTATTTTTAGTAAACTACCATTAACTGCACTCGCTTTCGTGGTGGAAGATTTTGTTGTTCCTGTTCCAGTGCCATTTGCAAATCAGTTAGCTCATCGTTTGTCCTGCTGGGTAGCGGTTGCCGTTCGTTCGTTCGTCTTGTTTACTTTTCTCCTTTGGTCGGAACTCAACTCAGCGAAGCCAGCAGACAGGCAGCTTGTCTAAAGTTGCTTATTTGTTTTTACCTCGTTTCAGCCCCTGGCTGATGACAGTGCACTGTTTGCAGGAAAAGTAGTATTTTTGTTTAAAATATGATTGAAGTTTTGTTTGCAATACTGCTTCTTTCAAAAAAAAATCAACCAACACAACGAAATCAACTGTTTCTTTAACGAACTTCACTGTTTTCAAAGCTGTGCATCTCTGATGCCAAAGGTGCTGAAAGTTATCTGTAAAATTATGCGCCAAGGAAAAGACGAGCGCATTGATTATGAACTTACAAATTTGTCTTTGTTGAGTTCTCCTCCCTCGCCGCAAGGTTCCGCATTCCTTGTGTCGCGCTTTTTCACAAGTTTTATGATGCAAATTGAGTGCAACAGCGCTGAGTCTTGTCAATATATGGTAAGATTATGTAAATTTTTACAGCACGTTATTTGATTTCGGTCAAAATTATCCCATTTATGTTGGATAATGCGAATGACCCTAAACGAAATCGATAAAAAAGGGCTTTTAAACCTACACACCAAAAATAATGAAATTTAAACAACATGTAAATCAATACGAATGTAAACATAAAACGATTGAACCAAAAATTTGATTGAAAATTACGTTAAAATCTATTGGAGTATCAAACAGCATACAATTTTACACTTTCATTCGTGTAATATTACATGTCATTCATTTTACAGCAGTATTCGAGTAAAAATACATTGTAGCGCATTGATTTTCCGTTTAAAGAAACTGTAATATTCAATCCACGTGTAAAATTATAATAAAATTCGTCGAAGAAAGCACGACAAGTCGTGTGTATTTGTGGTTGAACTTAAATTTACATTTATATTCATGCTCCAAATATGTGCATGAAAATAAACTTAAAATAACAAAATATTTTTTTCTGTGTAAACCAATGCTCGGAGGCTGGTAATGAAGCTGCATGGCCTACTCTCCTGAATCATCGCAAATCATCATTCTTAAAATCTATATATTTCCAAAGGATACGTAATCGCCTCCTATGCAGTCACATTTTTGAGAAAACATGTGCCCATCCCGCTATGAGCCAAATTTTGTCGTTTGTATTACCTTTCTGATTTGTGATTTGTTCGAGCAATGGAGATGTTCCAGTTTGGCGAGCACTGCCAGCAGGTCACCTGCTTTACGCGTGTGTTTGGGATTACCGCCTGCTAGCAGACAGGGACGGGGGCGTTAATAAAGCATGCGTTTATAGCCCAGCGGCCCTTAAACCAGAATGTAATCTAATTTGACCTGTCTTGTTAGACATGCAGTAGCCTATTCGGCAAGCAAATTGCAATATATGCAAATCGATATAAACTTTGTATGCATTTGTACCTAGATTTGGAACAACGTCTTGTTAGGAGAAGACTAAGGAAGATTATGATGTATTGATTGTTTTGTTGGGATTATTTCAGTGGCGTAATAACGGGGGTTGTTTTTGGGTACAAAACACTCCCCGAAATATTTTATGTATTGAAAAATTTAATATGTTCCTCAAAAATGTGCCTTACTCCCAGGCGGAGTAAAGTGAATTCATTTCCGAGGACTATGCGAGTAGATCGAGACAATGTTGAGATCTAAATAGTTGATAAAAATCGGAGCCAAATAGTTTATGGAATCATGAGCTAAATAGCTTGCGCTAATTTACCGCTGGAGAATATCCGAATGAAGTGGCTAAATGGCTCAACGCAGAGGATTGAAACGACGTAATATATGGAGAGAATGACGGAATGCAGAAGGAAATTCAGGAGATAAATAGATGAATAAAGCGAGACTCCGAGTTAATTGTGGAAAACTTGTGAGCAAAAGAAAGAGGTGATATGAAAGCACAATGAGTCAACCCCTCCCAAAGTTATATTACCTCGATGCCACACACCAGGCCAGCCTTTTGAAGCTATTTAAATCTTGCTATTAAAACACACATACACGAATATACATACATAAATAGCTTAGCCTCATTCATTGCGACAATCATCAGCCGTATCGTGCACCTCCGAATGACAAAACAGGGTGTTGACAAATTGAAGGCTATCATGGAGAGTCTCTTACCGAAGCAGGACCCAACCGCATGGCCGCCTACACCATTCGTCGATGCAGACGGTGGAAATGATGGTGACAACCAGGTCTTCAGCGACCGGTTCTTTACAGTGGAAAGAGGACTTAAAGCGAAGAAAGCTTCCGGTCCGAACGGTATCCCCAACATGACACTGAAGACCGCGATCCTGGCGTTTTCGAACATGTCATTGTAACATCTTTCCAAGATTTTTTGTTTGCTCAAAATGTTCTACAAAACTGTCACAATCAATGAAATACAAAATTTCGGTGAAGGAAACAACTTAATATTTAGAGCAGTTTCTGAGATATTTACGATTTTTGTTCGAAAAATGGCCTACTTTGCACTTTAATAACTCATGAATGGGCAAAAACGGGCAGACTCAGCATGCATTTGAAAGCACAAGGTGCTACAAGATTCTGTATGTATCTGGTTGTATCCATGGTTCTGGTAGCAGGATTCAAAGAATATAATTTATCACTCTAAAATATTGATACGAAACATATTCGGTAAAGCTGGTGAAATAAAGTGGTGATACCTTCGACAAAGTGTTGGGGAATGTTCTTCTTAGAAACATTGCCAAAGACACCGGTTTTCAATCTTTACTAATTTCTCATGATAAAGAAGGACAAGTCTGTCTTTGCCGTGAGACATGTTGGCATACTTGAGCAATTCGTAGAAACACTGCTTAAGGGGTTATATACAAAATTGAAACTCAAAAAATCGGGAAAAAATTTATTAAACATTCTGAAAGTACATGCTTTTGAAAGTATTTGTGCGAAATTTCATCCAAATCGGATCGCTAAATTTCAAATTACAGCAATTTGCAGCGAGCTGGTTCTTCCACGAATGAAGTTAACACAAAACTTTAAACGCAATTATCTCGGAATGAAATTTTTTGAAAAGTGCCGTTGCGGTAAACGTGATATCTCAAAAATTATTCATCCGATCTTCATAATTTTTTTTTGGAATTTTTTGTATTTACATGCTCGTGTACTTGAACGGTTCCTTTTTCATGAAATTTTTTTCGATTCTTCGCAATGAATGTTTGTTTAAAATTTGGAACACCAAAAAACTTAATACTTTGGTCAACATGTTTTTTACAAGAAAAAAAAATTCTATTGAGAAACCGATCCGTTCAAGTACATTGCAATACATTTTTCTTTAATAATCTTTTTAGTTTTTGGATTTCAGTTGAGCGGTTCGGCTTGGAGAGCGTTCACCGCAAACCTCTGCCAAAAAAACACGCTTCGGGGGATGGGCCATAACTCCGACAACCTTGAATATTTTTTTAATTCAACTTGGGTTTTCTATCTTCGATAGTGCTCCAACGAACTGTCTTTCGCTTTTTCAAATAAAATTTGTATAAAACAAATTTAAAAAAATCACGAACTTAACTCACTTTTCGCCACAACTTTGTATATAACCCCTTAAGCTCGACTCCTGCCAGCAAAAGACTAAAGATTACTTCGAAAGATTTTAATCCTGTTTCTAATGACCACTTCTAGTTTTCCGATCTGTATATTTCACATCCTTGCTCGCACTTGAGTAATATGGCTCTAAATTTTCATACTTAGTAATCTCTAGCAGTGGTGCAAATTTTCATTTTCAAATGCCAACTTTCAGCTCAATCAAACCCAACCATGATTCAAATTCAAAGCCTCCCTTAATCATTCACTTTCAAGTTGACGGGATTTTCATAACCAAACCGTACGTCTTCATTTCAAATTGATGCTCTTTCAATCACCAACCAAAGTTGTCATCTGCTCTGTAGAAGCTAGTCTAGGTTAAATGTTGACATATTTTGCGTTTTCAAGCTTACATGAACAGTAAGAAGTATGTTCAGAGTACTTTTGCTGGAAAAACCTAGTCAATATCCCAGTACAGAGATATTCACAGGGTCAATGAAATCAAAAATGAATGGAAAATGATTGAGCAGCTCGCCTGTTTGAATGAATGATGAAAAGAAAAAACTGCGAATTGAACATAGTAGGGCATGATTTGAGATTTGTTCTTCTTTCAAGTTCAAAACAACCTGGTGAAAATTTGCAGCTCTGATCTCTAGCTAATTGAATGTCGTCAAACAAGTAAAAAAGTGTCGAAATAAAAAATAAAAAAAAAACAAAATAACATTGTATATTTTTGCTGTAATATCTCAATTTCTGCAACAAAAACTAGTCGATTTTATGGAGAAATCAACACCATTCCGAATGAACATGAAAACAATTATATACTTAAAACACGAAAATAATCTGCATTTTACCAAGTTCAAAGATTCCCGAATTCCGAGATAGAGTAAATATAAATTCCCAAGATTCAGGAAACCTGAGAACTGTAAAGATTCCCGAGATGGAAGCTCGACATGCTTCTGGAAATAATTTTTAAAAGCCAGAAAAAATCTACGTTTGCCAAGCTTTCCGATTACCACTAACCGTATTACCAACGAGATTTGAGAACCAACTTTGGGAAATCATTAATACAACAAATAAAACATCCTCGTGCATTTTTCTGCTAAAACTTTTATACTGAAACGGCGAAGCTTCAATTAGGCTTTCCTTCTTGCACGATTTTGATGTCTGAAGATAAGGCCAGACTTCGCCTGCCTGAGATATCCGAAAACTGTCACAAAGTTTACAGCACCAATTAATCAAAGTATAAAAACGTGATTTTTATAATAGCAATCGGAGGCCTCGCATCTGTCAACAACCGAACTGCCCTGGCCGAGACACCATACACCTTTTCGTCAGTCCGCGTCGAGGTCGGTCATACGAAGGAAGGATCAAAATGACCACCAATAAAACCTAATATAATTTTATTTGTATGGTCAACATCAACGCTCCGATGACAGTAAAATCCTGTACGCACAAGAAGGGAAGACCAAAATGCTCGACGGGGAAAACGGAATGCTAGCCAAATCTTCAGTCTATGTGATGGAAAGGGCAATCCATCTTTGAGATGGCTGCGAGAAAAAAAATCTCACCTCCTGGTAGGTTTGGTGATTTTGGCGTTCTTATTGTGGAATGTGTCCAAATCTTCGTCGTTGATGACGAACTGAAAATTTTTGGTGTGCTGGGCTGGTACCATAGATTCGAACAGATTATTTTACTCATCCAACAGTCAACAAGTTCCTATTTAGTCAGACTGTGTTCGTTTGTTTGTTCATAATATTTTATTTATAAAATAATTTTCGAAAATAATATAATAGATCCAATGAATTCGCGTCTACAATAAAAGTTTAAAATGTTACGAAAGTTAAGGTAGGGAAACCAACGATCTCGAACCAATCTGTGGTCTTTCCGGGAGCGTGCAGCGACAACCCTCTACGGGGAAGAAGGAAATAAAAGTTTCACCTTCGCAAGACAGCAGAAGGAAATCAGAAGGAGAGAAACGTAAAGACTGTTGTGGTGCGCTCAAAACTGGATGGCGCCAAACAATTAGTGGATTATAAATGCCTTCAAAACTCGGTCTGCAGTCGACGCAGACTGAATCTGACAGAAAAGGGACGAAACCGCGAAGAAGAATCGGACAGAATGGAACGGAAAGAGCGGCCCGGGAGGTAGAACAAGGAGTCCCTCGAGGTGTGCCGCGGATGGTCATTTCCAGTAGGAAAGTGGGAGAGGCGACACAAGAAAGGTAAGAAAAAAGATTTTTTTTTTTCGTTTGCCAACAGTTTTCCCCCTGACTATCTCTGGTAGCATGTTAGGAGGTATGTTTTTCATTGATGACAAAGTTTTGATGGCGTAGTCGGGCGAGCGACGGGGGATTAATTTATGGTCTAGTTTTACGCACGGTACGCCTGCTTCCTAGAGTGCTTGCTTCGGGTTTATGGTCTTCTTGGTGTCTTTCGTCTGCAACTGATAGGATCGTAATTAGTGTCTAACCAAACCCAGTGCCGATGCCTCTGCCGACCGTTGAAGCAAGGAAGATTGTCTCGATGAGATTTCAACGGGACCGAGGAAAAGTGATTGATCAACGGCTTAGATATTTGAAATAGATACTTTCTGTTGCTACTGTGGAATCTTGCAATATCTATTTTTAACTACCAGGTAGCATATTTGATTAAAATGAAAATGCAGATTTTACTCTGCGGTGATAACGTTCGTAAGTTTGATGATACCGCAATATTCAAACATAGCCCTTTATTATACCATTTCCACCAGGTTGTAAATCAATTAAAGAATGTTTATTTTAAGATTTGGCTCTTTGGTATGATTGAATGTGCGCTCTTAACGAGATGTGCATATTTCGGGCATACTTGATATGAGGTTCTATGTACAAATAACAAACATTTCGAACTCCTATATTAAAATTAGGTTCGATTAAAAGGAAGGAAAATATAAATATGTTTAAAAATAAATCAATTGATTAGTTCATAAACAAATTAATTAATGTTTAACATAAGTGTGTAAATAAATAAATATAAAAGAAAAAAATAAATAAATAAGTAAATTAATAATCCATGAAAATAGTTCATTCACTGGTTTCGCAAATGCTAATAATAAAATACAAAAACAATAAAATAACAATTCAATAAAATCCTTGATTAAAGCATAGAATAACCAAATCATTAAATAAACAATAACATTTTTTTATTTATACGCGATTAATTAAAATCTTCATCGAGCTTCTAATCTTAATCTATCCAAATTCTTAAAAAATGCAATTTTGAAGCAAACTCTGAACCAGCAGCACCTAATGCTATAACTTTTCAGAACATTGCGTAACAGTCATGTCTTAATTCACCCAACACGTTAATGTTCATACAAACTATAATTCCATGGCAGATGCCGGATTCTTTCGATGGGTTGTTTAGGATTAGGCGTATGCCAGATTATTTCGATGGGTTGTTTAGGATGATATTTGAGGAATACATTTGTGCTACGGATGAAAACAACCAAAATTCAACTAGATAGTTTAATCATCAGACCTTATGGTTAAATCATATTTTGATTGCTTTTGTGGTTTTCAATATTGCCTTGAAAATTGTGTAATTGTGTTGTTAAAACAAAATTTAAAATATCTCAAGAACTACAGCTCAGAATTTTTTTGTTATGAGCATATTAATTTGAAATGGCGTTTAGAATCATATTCAAAAAGAAAATTGTATTTTTGACTGCAAATAGTATGAAATATAAAAATATGTCAAAAGCTGTTATTAGGAAATCGTTTTTGAAAGCTTCTTCATGAACCAAATACACTGAAAAAGTTTCTTTTGCGTCTTTAAAACGATGAACATTAGATTACTGACATTTTATGATGGGGAAACGCGAGTAACTTTAAAAAAGGTCATAATTGTTTTTGTTGGAGCAAAATTTCAAATATCTCAACTACTATCGCTTTTAGGAAGGTGTTTGTTTAGATTTGAAATGATACTTAGAATCATATTTTGCAATAAAATTACACTTTTGTATGTCAATTAGTATGAAATTTAAAAACATGTATAAAGTTATTGTTAGAAATACTTTTAAGTTCTCCATCATGCAACTACATTCAAAATAATTCTTTTTGTTGACAAAACATAAAACAAATTAATAAAATGGGTCTTTGTGCAATTTAAATTTTTAACATAAATTATCAGTGTATATATTTTTTCGTTCCCTGTAACTCGTTCTCAGACAATTTTCTTGTATAAAATCCGGTCATCGAACTTTTTCTTTGAAAATGCTACATGTAGAAACTTTTACGCCCTTCTAAAAATTGCTGTTGAGTCTATTTAGATTAGATCTTATTGATTGTGGAACGTTTAGTGGTCCATGTCGGTGAATCGTGTAAGGTTTCATTGGATTGGTCATGATTTCAAAAATTTTCGGACGGATCATCGTGGAATTTATTAGCTCGATATGGTCGCTACATGTAGTATTAATATCTTTTTTTTAAATCTAAATATTTATTTAGAACAGCTCAATGCGTTGGCACAACTGAGCCTTGGGTCATTTAATTTTTTTACAATAAGTAAAAATAAAAAGGAATTAAGAATGCTGCGTGTTGAGACCCTTGGGTGGTAAAGCCGCTTGGGGGTCATTCAGTCTGCCTTCTCTCGCGTTATCGTTCCCGCCCATGTCATCATCGGTACTGTTTTCTTGTTGTTCACGATCAGAGGTTCTTATTTGTTTCGTGTTCTTGCGGGTCGCTGTTGTAAATCCGTCTTCATCGGTATTTGCTTCTTTATTGGCGATACTAGTTGTTGGTTTGGGAGCGGTTGTCGTGGTCGTTGTACATGCATTATTGGTTAATTTGATCGTTGTTTTAGGTTTACCTGAAGATGTCGGTGGCTGCTTGTTAGAGTTGGATGTAGTAGATGAGTGTTGACTAGTTGCTTCGACGCATGTTTTCTGTAGTGAGCTGTATGGTTACAAAATTGGCATGTTGGGGTCTGCCCGGGATATGTGATTAGCGTTGTTTGCTTATAGGTCACGCCTTCCTTCGGTGATTTGCATTCGATAGTAATGTAAGAAGGTATTGGTTTAGTCACTTGCATCCTCACAATACGAACGCCGTTGGGAATGCCGAACGCCGTTGGGAATTTCTCCAGGTTTCATTCGTAAAGTCTTCAACATCAGCAGGACCAAATGGTATTCCTTCCATTATACTGAAAAGATGCGCAAGCGCATTGTGTACGCCTTTAAAGCTAATTTTCAATCAATCACTGTTGCAACCGGCGTTTCCCGTGTGTTGGAAAATATCAGTTATGTTTCCCGTTTTTAAAAAAGGTGATAAGCAAAATGTTGCGAACTATCGTGGCATAACCTAACTCTGCGCTGGATTAAAGTTATTTGAGATATTAGTAGGAAACGTGCTGTTTCGTGAGACCAAAGCATACATATCGAAGGATCAACATGATTTTTTTCAGGCAGATCGACAACTACTAATCTAGCCCAATTCACTTCGCTCTGTATTAAAAATATTGAAGTTGCATCTCAGGTCGATACTGTATACACGGATATCAAGGCTGCATTCGATCGTGTAGATCACTCTCTTCTACTGGCAAAGATAAAGCGGCTGGGCGCTTCGTCAAATTTTACAGGGTGGCTTAAATCATATCTCGTAAATCGTTCTCTATCTGTAAAATTAGGAAATAACGAATCATACAGCTTCATTAACTTGTCGGGAGTGCCTCAAGGGAGCAATCTAGGACCGTTGCTTTTTTCGTTGTTCTTCAATGACGTTTGCTATATTATACCTCCAGGGTGTAAACTTATATACGCTGATGATCTCAAACTATTTCTCATTGTGCGATCAATAGAAGATTGCGTGGCACTACAGCGACACTTAGATGCTTTTTGTAATTGGTGTAGTCGCAACTTGCTGGCTCTCAGCGTGGCCAAATGCTCCATAATATCTTTTACTCGCAGAAAAAACCAATACTCTGGAGCAACACCATCTCAGGGTAGTCTCTAGTTCGATCTGCCCTGGAAGCTTCAGCACCCATTTGGTGTCCTTATATGAGCATTTGGATCAACCGAATAGAAGCAGTGCTGGCAAGATTCCTCCGTTTTGCTCTTAGAACTCTCCCATGGCGTAACCCAGCAGAGCTACCACCGTACATCGATCGCTGTCGTCTGCTCGATATGGAAACCCTATGCTCGAACAGAACACATTTAGAGCAGTATTTGTTGGGAAGATATTAACTGGTCAAATAGATGCTCCAGATATTCTCTCACAAATAAATATCTTTTTTTCTATTCTTTTGGTCTAGCACAACATGTATAGTACCTTTAGAAAAAAAAATCAGTTTTTCCCTATATAAGGCATTAGTTGAAAAACTAAGATATTTTATCAAGAAACCATTATTAATGATTCGTTTGTCCGTCTATAATTTTTTCGCTTCACCAATGATTTGGTTTATCATTTGAGCTTTTTCGCACTGATGTTGTCTCATGCTGATTTGAGCGTTTCTTTCAACCCTGCCTCTGTTCTGTGTAGTATGTGTTATCAAAAATATCGCGAAATTGCGATGTTCTAAAAGTTTTCAATCGATATAATATCCGAAGAGAGTTATAAGAAATATCGCATTGCACTGTTAGGTTGATTAAACTCGGTTTTTTTGATATTTTAATCAACCCAGGTACCAGTATCCATCCCGATTAACATGCCGGAGAAGCTTTATGCTCAAGCATTGTTAGCAACGCGTCAGGACCGGTCCGATGCGTAAAACAAATAGCGTCGTTCGGGTTTCGACTGTTACCACAGAAGGATGCAAAATAGCAGAATTCACGACAGCATCTAACAAAGATCTAGTTTTTGAAGCAACTAATGTAAATTCAATATTCCTAACAGAACAGGTTCATATACACGACATCATTGGAAAAAATGTTGATGGAAATTTAAAAAGAAATATAACATCACTTGGCGTTCTTTAGTAAAACTAGTTCATGAACTGCTGATCTTTAGACCACAACATAAAAACCAAATGTTCCAAATGCACAAATGACCCCCCTCTCACCTTCTAAACAAGATGCTCCAACCGACATTAGATTCATTCCAATAATTTTATTCGGCCGTTTTCGGTTAATGTTCAAGTTTAGTACCCGACATCAATCTTGCTTGCTGTGCGGACCTCCCCGTCTTGCAGCACCGACAAAAGCAGCAACAGGATGCCTTTTGGTCGTAATGCAGGAATTATTCCCCAGGATCGTAAATGTTCACGTTTTTCTAAGCAGTGTCGATGGCGTTGTGCAACAAGTGTGTCAGTCTAATTACGATCCACTTGCTGACGAGTCGTTTTTGGAGAGCTTTTACTACTCTATTAAATCGAAAAGATTTTAATTATTATAATTTGAGCAACAAAATATGAAGATGTTCTTGAATGGAATGATATTTTGCCAAAAGTGCTTTAAAGCTAACTGTCGTAAAACAAGTCAAAAGCAAACAATACGCACATGTCGTATAATTTACACAAATTTAGGAGTGCGTGATTTATTACAGAAACCCCATTAAACCAAATTACTCATATTCATTTGGCTTCATCTACTTTCTTTTGTCGTAAAAAAATCATAAAAAACGTCCTCGGCTTAGTTGACTTTCCTCGTTACCCTGTCGGTTCCTATATGTATGTACATATACCTTTCCCAGCCGACCAAGCCATCTATGTACACATCTATCCAGAAAAGGGCGCCAGGCAACAACAGCAGCAATGTACAGAAAAAAATAGAAAAGGAACCCCACTTACACGGTTGAACTTGTGCTACATCATCGTTTTCCCAGGGCGCATTACCGGAACAAAACAAAAAATCTCAACGATACTAGAAGCGAGCGGTGAGTGCTTCGAGTGCACAGTAGGCGAGTACTTTTTTATTTGCGGTAAACTGTACCGTGAGGCGCATATGCTCGCATCCTTAAACAATATCCTCGTAGGTAAAACGTGGACAAGTAAAAGCTTATGGAGGGAAATCCATCTGCCGTCCATCATGCGAAATGGGAAGTGCATACAACTTTAAACCGCAAACCATATCGAGTGGGAAACATTACTCAGATGGAGGTCCTGAAGGTATTCTCTGAAGCGGTGCTGTCATAAGTGGAAACTCGACTATAGGTCAGCGATTTGCGTGATACTTTTCAACGAATATTGGGTAATTGTCGCATTTTATTTATGTACTGTGTTACTTTTCTAATTTTCTTTTGTGAGGAAACTTTACATTAAAAATAACTTCGTACCGAATTTAATTATTGTGGTATTAATTGCGGTATTTCAACGAATATTCTGCAATTTTATCGCTTTTCGGAAATTTTAGTTACTCGCTCTTTGGTAGCGTTGTTGGTAAATAGAACATAACCATATACAGGAATTATACTTCAACACCCATTGATTGTGTTATACAGAAATTTATCAAATTTACTACATTGAGTCTAAAAATAAACAAAAAATAAAAAGAGAGAAAATTTTCCTTCTAATTCCACTAGATCGTATTCATTAACCCTCCGGTACTCGCGCCAAATTTTTTATCATGAGCACTCACGCGTTGTGCTTTAAACAACACAGCTAGTCTTTAACGCTTGTCTTTAAAATTCTACAAGAATCTCAATCATTTGGGCTAGAACTCTCCTCTGCTAACTTGACCAGTAGATTATAACCTTTTAGATGGGCGAAAAAATAAGCTGGAGCTCTGCCGCCAGGCGGCGCTAGCGACTATGATTTTTTAGCAGATCTGTGTCTTCGGCAATGTTGTTCAGCAAGTCAAAACATACGAGGTAGTATGCAAACTAGTTCGAGATTCTGCGGTTAAGTGGCGCTAATGAAAACGCCTTTTTTGAATTACTATATCTTGAGTTCCTGATTTATTAGCAGTGTGTTCGATATTGTTGCTCAAGAGATGAAAACTTACGAAGTGGTACACCGAATAGTTTAGGATTCCGCCACCAGCACATTTGTGAATCTCAAGATTGCTGTTTAGAAGTGCAGTGTCTTTGCCAAAGTTTTTGATTAAATTAGTTTGAAATTCTGGCACTAGGCTACATCTTGGACAGAACGTGCGATGTGAAAAAAGTAAATGTCACCGCGAATCGAACCTTTCTTCATAAATTTCATTTAACTACACAGTATCCTGGTGTCCTGAATAAATCCAAAACGCTTTAAGAAAAAAAAAATGCACATTTTATTCAGATATATTTAGCAACCAAATAAGTTAAATACACGAATAACATGTAAAATTGTTTTAATCTGCTCAACCGTTATGGTCAATATTGTTCTACACAGCTTATAAAAATGATAATAAAATTCATGTCATGAGTGAACTGTACGATTTTTGACGCAGATTACTATCTTGTTAATAACAATCTGTATCGCATTGGCACAGTACTGGTGTTAACATTTACCTGAAATTATATGGAATGTGAATTTTTGCTTGCAAAATATCAATATTATGTCAATAAATATTATCATTTTGAATCACGTGGCATAAATTGAAGAACAATTGTATTTGTTTAGTATTATACTGCATTTCGGAATATTGTAAAATTATTGCATTTTTTCGATTATAGAGAATTTAACCTTAAGGTCATTCGCCTCTTCGGGTTAGAAGAATCTCTTATGAAATTTTTTCTAACCCTATGTGCGGGGTCGAGACTCGAGCCCAGGTGCGCTGCGTACAAGGCAATCGTTTTACCAACTACGCTACGCCCACTCCTCATTATCGCCGTGTATTGTAAGTATTCGCTTTTACTAATCACCATCGTGTTCCTGCGTTTCACAGAGGTTTTTCTACTTCCAAATCTAAATTTCGCTGCGTGCATGTTCTAAAATCATGAATAAACTTAATTTCATGAACATTGTATCAATGTTAACATATTAAATTTAGTTAAGTAAGATAAAAGGACGCCATCTGCCATCTGGCTTATTTTCGGAATATCACTCTTCCTTAGTGACTTTCACCATTTTCAGAGTAATAAGAGAACAACGACCTTCTACAGAATCAGGAACGTGAGATTCAGTAAGTCGAAAGTGGCATGCCCTACTAAATATTTGAAAATAAAGATGAATTTGTTTAGAAAAAGGCAGCCTCACTGGCACCGCCTAATGGCAGCATCCTGAAATAATTAGTATACTATCTCTTAGGTTTTGATTTCCTGAGCAACTTCATCGAAAACGAATATTTTCTAAAAAGTTTAGACCTTGAGATACAGTATGTTGAAAAAATAACATCCTCATTGGCGCTACCTAGCGGTAGATTTTTAAACGAAAACAACAATATTGCGAAAACAACAATAACTTGAATCGACGTCTTGCCGACTTCTGCAATCTGCACGTGTCTGTTTTTTCAGTGAAGTCACCTAAACGCTCCACAAAAAGAAAATCATGCCGATCACAATTGCGTAAGATTCATGATACTACACTGAATTAAGCGTCCGAAATTAACTTATATGAACTTCAAGCGAAAAAATCGGACAGGGTATATCCGATGTAAAAATCGGTTAAAATATTCTACAGTGGAACAACCAGACAAAAATATGTACTCATAAAATAATTTCGTAAATAGTACGAAAATGATTATAGAATGTACTAATTCATTCGTCGTTTTCTACATCGAATCATTTTCGTGTATATTATGAATAGTGAAAATTTTCGTAATTTTACGTATTTTGTGTGCATTGTACGAAATGTATCGTCGATGACAAAACTGTTGAAACGAAGTTCTCATTATTTTACTAAACGTTTGCATATTGTACGAATTTATGTTATCGTACATTGGACGATTTCTTTTTCGTTGATCGAACAAAAGTTCTCGTATTTTTAAATGCTCTATTTTCATCAAGTTTTTCAATTCGTACATGCTATTTTTTCCTCCGATCGATTTGAAAAAATGTTATAGATCTCATTGTCCTACACTGTCCGTAAAAGCATAAGAGTCCCATATGGAATTTCGTCGAAATTGAGTTATCTGTTGGATTGTATTCTGTATCACCACTGAATCGCAGTAGACAAATAATATTGCCAGATTTTTTATGAAATATCGAAAAAAATACCATTGTACCATCTATAAGGCTCAATAAAAATGTAAATCTTAAAGAGCGTTTTTCTTGGCTTGCTGTTTTTCCATATGGGACTCTTATGTTTGTATGGGCTGTACAGTAGAATTACAGAACTATCCGAAATCGATTTTAATAAATAATTCAAAATGTGGCTTGCATTATGGCATCATAGCTAACTTCAGAAACAGACCTTAACTTTCTCAATTTTAATATCATTCGATTGGATCGAGAAGATACCTACGAAGGAGTACTTTTGGAGATCAAAAAATGCTATTTCAATCGAATTAACCTCCCCTCGATATCAGTCATTGAAAGTGTAGCTTGTCAAGTTCAATTCAAAGTCAAATACCTTTGTATTGCTTCTATATCTACATTGATTCTAGAACATCGGCAGATTTACCTCTGTGCTCGACATCGCTACAGCTGGATTTCATGTGCCTATCACGAAAGTAAAAAAAGGGGTTATTGGTGTCGGTTCGTTGACATGTAAACTTGAGAAACATCAATGAGCATTTTTGGAGTATTGACCAACGCATGCGAAACCGAAACAGTACTAACGAAAGCGTGGAATATTCAGTCCGTTGGATATTCGATTTCGCCAAAAAGGTTTGTCCGAATTCTGTTCAGAAACATAAGACCTACCACGCCGTGTACCTACACGATGCTGCGAACGAAACACCGTTTTCGATAGTGGAGCTCTGCTTCAATGGAAAAAAGGCTGAATCCACTAAATGATTCCCAGTTTCGTACAATAGACGAGTAATGGGTGATAATTAAAGTTAAGGCGGCAGTCACCAGCATCACATTAGCTAGATTTAGATTTAGAATAATCAGCTAATACCGTAACTTAAGCCAATACCGTGACTTAAGGCTGATAGGCGCCATCAACAGCAAAGAGCAAGAATTTCTTCGAAATACCGTTGAATGCTTTTGTTATTTCCATTAAACATTATATTAGAGAAGAAACACAAATCCGTTATAGATATTTACCTAACATCCCACTAGAAATATACTTTGCAAAATAAATTGTTGATCATTTTCGACCATATCATATTTTTATGTTGGTTGGATTACTTTGAGCAATTCAAGATTTAATTTGTCCGATTATAATGTGTTCTAATAGAAGCTGAGCTACTCAGCTATATGAACCATAACAATATTTCATTGTGAATTTTTTATTGTATAACTCACACGTTAATTGTTATTTTCTCATAAAACTATTAAATTCAATATTGTCATTTACCAAAATTTTATTTTGTATTTGAGAATATCTGTAAACGTGGCTACTATTGTTAAACAATATTCTTTATCAACATATTATTTAAATAATTTTTATCGACAAATTATTAATAACAGTGGCAAAGGGCCTAACACACTATATGCGGTGGTGGAAGCTCAAACACAAGTGAGCTGCGTACAGTCTACGTCTTAGCTAACCAACTTCGCTATGCCCTTCCCAGACGATGTAATCTGACCTTCATAGTTGTTATGTTGTTTAAGGATAAAGAGTGCCCCCGTCAATAAGCAGGAATGGTGGAATGATGCTGATAAATGCAGGAATGGTGCTGATAAATTTGCTAGCCGGTGGGGCCAATTGCATAACTCTATCAATTTTGATTGATTTTTCATGACAAATTTAGGTTTACTTATGCCTTAAATGCGCAGAATTATGTGCCTGCCCGGTATGTAGAAAATTAAGTGATTTCTGCTTAATAGATATTATTATTCTGTTATATTATGTGATGATAATGTTTAAGAAATAGTACACTGATACTTTGTTCGGTGAAAGCTTATAGATAATATAGCTTCATTTAGAAGTTATTCAAACTAGTGCAGCACTTTGCTTAATATTGAAAAATAACAGGCTCACATATAGTTTGGTTGAAAGTGTTTTAAAAAGTCGAACGTCAAATGTTTAATGTTCACTTTTAAAGTACGAATTATCCCTCCAGTTTTAACCACAAAATATTATCTACGCTGACAAAAAAAACCTTGTGGGTACATCTGCAACCTTGTATCGTGGTTAGTTCACAACAATATCCACTAATTTATCTACTCGGGCTATCCGCAAAAATAACTATTTTGAAGTGCACAAAAAAGGCACCCATTACTAGTAGCTTCCACCGGATGGGAGTTATTTCACTACACGAATATTTTTACTGCACCAATGCCACGTTGTCGTTATAAAGTATTGCTGTACCATCGGTAAATTGGCGACAAAGTTGGTCCCAGGGAACAACGACCATACAAGGAACGCGGTTTACCACGATCGTTCTGGTGAAAGTATGATCCTGCCGGAGATGCAAATCGTAGCTACAACCCCAACCACCACTGTCCGTCAGATTCCGACTGGGAAGGGGAGAATAAATTATTGTCCATGTACGTACACTTGTCCCGGTAGCCAATACCAACCATAGACCATCAGAGTGGCACCATCGCTGCTGTCCTCTCTGCACCCCGGAACTGGGGAATGGGTCGGATCGAGTCCCGTTCTTCTGGGTAGAACGATTTTCGACCGGTCCAGATGGCGCTCGATTGTTCCGCTTCTGCTGCTACACAACTACTGTTTGCTACCTCCACCATGGCCCCGAGGTTGAGCATATGCAAAACAGTGGTTATCTTCCTGAAGTACTATTTTATTTTTTTCGGGGTGTGATCCACGGGAATTATTTTTTTGTGTGTGCATGACTCCACAAACAAAATATTTTTTACATCAGCCCAGTAGATTTTTGAGCTTTAACTTTTTAAATCCGACTGAACAAGTGCCTATTGCAATTTCAAATTTAATTTAATTAATTATGTTTGGTTGATCACTGCGAGTGGCATTTATTTATTTTGGCGTACTGCGTTTTGTGTATAAAGTTCATCACACAATAGGGACGTAATAAAAATATGTGTCTACTTATATAAAAATAAATTTATATTAACGTTAAATTAAAAAAAACGGAATTAATTGAAATCGCTCACCCGAATGCAATGGGGTAAATATGACAAAACCGTTGTAGCCACGATCCGATCCGGCACTTTTTGAATCGATGAAATTATGGAAATGCAAACCAATGGAACCCCAGTAGGCCGATTGGGGGGGAAAAGCCGTACTATATCACGTTCGCCCTATCATTATTTAAAAATTTGTGTTTGCTCACTGGAAAAATGTCATTCAATTACATCAATCGTCACAAAATGGCTAATTTGCCTTTAATTCATATACGCTCCCGTGTGCGTGTGTGATTGGTTTTCCTGAAAAAATATAAAAAGTGCAGGCATATGCATATTACACCGGGAATGTTTTGCACATATGCGTACTCACTTCGTTTCCCCAACCGGACCGGCACTCGCTCAACTATAATGCACATATAAAATATATGAATTAAAATACATTTTTGTGCATCCACTTCAGCAATAATTATATTTCAATTTCACAATAACAATACAAACGTTATTTCACTGTCCTGCTGCTGTTCGTTGCTGTGCTACACAGAAAGGAAGAGAATGCATTTTCATATGCAAAATAAAACAGGAGAGCTCACTTTTTTTTCATTCTGTACCGGTTAGTGAGTTTGGTGAAATTTAAATAATGATGTGATCGAATTATAGTAATGCAAAAATTAAGAATAAATAAATGCTGACTAGGGTATTGTACAATGATGTTATTAGTTATTATTTTTTTTTTTCGAAGAATTGGAACTCAGAAAAAGATTATTATTATTCGAATTCGTACACCCGCTATGCGAAATTTTCATATGCATTTTACTAACTAAATTAAGTTTACCAGATATTCTATTAATCTAAAATGAGTTTACTTAAATGAATAGGGAAGATACAATCATCGTGTTTGGGTACTATAAATGTCCATTGTTTCAAAAACAATAATAAATAAAAAGTTGGTCGAATGCACAGCTACCGCTTTCAACCGCTTTGGATTTATGCCCACTACAGGAGCGGATCCAGAAAAAAATTTCGGAGGGTGTCTAAAATTTCGACTTTAAAATGTTCATTGTACAATACGTAATATGTAATACCCTCATTTAATTAAAATCCGTTTTGGTAATCGAATCTGGTTTGCAAAGATTTTGAAGTTAGAATGAATTTAAAAAAGAAGCTTTTTTAAAAATTCTCAAGAGTTTAAAAATTTTCAGGAGGGGGGGCCCGGACCCCCAAGACCCTCCCCCTGGATCCGCCACTGGCCCACTAGTCTTAGTGTGTATTCAAATGACATTTTCAACCATAAATCGATAATTTTTAAACAATTATAAATTTAACAAGCATAAGCATTTCATCCACCTGACGGAATTTATATTATACACCATTACCATTTGACTGGAATTTTGCTTAAAATTTATTATTTTATTATTTTAGTATATAAAAAACATTTCGAGCCATCATTCCATCAATGAAGACCAAATATCTAGCACTTCTAGTTGACATATAATACCCCATATCATTACTCCTTCATCTCTGCACAGTGTCATTTTCTTTGTTTGTAAACAAGTTGAATAGAGTTTTCTCAAAATATTAAGTCTTGTGGACGATAGTTAGATTTTTTGCAGAACTTCAAAGGTGCCTTAAATTCACTACACCAAAATTTTTGATAATGAATTTTCAGATATAGTGCACTTTATATTCGTAAATGTTGAATTTTCGAATCATCCTAAGTGTCAACATTTTGAGGTAAAAAAATCATCAAAGTCTTGACACTTTTGAGATTTTATCCGACTGTTGTATGGAATGGTAGCATTGTGTGCTGTAAGGCTTTTTACGTTCAGGTATGATTTCGATTTTCTCCACTCGAAACAACAGCCATTTGTGTCAAAGATGTTGAATTTGGACTCGTCGACAAATATCACAATCCGCCCAATACTCCGATGCAGTGTTTTAATGATATTTAGTGAATTAAAAACTAATTCTTTGATCTTCGCATTGAAGAACGATTTCTTACTCAGAACACAGACATTGTAAAAGTTTATTCTCCATACATTAAAAACCATACACGAGCAGACTTATACTTCAATGCTATGATTCGGTTGATTTTCTCATGTAGTGGCGTATCCAGAAAATTGGTTGGGGTGGACGTGATGAATAAGTTTGATTTTTTGAAAATGCTAAAATTTAATATGATTTGGATAAATTATTGAAAATTCAGAAACATAAGTAGTCTAACAGATGCCATTCCAGTCATCAAACAAGAAGAATCAACATGGAAAAGTATTCAAATCTCTCTAAATTATTTTCTTTTATAATATAGAAAGGTGCCATAGAATGTGACCTTTTAAAGTGGGATAAATGTTCAAATGCTTTTTCAACGGTCAACTTCGAGGATGATTTTCAACAAAAAACAGATGTTGATATAAAAATTTTGGTCCTAGAAGTAACTATGGACAATTAACTTTTCAAGAATAATAAGAGACTTGATTCCTTCAGCCAAGTTGTTTATAATGTCATTTTATAGCCAATATGAAGGCTACATGAATGCTGTATATCGAGATAAAAAACAATATTCTGAATATTTTTTTAAAAATAGGTTCTCTTCAATATAACTTTATTTGTAAGCTTCATAGAACTCATACTAATAGGCAATGTGAATTTTATTTTTTACTAGCTGTAACCCGGTACGCTTCGCTACACCTATCGGGACTAAATAAACGAAATAGTATAAATATATCAAAAATAACAAACATTGTTATTAGAAAGAAGAAACTTGTTGTAATTCTCGCAGATAGACATTATTCTTGGTCTGACCATCTGGAGCCTAATTAAATAAATTGGTCGGTTTTCCCTTACACAATCGTATGAAATCCGCTTGTATCACTCGAATTCGTGGTAGCAGTGCATCTGCTCCTTTATATTTTCTTGTTATAATGGTTGCTTAAATGAAATTTTTCAACCAAGGCACAATCGTGGTGGGTCGATGTTGCTCAGTAACTAAAATAAAAGGCACACAAAGTTTCAATTGCAACACTTGCGATTGTCATTATAAAAATCATCTAACTTGTTATTATAAAAATAATATTTAATGATGTAATGATGAGAAGAAGAACTGTGCAAAATTTCCAACAATTTGGTTCAGTAGATTTTGAGTTATGATCATTGCATGTCTTCTGAAAATTCACTGTAACTCACCTACTTTTCAATAATTTAGAGACAGAGACTCAGTACAGCCAAAAAAAAATCAGGGCGACATTTTTTTCATTAAAAATACCTACCACGGTAAGCATCAATTGATTTCTCAGTATGCGTGGAACAACGCGCAAAATTTGATGAAGATCGCCGACCACGCCGCCAAATATTCTATTAGTTCCTTTTTTGTGTCATCATGCATTCTTTCAGCACTCTGCTTATACCCGAATTTTGATTGATATTGTAAGTAGGATTTAGTGGCTATTTTAGGGCAGAGCTGTTCGTCCGTCATTCAGCAATGTTGATTCCAGTTCAGATGAAGCGATCGCGAGTGCAACTTTTAATTTAATTTTCAACCTAATTAATTTTTTGACGAATTCATGCAATTCATCAGTACTATATTGTCATTGGCGTCAAAGTTCTCTATCAAATAAATTCTTGCCATTCCATTTAAGTGCTAGTAAATCTAAATGCTATAAAATTTTAGATTTTTATATCAATTGGTTGATATTGATTCAGAAACACCACCTCTCCTTCAGGTTCCGAAACTCTCAATCATACCCACCTCCTTAATGGAAGAAATACGTTTTCCAAATTGATAGCCAAAAACGGTTCTTCAGTGCCCCCCGCCCCTTTCTCCTTTTTCTCGGTTCAGGAACTTACCCCCCTACCCGCCACCCAACTAACAACATGCACAAAATCCACTCCATGACCATCTCCTTAGTGGAAGGAATACTTAGGTCAATATCGAATTTGTCGCTAATAATTACATTGAATGAATATATAAGGATTATCTCAGAAAACAACCCCACCCCCCTACTTCCGTGGTCCACCTCACGCACCATGACCACCTCCTTAGTGAAGAAATACATATGTCAAATACTATATATGGAGATATAAATCACCCCCCTCTAAAGCTCAGTTTAACCCCCTCTCAAAACCTTACCATGAACATCTCCTTGAGGGAAAAATACGTATGCCAACTTTTATCAAGATCGAACATGTAGTTTAGAAGTAGTTAGCGGACATATATACATACAAACATACATTGATTTGTATATATTTTATTTTTTATAAACCACAGAAGACATTTATCAAATACAGTAATATCGGAATCACTTATTTTAAAGGTTTTCGTTCACATATAATCTATTATATGGCCGGTGTTAAGTCAGACCGAACTAAGTTCCATTGTATTGATTTCGTGAAAAACGAGTTTAAAGTTCGAATCGCAGCATCCTTTACATTATAATTTGAAATGAATTTTTACCGTTTATTGTAATACATTTGTTTATTATAATATATTTCAAATCTGGTAACAGTCAAATGTAGCAAAGAAATTCTTTATCGAGTGCTATCACTATCTATTTTTTAAGATTTTGCAATTTAGTCCGGTCTGACTTAACACCGACCATATGTCGATACTCTGAATATAGAAAGTATTCATGTATATAACAAAGTTGCTTGAAATGGTATTTTCAACAACTTTGCTGAAGGCATTAAGTCTCGTGTTAAATTTATTGAAGAGTAAATTCTCTATAACTATTTCTAGGAGGATAAAATTATTTTATCAGAAGATGTGCAGTTTTACGTTGTAAAAGTCTTCAATGATACTTAACACCGAAATTTGACAGTTTCGAATAAATGTTATCGAAAATAAAATTAATGGAAAATTATTATACTTTTCTTCACCATTCAAGCTCACAACATGACAACGAGTTCTAGTACCTAGCGCACAACACTTTTTACGCCATTAAATTTAGCCCTTAAATATACACCATTAATAGCCACTAACTTGAAATATATTTACATTTTTATTATGTCAAATCCTGGTTGGAGGTTATTCATGTAATTTACAATACAAGAAAAATCAAATGCTCATACAAACCGATCCTGACCTGCTAGAGACAAACTGTAAACGTCATTTCTCATCATCTTCCATCTACTTTCCAAAATGTTATACTTGTTATTAATCCTATTAAGTTTTTGTATGAGCTCTACCCAATCTCAAAATACACATTTTCAGCAAACTTGGAAATGCATGCATTTTTTCTGGGTGCAAGTTTATTCAAACTTAGCTTCCCATCCGAAAAATTGTGCCTAATCCATCTTTTGGAACAACTCTACAAAAAGAGCTCATAATAATTCAGGCAGTTATTTCATTTTATATTGATGTAATTTGACAACTAGGGGATCTCGACAAAGAGATAGGAAACAAGATCCCTTTCCCACAATTTTCCAAAAGTTTGCATGATGGTTCTTAATGTAATGATCAGAAAATATTGTTTCAAAAATATTTTGCACAATATTTAATTAAATTAGTCAGCATCAATTATTTTTTTCAATCGAATTAATTTTGGCTTGGGGTGGAGGGGACTCTCGGCACCCCCGCCCTCCCTAGCTACGGCACTGTAATCACATACATTTCCTTATTTTGTCTAATTTTTCTAATTAAAAATGGTTCGTCGAACTCACATCTAACATTTTTAACCATTAAAACTTTTCAGAATATCTGCCATTCTCCTCCCCACATGAACATTTTAACGACATGTTAGATAGTCGGCGAAGCCTTATAACAATTTCAAAAACTTCATGAAGCGATTTACCTTTTGATGACAAATTACCTTTTCTACCCATTACGAGAATTTGAGGGATTTTCTTAATTTAGTGTTGAAGAAACTGTACCAATGAACACTTCTGCAGTTATAACATCTATTTGCCTAAGGAAAACAAATAAATAAAGAAATAACAGATATTAAAGTTAAAATTAATAGGCATTCCATAGGTGTACAAATGTGAATGTGGGTCTTTTTCACACCAAGAAATCATTTTTTATGTTAGTGCACGGAAACTTGCAAGCTTTCGTTTACAAATGACTATAAAATGACGAACAATGATTCCACTATCCTATTTACCAAATATGTAAAACTTATATCCGACAACAGTTATGCAACAATATTGAATAATTACACTAGAGACGTATGAATTCGAATGTGAGTCGCACTATATCAGGTGTAATGAAATAATTTCACATTTTAAGACTCCGTGTATTGTCTTGATATTATACATTTATATCTTTATACACGGTTTCATATTGGTAAAGCGAAAATAGGCTCATTACCCTTTTTAAATTTCAACATTTTTGTTATTTAGGGCGAGTATAAAGCTATTCTACGAATGATTAACTTTCCGTGGCCGTATATGTAATATACGTAACCTCAAACAAAATTTTGTTTTGTTTGTTTACCTTGTAATTTCACCTGTTGAATTTCAAAAATTCGCTTTTAAATACGAAATATGCGCCGAATTTCAAACTCCTGTTTGAGCCTGAAAAATAATAACAAGTATCGATTGATTTGCAGTTTTACTGAAAAGATATCACACATTATCCGTACTTAATCATCAAAAGTGACCAGGTGGCATCATTGTGCCTACAGTCGTAGATTGGCGATATTTCCGCGTCACATAGTTAAAATTCTGAGATGCAGCCAACGGTCTATTCTTTTAGGCAACGTATTCTCTTTTACAAGATTTACCTAAATTTAAAAAAAATGATAAGTGAAACCACCACCATCGCGCTAGAATACTATATAAATTAGAAGCCTAGATCCAAAGCACTAGAGAAATACTCCGTACAGTTTAGGAAGTTTGTGTTCAGATGGAGTCCACAATATAAGCAACCATCTACATTCGCCAATGTTGAAGTAACTAGAAGAAACAAAAGTTTTTATTTTTTATTCGTTTAGCTGCCCAACACCGCCTCTAAGCGGCTTACTTATTTTAAGACCTTAATAAAAAGTCCATTACTTACAAGAATTATCGACATTATTTTCCTCTTTCTCATCGCGAAGACCATCTACAAAAAATTTTCAAGCCAAAAAATTTTGGGCACTAGAGGGTTAATTAAAATATCCCCGAACACAGGATCGAATACTTTGTTCGTCCTCCTAGAGCTCTCATAATATCGAGATGACGTTTTATTTCCATGCTTCTTGAATTGCTATTTTCAGCTGAAGTACTGTATAGAATTTTCGTCCATTTGCAAATACGCGGAGACAAAATACCATAAATGTTCTCTATTGGATTTAGATTAGAATTAATAGCATGTCACCCCAAGATATGTTTTGTGAAGCGAGACAGGATTTTGTTCATTTTGAGGAATTTATTACGAACGTATCTTGTAGAAAATTACACTATCAAAAAAGACACAATATTTAATTTTTCATATCATGTTAAATCTTATAATCCGACAAAAGAATACGTCACTACGTTGTTTACGTAAAATGTACTTTTCATTTTTTCTAGATGTGTATTATAATTAGTATTATTTGAGTGGAATAGATTTTTAAAACTTTTAAATTCCACTATTATATCACTTCGCTTGTATCGCCAGATCCCATAGCATTTTAAAAACATTAAGTGAAACTTTTCATATTCAATAATAAATTTATCTCCAAAAAGTATTCTAATCTACCGAGTTGAATATTACACTGTATGTGCAATATTCTCCCAGTAATGAAAACTTCTTTTGACGACGCCATATAACGTACCACACAGCTTTGCTTCCACATTGCAAGGAAAGGCTTCTTTGCAAAAATTATTCATACATAACTTTTTACTTTCTGTACGAGTCCCTTGTTATCGGAAAGCTAACCATTTTCCTCACCTCGCTCAACCCCACTGCAGAGTCTCATCATCGTCATTACCGTCATATGCCCAACCGAAAGGGGTTGAATAATTCTGCTACTGTTCCGAATTCCTGAAACACGAAACTGTATAATACAGACAACGCTTCAACAGCGTGTTCCAACAACTTTATTTTTATTAGCCCATTCGAATCATTAATATTCTCGTCTCTATTTAGTCCGTCCCATTGCGTAGCTTCAGCCAGAACTGCTGCAGGTTGGAGTGAAATTTAAATATGGTTAGAAATTATAACTTAATGTTAGAAGGTAAAGAAGTCATATCTATATCAGGAAAAAACCCAAGCTCTATGCGAACGTAAGCTAAAGGTTTGCTACGTCGAGGATAACAGCTATCATAAGCCACTAGGATGGCGAATCCTTTGGCTCAACGACGACTCTTCCACCCAATGGATAGTGGCGAATGGAATGAGGCAAGTTATAATGCGAGCGGAGAAATTGTTTCCGACCTACCCATGGATGGATTGGACTTTCGAAGGGTAAACGGTCGGAAATATTACTAAATTAGCAAAGGCGTCAGATACCGCACCGATAGTGGTGATGATTTGAATTTTACCGACAAACAGCAAAGGGGGTTCGCTGCTTCGGAAAAGTCTTTCCCTCTACGATAGATCAAAATCCATGGAGTGGGTAGCGTTGAGCAGGAATTATCGGATAATGGTAATAGTGGTTGCAATAGTTCTCAACAAACAAGAAATTATGATATAGTTTCACCCAACTGGTAAAGTGCACTTGTGAAGTTTCATATAAGACATTGTTGTTTGGCTTCACCAAACTTCACAGTTTTAGCATTGAAAATTCTTACTCGATTATATGGGACTGATAGTGAGGCTAAGTAAAAATCGAAATCAATCCATGTCATGAAAGTGTTGTATAGCGTTGACGAATATAAGGTTGTAGATTTTTGGCGGATTTGCATTATTCAATTCGAAATATTTGTGGTTGTAAATTGTTAGCAAATTTATTTTCAAATTTAAATAGGACGCAATTGAAAAATGGACTAAACAAACAGTCACATTTTCAACATCAGAATAATGACACTACTAGGAACAAAAAAGAGATGGTGAGCATCGATGACAAGGAAACGAAAAGGATCAAACTTGCGGATCCTTCATTTGTAGGTCCAGATTTCCATTTGCAATTGCAATTCATACAGCTACGACAGCGGAGATTAAGCCGATCGCGTAGCATTATACTGGTCATGTCAAATTCAACAATATTTAGTAGTTACATTCTTATTAAATCGCTCCAAAGTAATACAACGTATCGTAGATCGACTCTTGCACAATGTTTACAATTGTCCGTTGAGATTCAAAATGCATGATATCAAGGGAAAGATAGACCCAAAGCTAGAATTACACAATAAAACAGTCAGTATGAGTCGTTAATTTCCAAACTAACCCGCAGAAATGTGTGGAAAATTTCGTACTTTCTATAAGACCTATACGGATTTACAATGCTTTTGCCTTAGTCCGTTAAACGCTTTGGAAGTATGTGTAGTTTGTACGAATAAGATAAGTGTGGTTTGGATCTCAAAATTTCGATTTTGTAATGGACATTCTATGCATTGCATTTCATACAAATCGCTATTAGTAGTCCGTCTTTTTCGAATTGTTGACGACATGCAAGATCTAAAGTCACATTTTGAAATCAAAATTAAGCACGAAAATTCTAGTTCTTAAGGACCAATTTCCGTTTAAAAATACTGATAGAATTATAATTCTATTGCCATAAAAATAACTAAAAAACCTGATAAATGTTCCTAACCTCAAGGTGTCCGTCTTAGTTCAACTAGAAAGAATTTGGTTTCTCAAAAATATTTCAATTTAAGTAACTTAATCAACGTATTTTTTAGAATGCAAATCTTCATTCACGGGTCTTGAAAAAGACCAAATGTGAAAATATTCTAAGGATCAACATTGTAAAAAATCCTAAAGAATTTAACTAAACCTAAACCTAGGTCTTCGCAGTCCATAACTTTTAACGGGGTAGAAGAGCAATCTGAGCAAATAGTAGCTGAACAATTGACCAGCTATTTCGATAACAATGTGCAACTGATCAATCAAAGTATCGACCTGGTCAGTGAACCTGTGGAAATAACGCAGCCAATTAATATTAACTGCAGATTTAATAGTTTTCAGCCAACTAATTTGAACAGTTGAAGGGTATTTGTTTTTCTTTTGGAAAATAGGCTGGTATCGATAATGTCAATGCAAAAGTTCCCGAAGTTTCTACATTGGAGAATATTTCATAACTTGTTGGTAAGGGCCAGCGGGTGAGTTTTATTTATTCAATTCGTTTATTTGATAAGGCACGTTTGTGTTAGCCTAAAGGTACCAATATTTTTGTTTAACATTTTAAATTTCTTAGAACTAGGGGATTACACATTTGGTCGGTGTTAAGTCAGACCGGACAAAGTCGCAAAAATTCAAAAAATTAGATAATGACAATACTGAATAAAGAATTTCTTCAGCTACATTCAACTTTTGCCAGATTTGAAATATGTAACCATAAACAAGAATTATGGCAAGAAATAATTTCCAATTATAACGTAAAGGATGCTGCAATTCAAACTTTAAACCCGTTTTTCTCGAAATCAATATTTTGTCACTTAGTCCGGTCTGACCTAACACTGACTATTTAATTATTATTTTTTTATATAATGAAACTAAAGAAATTTTACAGCTATCTAACAAGAAGGGATAAAATAATATTCGTAAGGGGTCATTTAGTGGGGTTTGTATAGTAATTCATTTCACGATTTTTAGCTAGGAGATTATTGGAGTAATTAATTATTAACTAAGCGGAACATTTCACAACCATAGTAAAACTAGGAATAACTAGAGGGAGTGATTCAATTTTATTAAGATTTGGGAGAGTTAATAAGGGCTATTTTTATGAGTAGAAGTACTGTTGGGCATTTCTAAACTAGATTTTATATTGAACAACTAAAACTAGAAAAGACACGTTTTGAGAAGATATTCAGGTGGGAGGGAGGTGATGAGTTCCTACATCTGGATAGCAGAGATAGGGGAGAGAGGGTGGACAAAGCTTATAGGGGGGAGAAAGATATTAACTTTCAGTTTTCGGCATCGGGGCATCAACGGTAAGGATTACAGACTCCGACGGTCTTCGTCAGGAAGTATCATGTGTTGGGATGCCGGGCAGTTTTCCTCAAGCAGTCAAGGGTTCCTCCAGACAGTACCGTCTTTACGCATGGGCACACTAGGCCAAGGCCGGGGGCCCCCCAACATAGGATGCAAGAAAATAATTCTAAAGGCTATATTCCAAAAAATAGCCGAACCCAATTGCACACTTTTCCATGTGATCAAAGAGCAGGTAATCAAGCGGAATTATGGTAGTGGTAGGAAACGAGGCACTGCATGACCAGGATGGCATTGAACAAATTTACACGTCAATTAAACATTCCGATTCAAACTTATTTTGAGCAAAATCAATTAAATGTTTTATATAACGCGTATACAAAGCTCGAAAGGCACCAAGCAGGAGTGGCAACCAGAACACGGACACAAGAAGCTTTCGCTACAAAATCCTTGGTTGGCAAGCGATTCGCGGATGTGTCAAATATTAAGTTCTTCACAACGTCTGGGGCCGTTAACGGTAAAATATGTATATGGAAGGCTCCAACAGTGTCTTCTGGACTTCTTGAGGTCCGGCACAGATACAGTAATGTTATTTTTCTACTAATCTTCGCCATACGAAAAAGTTTGCCGCAAAAAAGTTAAAAAATTCCTCCATGAAAGTGTGATTGAAATAGTCTTCACAAATCAATCCGATCTTTACCCTAAACCTGATCATAGGCAACTGTGCGTACTTTTCAAGATATCTGAAGAACCTCGCGTATTTGGTGACCCATGTTGTGTGTACAATTTTGTTACGATTAGTTCCAATACTTTTTCAACAAAAATTGTGCTGCAGAAATATAATAATTTTAAATTTGAAATTCAGTTTTGCTTGGCTAAATTCTAAATCTCAGTTTACGGTAAAATGATAAACGTAGAAGCATATTTCGCGTAACTTGGCTATTTTTGGTAAATTTAAGACTAAGAGAAACGAAAGCAATGAAATTGATAAACTAGGTATTCTAGAGCGAATCAGGTATAAACTTAGAACGGAAAACTAGGACTATGCGGTAAAACATGATGATGAGTTATGTTCTACCATACACCATGCGGTAGACTTGGGTGGAATGCCTAACTACTACCAGCAGAAGACAAAGGATTCTTCACATTTCCTTTCGATCATGTCCAAATGAGTCTGTCTAGTCTTAGTTTCCGTTCTAAGTTTATAACTGATTCGCTTTAGAATACCTATCCGTCTTTCAATTTCATTGCTTTCATTTCTCTTAGTCTTGAATTTGCCGAAAATAGCCAACAAAATCGGTACAGTAGAACCTTGCGACAATTAAATCATAGTAACAAGAATCAGAATCAGGAATCGGAATATATTAGCTCGAATGGAACATTCCCCGTATGTAGTCGGGGATTTGTACCTCAAGGTACCGTACACCCGATGTGTTTTTTTCTGTTTTACATGATTGGCATTGAAATGAATTGTACCACTCGTATTTATAGAGTCGAGTAATTTCCATGTTTCGTTTTGATTGCATTTTAAAATTTGTTTATGTATTGAACATTTGTACTTTCAAATGGTAAAAATGCTAATTATAGTTATTATTCAAATTTATTTTCCGTCGGTCTCTTTCTGCACTGAGTGCCTATCCACCAGAGCGGCGACTCCTTCGTCTAAACCATAGACTTACAACTTAACCACCAGCGTCGTCTTCGAAATACAAATTTGTTAAAATGGATTATTTAAAATGTACATACATGTTCGCTTTCTTCGCCTCCCCTTACCGATCACAATAAACGAATGAACAAAACATCTGTCATATAACAAGAATCTACCCCACCAACAATTCGTACAAAAAGAGATAATATTTCAAAGAATCGTCAATTCTTGTCCTGCATAAAAATTAATGAAGCCCAAGGCGACTCACTTACTTAGGTTAAAAAAAAGACACTAAAGAAAGGTACTCAAAAAATGTGTTGATATTATAAAAACAGTCAAAACTATTATTTGTAAACTTTGGCAGCTACGTGTCAAGTTCGATACCAATCTTTGAACGAAATTTGATAATTATTGACATAAAATGGCTTCAGAGTTGAGAAAATCAGATTTTATATGGGAAACTACATGAAGTGTTCCTCAATATACTAGCAGGAGTGCAATTCGTTCAAAGTTACACGTTATGCAGTATGTACGAAGAAATGTTTACTAGTCTGGATAGGATTCAAATAACAGACGTTTAACCCGCCCTACTTCACCATTCCTGCTTCTTGACGGAGGCACTCTTCATCCTCAAACAACGTTTTAAAATTATGAAGATCAGATTACATTGTCCCGGGAAGAGCATAACGTAGTTTATAAGTCCATTACACTATTCGAACTTCCACCACCGCATATATTGCGTTAGGCCCTTTGCCACTATCGGTCAAAAGTCTTAATAACCTTTTAGAATCTGCTCAAAGCGTTTTCTCTTTTCCGACCGTACTTGGACATTACAGCGACATCTATAGTGATTGAAAGCTGACTTCGTGTTCTTACTCTATACATTTTGATTGCCACAGGCTAGCATGGAGCAGAAATGGCTCCGTGGTGCTGGGGTCATTTTTGATCTTCCTACCCTGCAGTAGTTTATACATGTTCTATTATAGGGGTCCCTTAGCTCAGTAGTGCCCAGGGGCCCCGAGTGGCGTTAAGACGCACCTGCCTTCAGACGATTTCGTAGTACGGGTCAGACGCGGATCGGTAACACATCGCGTTGTGCGTGTGATGTTAGTGCTGTAGGTCCCTTGTTTTTTGGCTCAGTCGACAGAGATGTTTCGTTTCAGCTTGAAGTCGCATCAAACCATTATTTGTGTGCGGGAAAGAGGGCACTTCTGAGAATGGTGAGAAAAAAAGTAAGGACAGTTAAATTTGTATATTGACAGTTTTTAGGAAGCTGTATCCGAGAGACACATAGAGGAGATTACGGCTTTTCAGTACATCTCGAACCGGGACATTGGGTGATCTTTCTCGGGCCCAATGGGAATCCAATATTTGAGATCTGGCAGAACAGTACTCGGCGCATGCACAGAAATCGATATCGTGAAAACCGTTGCCACAAGCGCACATACCGCTATTTACGAGCCCAATACATCGAAGATGGGCGTCTAGCGTGTAGTGATTGGTCATGAGCCGAGACATCATACAAATAAAATTCACAACCCACATCCATTCCTCTGAACCAAGGTTTCGTTGATACCTGCAAGATACTAGAATGTAGCCACCGTCCTAGCTCTCCATTGCTCAAAGATGTCTGCCAGCTTTCTGGCGTCCTCTGACGAGAGATATTGAAAAATTCATAGAAGCAGATCAGTCTTTCGTAGATTTGCAGGCTTTACCTGGTGACATCTACGAAACAATGCCTGGGATGGAGCAATGTAAGGGAATCCAAACTAAGGTAAGGAGCTCCCATATTTTTCCCAGCAAATAGGCTGTCCGAAACAATAGAGTAATGATCGGTGGGCAGAGCATCAATAATCCCAAGGGTATACTGACTAGCAGCGAGTTTTGCGACGTATATTGAAGCAGGATCATTGAGTTTTAAAGAGCAGGTGAGATATTGATTGAATATACCGAAGCCAATGGAGCCGTTGAGACTTGACTCGTCAGTGTAAAACATCTTGTTGCAGTTGACTTCTCGAAATTTACAATGAAAGATGTTTGGGATCACTTGTGGACGTATGTGAACCGGGATTCCACGAAACTCATCTTCCATGGAAGTATCGAAGAGTACAGTAGAATCCTGCTGGTGCAGTTCCTCAAAAAAAATGTCATAGGAAACTGAAACAAAAGCCCCCTGAATGAGTAAGGAAACTGATGTCATTTGAACTTTGTTGGCATAGGCCGTTGGAATTCTTGTTGAGAGCAACGCAATGGAATCGTTCGTCCCTTTGCCTTTGCGAAAGTCAGCTAGTGTATCTGGCAGTAAACCATTTGCTTCGACCCAATTTTCGAGACGGGATAGGATCATTTTCTCGAAAAACTTCCGGATAGAAGACAGCATTGCGATCGGTCGATACCAATTGTGATCGGAAGCTGGTTTTTTCTGGTTTTTGGATAGCGATGACCTTCACTTGCCTCCAATCTTGAGGGACATTGTCACCCTCAAGAAACTTATTAAATAAATTCAACAAGCGACGACAGATTCTTCAACAAGTTGAATTTGGCTCTATCTGGCCCTGGGGCTTTATTGTTACATGATATGAAACCAAATTTGAGCTCCACCATCGAGAAAGGAGTTTCGTTTGCGCTATCGTAAGGGAACGCAGCACAGTAGATCTTCTGTTCCTGGTGGAATCCGGCAAACCTTTTTGGCCAATTCGAATATTCAACGGTTTGAATGTTCCTCGCTCTCGTTAGTACTGTTTCGATTTTGCATACCCCAGGCCGTGCCCCAAAGATTGCTCATAGATGTTTCTTTCGTTAGTCCGCCAACGAACCGGCGCCAGTAACTCCGTTCCTCAGCTTTCATCAAACTCTTCATTTGCGTGTCTAACGTCGCGCACTGTCGATAACTAGCAGGTAACTCATTGTCGCTGTAGATTTTATACGCGGCAACTTTCTCTGCGTATACGTCTGAGCACTCCTTGTCCCACGCCCGGTACTCGGTTAGTTTGAGATTGGATCATGTCATGTCGAACAAAAACTAGTAATCTTCCTCCGGAGGAAGCCTACCTAGTACCTGTATCGAGTTTATAGTTTCGGATATCGCTGCAACATAGCTCTTCGCTACCGTGGGAATCGGGGATTACCTTCCACGCGCAATTTATCTGTAGCGAAGTCGAGCAGAGGGATAAAACTAATGCGCTGGGGGGAGAAGGAATCCGTGCCATTTCCCCGATTTAGAATTATCATATTGAAGTTGTAGCAAATATTGCAAATTAAAGGAGAATGGCTATAATCATAGAGGTAACCCCATGCCGTAGTGAGAGTTAAAAACCTCTAATAAGGGAACCGGGGCAAGTCCGACACCTTATACGCAAATAATTTTTCTAAAATAGCTCCAATAATTGTATATTCTGTGCATAATCCTTGTTTAGATGGTTCTTAACAAGATATAATTTTTTCAGCGTTTCAAAAAAGTGGATTCATTAAAAATTATTGGTTGCCAAAAAATGAAGAAAAATAACATTTTAAAAACGCTGCAGGTAAGACCGACACCCCGAAGTGGTAAACCGAGCAAAGTCCAACATCAATATTACAGCAAATAGACAACATATTTTGATATCAAGCATCAAATTTAAAACTTATTTTGATTTAAATTTTAGCAGATATTACATCATATTTTGATCTCATTTTTATGTGCTTACATTTTTAGAAAAAAATGTTTGTTTCTATTTCTTTGACAAACATCAAATTGATTCCTGATTTTGTTATCAATGAAATATTTCACCATCTCAATAAGTTTTCAATTTGTTTTCACTGATAGCATAAATAGTTTTCTGTTTGATATCATAGTTCAATTTTTGTGTTTTCAATTTGTTATCCGACTCTGGTCGGGGAGCGACACCCTTGTTAGCTTCTTTTTGTTCAATTTTTTTCATTGAATATGTACTGTGTATGTGTGATAAAGTGTAATTGTGTGTATATGAGTATGTGTAATGCAAATTCATGCTTTCTGGAATTTCATCGCGGAGCAAGAGGAAGAGCCTACGAACGTGTGGTGTGAAGAAATAATGTTCAACACTTGGTTTGTATTATGGTAAAGATTTTCCCCCTTAATCTTTTCAAGCTTTTTATCACTTGCTAAGCCATTCTAAGGAGTAAAATCCGTTCTGCAAGAAGAATATATCTCCTGTTATTAAGATTCATTCACTTAGAAGTAACATACGCTTTGTAGTAAGCTATCCGGTTCGTGTCATGATATTTCGGAACTCTGTTGATCAACAATCCAGCAGGCGATGGAAATTGTTCTTCAATATCATTTTAGAATCTCGTATTAGATTATCCTTTTTCCTTTCGTTTTATAATAAAACTATGAATCGTGCTCAATTTGATTTTTAATTTGTTGGTCGGCGTGAGACAATACTGATAAGGAATTAATGCAAATACCAAAGTTTCCGTGTATTTCAAATATTAACATGATGTTATAGTAGTGTAAAAAACACCCAGTCATTCGCATTGAATCAAAAATGAACTACTCCATCTAAACAGCGTGTCGATCTAACCCCTCCAAAAACTGTCGGTCTTACCCCAACAGTGCACATTTTTGTTAAATGCCAAATAAACAGTGTTGGAATTCTCAAACTTATCCTCAACGCAGATAAATAATTATATGGAGAGTAGATTGGACTGTGCGGCAAAAATACTGGTGATTTTCAAAGCTTTTGTGCTGTTAAAACCTCAAAATATTTCAACTAAAAATAACATCCAAGTGCGCATCAACTTTGCTTTCGCATGTTTTGTTTATTTTGTGACGTGGGATGAATGTTTATGGCATCTATGTCTCGAAATGCACAAAATAATCGTAATAATGATATCCTGTTATTATTGTATGATTTACACTTCTGGGAAAAGTCGTGGGGTGTCGGACTTACCCACGGTGTCGGACTTGCCCCCGGTCCCCCTACTAGTCGCGGTGCAGGCAGGGATTCTATGATATCATGTAGCCATCGGTGTCCAATCGCAGAGTTGGGGGAATGTTATTTGACAAGCGATAATTTCAATGCCTGGTATCGAGGGAAGGTTATTTCTCAAGATGAAATAGCAATTTTTGATCCCCAAAAGTACTCCTCCGTATGTGGTATCTCAATCCAAGCGAATAATATTAAAATCGTGGAAGCTTGTGTTAATATCGGAAGTTAACCAAGTTTCACATAAAGTGAATGCATCACATCTCAAACTGTTTATTGAAAATTTGAAAGAATCCATTTTTGGTATGATACTTTTACAATTCCACTGTAGAACATTGATCAAATCCGTTACCTCTTTCGCAGAGCCGTAGCGTGGTCTCCTGGCGCCCTTGGCGGAGTCTCAGTTTTGCGCCTCTTTGGTGTTTACTTTTACTTCCTTTTTTCAAAACTTAGTGTGTCCGGTTTGAAATTTCAGGAAGACTATAAATATTGGCACTCTACCGTATATCAAGTATACTGAGGAGACAACTTTAGAAACTGATTGGTGGATTGTTTATTACGGTATATATCATTAGATTTGAATTACCAGTCCAAGGGCCGTCACAGAATTTCGGTTATATTCCGAATTGCACCCACTCACAAGCAAATGGAACAAAGATGCTATGCTATGATCTATTGCTGATTAAAATTTTTACATATTTTTTATTCAAGTTTCTTATAAAATAGATTGCATCCTGCCATATATCGTATGAAGATTAGATTGCCTAGAAAAATGATGAATTTTTGAAAACTCAATCAGCCCACCCCTGAGTCGATTCCTAGTCCCACCAGGAGTACTTGCACCAAATTTGAAGCAAATCGGACAAGTCTAGCTACCGGACCAACGTGCCTGAAGTTTGCATGGGATTTTTCAACAATTTACATGGAGAAAACTCACTAGTTTCTATTTTCGCCACTAGGTGGCACTGTATGCATCATATTATCACTGTAAGTGAAAATAAGAAAGATAATTTAATTGTCTACAACTTTGTTGAAGACTGCTAGTAAATCCGGCTTCGCTAAAAGAAGTTATTAAACTTTCAACGAAGTGATGTGTGGGTCAGTTTTGCATGGGGCCTAGCAGTGCATGGTTGTGTATCAGTACTCGATTCACACGAACTAAACATTTTTGTGAAATAATGGTTAGATTTAGCTGAATAGTATGTTTATAAGAATTGTAGTAAATACTCCGAGCTATGTTTTTGTAAGAAAATTTTAGTTTCACCTGTGACCGCATAGAGGGCGCCACCACTTACTTTTCATAGAAGAGAGATAGAGTATCAAGATGTTCGGATGAAATACTGAAAAATGCCTGCTCTATAACTTTGTAGAAGACACCAAATTTCCATCTCTCTGTTGAAAAGTTAGTGTTGGCGCCCTCTATGCGGTAACAGGAGAAACTAAAATTTTCTAACCAAAGCATGACTCGTATTATTTACTATAATTCTTGTAAACATACCATTGAGCTAAAGCTAACCATTATTTCACAAAAATGTTTAGTTCGAGTGAATCGAGTACTGATACACAACCATGCACTGTTAGGCCCCATGCAAAACTGACTCAGACATCACTTCGTTAAAAGTTTAATAACTTCTTTTAACAAAGCCGGATTGACTAGCAGTCTTCGACAAAGTTGTAGACAATTAAATTATCTTTCTTATTTTCACTTACAGTGATAATACGATGCATACAGTGAATGAAGATAGATGACCGCGTTATTCCATTACTATCAAATTCCAGATTGTTCTTCAAATTCTTGAGTTTTCACTTTGCGTCTGGCTCTAGGGCCGTGCATAAATAAACTCTGCTGAATTGACCCAAATGATCCTAAAATGGATGTCGAACAAGATTCGTCGCTAAAAACTTTCCTTTTAAATCAAACACATTGAACCGGGTTCGACCATATCCGATCTTCTTTCGGATCAAAGATATTCCGCGAAGTATTCTAATATTCCGCAAGACTCAGTATTATCCAGCTGTGTCAGGTATCTCGAAAGTTCGTCTAGATAAGCTCAGAATTGTGATACTTTGTCTAAAACAAACAAATGACGTTACTTGCGACAATACTTTCTATTCTATTCTATTCAAACCCTTACACAGCCAGTATGGAAAAGCGTCCTGGAAAACACTGCAGTTATTCTGTAGTGTTTTTCTTGTCAATATTAACAATTGAAGTATATTTTCATATGTCGCAAATATTAAAACGGTCAGGCCTACTGTGCAGAGTTGGGATTGAAGATGTTTCAAAATTAGACGACAATTAAATTATTCATTTAATAAATAAGTTAATTAACGAATTGTTTTGTATCTTAAAGGAGGAAGAAACGAGGACAACCGTACCGACCGTTTCAGTTTAATGGGGATATAATAAAACGTTGGGAGTGACTTGGCTAAAAAGGTTAATGTCACTACTTTGGTCCTTTGGGATGGGACAAATGTATTTACACCTTGCCCTGGCTAATATGCCTTGGTTAAAGCGCCTTTATACGCTCTTAATTCGCGGCTGAGACATCCGTATGTTTTTCCGAAATATTCTGGCTGCTTCTGAAAACTGGAAAATCTGACCAGCGAAAACCGCATCTTCTCCTATTCTAAGGAAGGGAATCATGTCGGAGGTAGTGCGCATAATTCGTACAATGATGCACTATAATGCACACTACCTCTGACACGAGGGATTAGCACTAAAGAAGCGACGACTGCCGCTGGTCGGACCCTCCAGCCCTCAACTGCAACAATACTAACGAACGAACCAACGAATTTCAGAAAAAATCTTTTAGAAAATGGCAAATGAATCTGACTCACGTGTAATAAGATCATCCAGAATGCTGTCATCTGCACCTCTCGTGATGGCGGCCTTGACTGCAACACACAGAATACTCACGATTTTCTGGATTCCAGTTGTAGTTGATGTTGCATTCAATCGAGACCAGGTCCCTTATCGAGCCAGCCATCGCTTCAAACATATCTTTGAATGTTGAACACACCAGAGTGAACGGCTTTGTCGGGTTCAACGACATCTGCAGCCAGGAGGTCACCCGAATGAACCAGTTCTGGGTTTTTCAGTTTTGGGGGGATTTCCTGAGGTTGGGCCGCTTGCGGGTGGATACCTGTGGTCGTATCTTCTCTAACTCAGTCCGCTTGGGACGAACTTCTAAATGCAAAATTGTTCTCTTCATCAGCTGAATTATTGAATAGTAGCGAACGGAAAACTTTTTTTTTCAAGAACGTGTCAGGAGCCCAGCAATTAATTAGAATAGATTATTGTGTACAAAGTCGAGGAAAAGTCATCCTCCCCCAATCTCCAAAGCTCTGCAGTAATTCTACCAGATCTGTTGAAGTATTTCTTCCATGCTGAGTGAAATCCAGTTTCCCTTCCATAAAGCACGAACAGCAAGTAATCCATCTCCATGATGAGCTTGAGGACTCAATTTTTCGCTAAGGATTCAACTTCGGTTAAAAAATATTCGAGAATTGTGAAAGCAATAAAAAATTTCACGACCGGTTGAAGCAAGGCCTACTCTCTTTTTTTCGACGTTACTGGCGACAATACTTTCATGAAGAACTAACGCGTTTACATGCCCTCAAACAAAGTTGAGATCGATGGTGTAATGATCGATTTGACTTTGGCATGCGTGGATCTACTGAAGAACGGGATTGGCTGTTTCAATAACCCCTTGCTCCAGTGAGCGAAGATTTTGAGTGACAATCGTACCGTGCGAGACTGCTTTGCGTCTTCTTCGACAAGGATTGTATGCACGATCGGTTGTTTGTGCCGCGCGTCATGCATGCAATATTGCACTAATTACAAGCAACGGATCTTTGTAGCAATATTATTTTCTCTCTACTAGCAAAAGAAAGCTCTGCCACAAATCCAAAGCAAACAGAACATGGTCTTAGAAAATTGAGAAGAAACGAAGAGATTCCAACGCTTCCAGGAATACCAAAATGTGACATGTCAACCAGAGATTTAACTTAAATCTTTAGTGCAGGATTGGTTGGAAATCGGCAACTTTGTGATATAACGGAACTCCTCCCGGTATCGACTTCAATTTTCATGGTACGGCATGGTGTTATATTCTCTATGAAAATTGATCTAGCTTACTCTAAGATCTTTGCTATAGCTTTAAAAAGGTTGCCTGCTTTACTGCCCACGACCACATTTCCGTTCCCCTTATTCCTATGAAACTGAGAAAACGATATGAAAAAGTTTGCAATAATTTTCGCTATTTTGTTGAAATCTGTATTTGTCTTGTTCGTTGTTTACGCTGGACTAACAGAACCGTAGCGTATTCTTCTGGCGCCTTTGCACAGTGGTCGGAAACGCCAAAAAACTAGAGGCGAAACCATCAAATATATTCACAGGATGTCTTTGAAAGAATTGTTCGTATGAATATTCCCCACAATCTAGTAATAATTGAAATTAGACATGGCTTACTATGATCGAACTAAAAAAATTACCTTTTTATACTGATAAGGTAGAAAGTTGGTGTCTTCGACAAAGTTTGAGAAATGCTCATAGTGAAGAATTTTGTTGAAGAACTTGAGCTTGTAGGACTAAAGGTTATCGATTTATAGGGCGTTTTCTACGGCAACCCCCTTAAATCAAGTTTGCTTAATATAACATTATTCATTGGGACTTAACAAAACTACATCATATTGTGGAAGACTGTATGTAAAAATACTCATTTGGTTCAAAGTTATTAAAGATTTTTACATTTTGATCATAACCAAAAGATTAACAGATCAAGGAATGAATTGATCTGTTAATCTTTTGGTTGTGATGGAAGAGAGGTACCGCAACCAAACGACTTATAGCTCGCTCTTGTACTTGGAATGGATTTGTGACCCTGTGCCACAATCGGTCAGACATCACTACCATAAAATGTCATTATTTTTGCCTTTCTCAATAGAAAGGTATTGCAATTGCTCTGAAAACCGACTTTTTAACGGAGGCCCGGAGGGCCGAGTGACATATACCATTCGATTCAGTTCGTCGAGTTCGGCAAATGTCTGTGTGTGTGTATGTATGTGTGTGTGTATGTACGTGTGTGTGTATGTGCGTCTGTGTGTGTGTACGCGAACACAATCTCACTCACTTTTCTCAGAGATGGATGAACCGATTTCTACAAACTTAGTCCCAAATGAAAGGTGCAACGTTCCCATAGGCTGCTATTGAATTTCTAATGGATCCGACTTCCGGTTCCGGAATTACAGGGTGATGAGTACGATCACGCAGAAAACGTCGATTTTAAGAAATTCTGCAATGAATGTATAATGGTGAAATTTTTTCCAAAATGTGACCACAACTGCTTCGATTTGTAGTACTAGGTCATTAACAGCCATTCAAAGTCTCTTTGGTCACATTGGCCACCATCATCGGTTCCGGAAGCCCCGGCGGAAGTATCCAAATTCAGACTAACAGTCACATCGGTTTCTCGGAGGTGGCTAGACCGAATCAACCAAACTTAGTCTCAATTGAAAGATGTTGCGTCCCCGTAAATGGCTATTAAATTTTATCCCCAACCGACTTCCGGTTCCGGAGTTACGGGTTGTGGCGTGCGATCACATAGCAAATTGTGATTCAAACCGATACCCCGATGGAAGCAAAAAAGGTAAAAATTTCGCTAAAATGTCTCTCAAATAACTTAACTTTGCAGTTCTAGGTCACCGACGGCCAAACAAACTTTCGTTGACTACATTGACCACCATAGACGGTTCCGGAAGTGCCCGGGAAAAGCGGCCATCTTTCATAACTAGCAAACTCATATCAGTTTCTCGGAAATGGTTGGGCCGATTTTCACAAACTTAGTCCCAAATGATAGCTATATTATCCCCACAGATGTCTGTAAAATTTCGCACGGACCGCTTGTATGGTTTCGGAAATATAGACTGAACGGTCCGGTCACACATGAAATTCCCATATAAGCCGGAACTCAAAATTTTTTTCGAAGGGGGGACCCCATGAAATTTCAGAAATCGAATTCGTATTTTTGATGCCAAACATCTTTAAAATGCATGAAACGTCGAGATTTTATGTTATCACGAAATTTTTTTTTTTAAATCGACTTTTTGGGACTTTGCCGATTTCGCACCTTTTTTCAGTTCAATATTACCGTGGCTGTTTTTTCTTTTTCAAAATTTTAGAACTCGAATGATGATTTATTTTCCTGTATATAGTTGTCATGTGATGTACAATAATAAAATGTAATATATGCATTTAAAAGCTTTTAATGAATATAAACAACGCACACATTCTCGTGATTCATGATTGAGAAAGGCACAATTGCACCGCTAGGTGGATTAAAATAGGTTTTTCTTAGAGGGATTCAGATAATCTCGCATCACATTACCTAAATATCTAAATAAAAAATCGAAAAAAATATTATTGAGTTTTGGTTAGGAATGTGTTCTAGTTATTCATCTGTACAGCAATATATATGACGCATGTACTATAAAAATAACTATATCCTAATGTTCGTGAAATAATCTGAAACTCACCAGAAACATAACAAAACGTGTGTAATGTGGACAATTTGCTTACTTGAAAAACCAATATACCTCTGGCCATTGGAGAAACTACTTCACATCGCTATATTACACAACGAGAAACAAAGGCTTGTTTCCAATACTAACGAAACAGAAAGCATTCTGCCAACACACCCTGAATTAAGCGGAGTTTGGCAAAAATATAAGAAATGCAAAAATTGCACTAATACATAAAATATTAGCATACTTCAATAGTCTTTGTTACTATGTGGTATTCTTAAAGGAAATATGGTCGATGTTAGGTCAGACTGGACTAGCCTAGAAAAAACGACTGCACTAAGCATGGGTGGCTGATGCATACAGTGGCTTATACTAAACATGGTACAGTTCACTGTACACCTGGCCATATCTTTACGATCGCCAAAGGGAAGGGAATGTTACTTGAACTTTTACTAGGAACCCACACAATCTTCTTAAGTATTCCGGATGGAAGAGTTTGTTTGTAGGGAAGGAAAATGGGAAGTGAATATGATATTTATTTATTGTGTTTTATTGATATATAATAATAATGGTATGGTATGAATTATATAATGGATTACAAAATAACAATAAACTCTCGACAAACATATGATTACGACCTAAAAGCCAACTGTCAAAATCCACTTTGAATGGAAATTCCGGACAAACCGTTACACGCCAATCACAGATGTTGGTAGTAAACGAACGAGAAAAGTTTTCTCTTTCATAAACTGTTGTGAACTGTGTTCGACTAGTAACGGTTTGTCTGGAATTTCCATTCAAAGTGGATTTTGACAGTTGGCTTTTAGGCCGTAATCATATGTTTGTCGAGAACTGTTCTGCCACATTCTCCGTGTATTCTGCTGGTAGTATTTCTACACATCTCGGACTTATATATCGAGTAAAATACGTAACGCTTTTTAGTCGTGTGCTATATGAGTATGCTGTATTATTCGTCGGAGTCCTGGGAAAGGTATCGTAGAAGCGCGAACTTGCCTTGGAAAAGCGACAGACTTAAAGCTTCCGCGAGGAAATGACAGACATCGATAATTTGCACTTTCTTCTTTTTTCACCTTTGCGAAAACATGTTACTTCCACGAACAGACTTTTAAATGAGAACCACGTCTTAAATTTTCAGCAGCAGTATGTATATGAAATCCAGAAATTGTCACAAACTAAAAAATGGCGCCAGCGAAACTTTATTGCGTCCTAACGATCTGGCAAAAGTGAAATGTTGTTGAAGAAAACCTCGCTATCATTATCTCACTTCTTGATATTATGCTATTTACACCGCTCTAACAAAACACCTAATATCTTGGAGTCTATCGTTTCCAACATGCCAAAATTTAATTAAGAACCCAATTCAAAAATATTTTGAAGCTATAGAGCAACGCATAGCAACGTGAAACAGGTACATGAGCGGAGCGCGGACGAATGCAATTAGAGGAAATGCGTTTTCACCACATTTTGGATTAACGGATTAAGTTATTGACTGATCGGAACAAATCAAGTTTTGTTCTCCTAAAAATTGTATTCTCTTCTACATGAATAAAATTTTTTTGTTAAAAACCAATGTCGATAATCCTTCCAGAGCAAATTCTTGCGGACTTTTGAGAAAATTCCAAAAATATTGATACCTTTTTTGGTAGGGTTATGTTAAAATTCACAAATAGTATTTGTGTACTATAGTACTAGATTCCCAGATACCAAATGAACTCTCCCGTTATATTTTCACAAATTTTAAAAATGGGCGATTTTCTCAATACCAAATATCCAGAAGTGTCTAAATCGGTTATAAGTTATAATAATTATGAGCTTCTCGATAAGCGGGCTATTAAAGGCTTTCGGGACGGAAAATATAGTTAGAAATTACAGTGTTCCAAGCTTTAAAATAATCTTTTCTAATCTTTCTTAACATTGAAAAAATTTCGCTTAGTTCGGTCTGACATCGGCCCTAAGGGAAATTAGATCGCACTAAAGTTAGGCATGTTCGTCACGTGTACCTATAAACCGTTGACGTAGCATGTAAATTCCAATTCACAGATGCATGAATTGTAACGGTCCCAACCCGTCGTTACAATTATGTATTTTATCTTAAAAAATCTTCAAAACTTACCTCCTGCGGATTAAAATACTCATCGTCTCTATGATGAGCCATTTCCTGAATTAACGGATTGACCTCCAACTCCCAACCGTCGTGAACGCCCGGTATGTCCATCATTGAAGTCACGCACTGTGCCCAGGTATATCAGCAATCACTTTTCTTTCAACGCTCTCAAATTTTTACCACCGTGCCGTCAGAATGTTATTTACTTGCGACATTTCCCTGCATCAGCCATGTTCGGTGTCAATCAAACCGCACTTTCATAACAGAACCACTGCCAACAAATATGTCGAACGATCTCCCAAACGATATATCGCCAAAATAGTTTGTTTACACTAGTTTCATAAACATCGTCACGCACTCTCTTTTGAAACGCAAACGCGTAGCGCACTGAATCCCGCCAGTGATTGTTATTCAAACGCACAAAAAACTACAAAGTGTGTTGAGGTACAGACCCGACACGGACTGGCAGTTCGTAGTTCAAATCATTCCGCGCTTATAGTCTATGTGGCCGACTGTAAGGGCAAACTTGTCAACTGTCATCTCTCATCGCTGCCGTCGCCGCCAAATCAACCCACCCGTTTGCCTAGTTCTGTTATCAAGGTTCCGCCGATGACGAAATGATGTAGATAAAACATACCTTCCCTGCACTGTCACGCACTGCACCACCGAACCAACCAACGAGCTGAAGCAGGCGGGAAAAGATGAAAAACGGAGCGCGAAACTTGTTTTCGATTCGGGTTTTCCACCACTCGTCTACTACGATTGATTTTGTCCCGGCTTTTGTCGGCTTTCCTTTGCTGCTCTACTGTCTGATTGATCTTCTTTTATTTCTTTTATTTTTCGCCATCGATTCCCACTTTTTTATCAATTCAATTAATTATCTCCCATGATTTTCTGACTTTATCGCAATGCCTATTCTGGTTTTCGTCTATTTTTCTGAGATAAGAATTTAATCACTATTGAAAGGTTTCAAATGAAAAGAAAAAGAAAAAGAAAACAACAACATGCTCGAAACAATGATCAATTATCCGTTAAATTTCGAAGTGATCTCGGTCACTTTATGTAAAACACCAACAGCTAAATCACAAACACTTATGTGTAAAGAAAAATCCGTTGCACCTGAAGATGGTTGTGTCGATGTGTGTAAAAATGCACACCTTCAGTACATAGCGGAATCGAGCGCAGGAAAAAACATGTTTCTCCTATTTCTTTTTTACTTATTATTAATAGATCCTGTCGATCTAAATCACTAACTGAGCATATAATTATCGTATAAGCTATTTATGTTTGACTTGGTGGATATGCAATCAAGCACTGAAAGTTAGAACCGTGTGTGACTCATGGCCCCAACTGTTCCACTCGGATGTTTCGGCTATGTTTGCTTGGTGCCGGATGCCTTGCTTCAGAGGATCCATGTGCGCGGCTGCGGCGATGCGACTCTGGATCTCGTAAAGCAACGCCGGCTATGTTCTTCTCTTCCCATGCAACACACGGCTGGCTCCAAGGCAGACAAACACCGAGTCGGGAATCGGAATACATAAACATGCGCTCGCTCGGTACATAGATACCGAAACGAAGGCACTCTCTTATGCTCTCACACAGAGCACATGGCTTGCTGTGGTCGCCCGATCGGATGATGGCTGGATTGTGGAAAACGTCCGTAGGTGAGCGACGTGCACAATTTATGTAGGTACATGGTGGAAAACAGCAACTCCAGTTCACTCGTATGTAAAGGCTCCACGTATGATGTAGCCCACTAACCGTACAAGTCGGGGCGGCCGACCAATGGATATGATGGTCAAGGAGATACTGGCGTAGAAATATTTTGATGCAGTCTGAACATTTGGAAACTATAGAGTTTGTACTTGAAAACAACCTGATTGATGAATGAGGCAATCATGAATTAGAAAATTTTCTCAGATTTAGTCTAAGCACAACGCAATAACTCAACGTAGAAAGTCAAAGTCGCTCGGAATGATTTTAATAAATATAATCTATCCTAAGACATAAAGTAAAAAGTAATCAAAGAGAAATCACTGAGAAATGCAAAAACAGCAAAAAAAACTTTATGATTAACTTTTTAAGATACCCATTTCCAAAACATGTGCGTGCACCATCCTTTTAATACATGCAAACGCCAACAACGGCAAGGGGAAACCGCAGCATCGCTCTGCAGGTTATAACCAATATATTGCTTCCTTCTAGTTGGCCTACAAAAGCCTACATATGCACATAGAAATATAACAATTTTACTTCCCAAATGTAGGGAGATGAGTGGAAGGTAGGTACTTCCAAAAATGGAAGCTCAGTATTCCTGGAAAGTTGCAACCAATTAGTTTAAACGAGAGTTAATTATTGCGAGGTTTCTGAACGTTTGTTTCCAAAAATTATCCGGAAGGAAAACCGAGAAACAGCTCATTACAATGTGGCGTATGTTCGGTTTCGGCTTACAAGGATTCCTCAAGCATAATATTTTGATGTGGAATCACTGGTATCAAAAAGCAGCTGCTAGAACTCCAATGAGCTATAGAAGGACAATGCAGTGAAATTGGATCAGCATGGACAGACCAGCTGCCGTTGATAGATGCTAGATCCTTACACGTGATTTAACGGGATGTATCTATTTTAGCCCGTCTTCAAGTAAACAAGTTTCGAATATGACAACCACGTTGAATTATTGTCTAATACAAAGTCAGGCGCCATAGCGTACTTGGTAAATCGATTGCTTGTACGCAGCTCACCTGAGTTCGATTCCCAATACCACAAATATGATTATAGATTATTCTAACCCGAAAAAGAGGCGAATGAGCTAATTAAACATCAATATTTAAAAAAAACTATGTTTTAAAATATGTAAATTTTATTTCTTTATGTAAGACCCAGAAGACTACATTCATGATTCTGAGAACTAACTATCAGCGACGGGAGAAAAACGATTAAAAGGGGTGGTCTGCCTCAGGTGGCATGGTAGTATATGTATTTGGTGATTTTAAGGTAAGAAATGAATAGTAAGAGCGGGATGAGTCTAGAGTGAAAAATATCCGATTTTCTTCTTCTTTTTTATAAATTCTTTGAGAAAATAGGGGGTTTTCACTTGTTTTAGGTTGAAGTGATGTAAATAGCGCAGAAAATTGTTCTCTAGGATATACGGAGGAAAAATGTAGGCCAAAGCTATATTTTTCTCTTGAAGCTAAGCAAGTTATGGGTAAAACTCAACTATTTAAATTATTTTACAGAAAGGCACGTTATTTCAAATAATTTTGGACCTGCCTAATTTACAAAAGTAGCTCAATATAACTTTGTCTAAAACTTTTTCCGAAAATTCTCATACCCATATTTTTGATGTCTCGCAGCTTTCCTCATTGTAGTCTGCTGTTTCAAATCCGAGTACTACTGGTTTTATGGCAATTAATAATATAGTGCATGTACAGCTCAAAAGTATATGAAAGTAGTCAATGCAATGATAAAAATTATTATAATGAAACATGATTTAACATGACTGAAATTGGTAACTCGTTTTCGATCACGCGAGTGGCCGTTCCTAAATCCTCATACGTCATTGAACAGTCACTATTACACTCTGGTAAGATCATGCGTATTCTCCACGCACATTTAATGCACTGTAGATTAGTTTTCTAGTTGGCCAAATAAATACTAATCAAAAAAGAAATTTGTTTGCCTAGTCCAATGAAACGTCAGCTTGATTGCCCGGCGAATACGTGTTCCCTTTCAATGCTATCGAATCAATGAACATTTAAAATTACATACAACAAAATATGTGCAATTTTGAAAAACAAAAGATAAAGTCTACTACTCGTAATAAAAAGACTGAAAATGGAACTGTTGCAAAACCAAGGTGGCCAATTTTTAAAAATAGCACAGTCACCTTCTAAAAATAGGTGATTATGGACGTAGACGAAAATAGCCTTCCTTAGAGCATGATGGTATTTGATTTTTCAAACTTAAAAAATATGTATTGCCGAAGAAATTCACTTTAAATGTAAATCTAAAAAATGCATATTGGACAGCACTGCCTATTAAAACTAGTATTTTTATAGATTTCTTCAATACAGGCCGGATTCGATTATCCGGGTATTTCAAAAAAAATTCACCCCGGATAACCGAATCATCCAGATTTTCGATAACTTTTTTTGTGTTATTTTATGAATTTAAGCTTCATTTGCGAAGAAATTGAAAATAAGACGATCAGGCTAAATTTTCCTATTATGGTAAATGTAGATGTACCAATGTTGGTACTTTTTTAGAATTTCAAGGTGTGAATTGGATTTTCAGTTTCTTTTCATTTATTATTTATATCGGTAACGAGTATGTATAAGTTGTTTGTAGCTATTTGTGCAAGAATTCCAAGAGAAACTTTTTAATAGGGTGTGTCTTCTGCAATACAGGTCAAATTCGATTACCCGGAGCTTCGATTTTCCGGGGTAAATGATTTACTCGTATAATATAAAAAAAAATAAAGTAAGCTGGGTGTCGGCTGTCTCTTGGCTCCAGGTTAATTTACGTGGTAGTGTCACCTATCACAGTTAACGTTTTTAAACCTTTATTCTAGAAGAGTGCGCATTGTGCCTCCTCAAAGAAATCCTTGCCCTTGACCTTGTAGCATCATTTAGTTGACCAATGTCGTACCAGATTGTCAGGTGATCACTACGCAATTAGTCTTCGCAAACTCTCCCACTCTGTTTTTCACCAGCGAATGACCACCAAAGGATTCTTAGATGATTAATTGTTATTGCTGCTATTCTACTGATAATATTTATAATTGTTAATGCTCAAATGAAACATATTAGTTCCAGTAATTAGCCTTACTTGTCGTTATAAACAAATAGTGTGTAAACTAAAAACTATAGTCGTTTAGAAACGTGGTTGTGGTTGCCATTGGAACTCTGAGCAGGATTATAGATATTTATCAGAATTTTACACCGGATTTCATTGAAAATGGATTGAATCAGCATCTTGAATAAATTATAATCTTCGCAGAATTCTATCTTGGGAAGGTTTCTGCCAGACCTCTAAGAAGCTTTTCTCTAGAATAATGCATCAAAATTCAGAGAAAAAAATCCGTAGAAATACGGATAAGGAGTCAATCGAAATTCTGTAATAGAAATGCTAAGAAAACTTCTATCAGGAGGTATCCAAACAGAATCCTGAGAAACATATCATCATTATACCAAAAGAGTGCCAGAAACCGACCGAGCAAAGTAGGTATAATGCGTCAAAAAGGCCCGATGTACCCGATGTGTGTATTACGAGAAAAATGTAATTTTAGTTTAAAACTAAAAAGTTGCATATTTGGCAAAACTGCCGTTAAAATTAGTATTTTTTCTAGATTCCTTGAACAATTCCTTAAAAAATCTCGCTGATTGATTCTAGTGCAAACAGTACCAGAAGTAGAATCCGAAGAAATTTTTTTTAACGATCTGTTAAAATTAAGAGTATTTCCATGGGCCGAGGGGGGGGGGGGTTCAAACGACACAATAATTTAGGTTATTATATTGGCGCTATATGAACAATTTCTGTGAAACTGTTTCCAATACGTGATGCTATTTTTGAGGCATGCTAAAATTTGAGAGGAGGTTAATCTTGGACCCCCCCCCCATTCCCCGAAAAGAAATTCTATTGACTACAATGATCGAATTATCACTACAATCATACATTCTAGTTGGAATTAGAATGTTTTTCTAGCTGAAATTAGAATTTTTCGGGTTCTTCCGATGGTCACAGGGATGGCCAAATCAATTCGAAAATCAGGAATCGTTCAAAAATGGCTAAGATGGTGCAGGTGGACTACAAAGTACCTCGAACACATCATAAGGTACCCATACAAAAAATTAACCTCCGCGAACTAAGTCTCACAACCTCACCGAGCTATGGTTTATAATTTAACAGATACAAACATGGAAGTTTGTTAATTATTACAAAAACACATTTCTTTACGACAATTATAATATTAATAGTTTTAATGTGTAGTACAAAAATGTGAACAACTACAATAACTATTTGTGTGAATTGTATTATAACCTCTTTTGTTTGTATACTTTATATCTGCGATGTTTATCAAATAAGCAGTAACCTACGGTAAATATAGCATAATGCATCTTGAATCTGCTTGCTAAGCCATACCCAATGTTTCGATTTCAGTAGTTTTCATCAGCTTAAAATGAAATTATTTTCTTGTGAGACATCATGCTTGACTAGGGGTTTGCTCAGGAACACAAATTGTGTCTCCGTTTTTTGGAGCTAGCGTCAATCCGGCGCTAGCTTAGTTCGGTCATTAAGTTAGTGTCGGATTCTGATGAGACGACGTCGAAACGCAAATTTCATAAATAATGCGGTGAATATGTTCAGCTCGGTTGCTGGGAATTCCTCAGATCTAATAGTATTTCAAAGTAAATGCCAATAAGTTTGAAATACAATTTCAAAAAAAATCATAGGGTTTCTTAGCATTTCCAAAGGATTTAATAGGAAGTAAATAACGTTTCTTAGTATGAATGAATAAAAATTGCGCAATTGTGACCTTTGGTGCATTAGAATAAGATTTAATGTTGCTGAAAATAATTGGCTGCTTGTTTCAACTTACCGCAGTACAGGAGTACAAAAATCAATACATTGAAGCTTTTTAATAGATTTATATTACATATTTTGACGTAACTTGCTAAAGAATAAACAGAAATAAGAAATTTAAAATTTAGCAATCATCGAATTATAGTTTTCTGCAGATTTATTGAATAAAAAAAACTGTTTCACCTCTCCTCAGTCTACCATTCTTATAAAAATCGTATTATTCGTATAACTTATATCAAATGTCACGATCCACCACAGTATCGCCTAGCTGGGCAAAACCTCAACATTTTATTATGAGTTTTTCATAATGTAACATTTTTCTCTGTTTGTAAACAGATTTAATAGAGCCTTCTCAAAATATTGAGTTTTAAGGACAAAAGATAGATTTTTTACAGAGCTCCAAAGGTGAAATTTTAACCTATGTTGTTCAAATGAAAACATCTTTTTACTTAAAATTCCGATTAGGGCCGAACTTGTTTCATTTGAAAGGTTATTCGCTGGACTTACACTTGCCATTCGATTTAGTCGATACAAGCATTTCTTCGCGCTCAGACATGAAGAATAAATAATAAATCGTGCATTATATTATAATCCCCTTTTTTATTATCGACTTATAGTGAGTCAATCTTTTTCCTTTCTTTATATTGTAACGACATATAATTAGCAAGGGACTGGAAGGTGAAGTATTTTTCAAATATTAAGAGCCATAGTACTCAAGGAAGAGCAAGGATTTGAAGTAAGAAAGTTTAGAAAAGCGTGGAGTAGGGTCAATGAACAAGCTTAGAGTTTCCCGGCTACCTAACTCTTTGTCTTCTGCAACGCAGGAGTCAGGATCTTTTGGCATTAAATGCGAATCACCTGAGTCTGCGGCATGTCCGGACAAGCGTAAAGTCAATTTAATGACTTATGCTGTCGGAACCGATTGATTCGCATTTAATGCCAAAAGATCCCTTTGGTTGATTCGCATTTAATGCCAAAAAATTCCCTTGCTAGTTATATATCGTTACAATTGAAAAAAAAATGACGAAAGATTATATTATAATTATAATGTTCAAAGTGGCTGTACTTTTTGAAACAGTTTGGAAAGGTCCCTTGTGGATAATGACACTTGAAAATTAGTGTACTTTCCGAAAATGAATGTCTCGTTTTGCCCTTTTCTGCCCCGAGGTATGAAAAAAGGTGATTTTTCATGATATGTCTGAAGGGGATGCATGGAAGTATTTGTTTACCTAGGGTTAGTAATATAACTTATAAATGTCTATCAGCATTATCAACAATTACGAAAATGCATATTCTGCTAAAAATTCACTACACCAAATTTTTTAAAAATGAATTTTCAGATATAGTGTGCTTTATATTGATAAATGTTGAATTTTCGAACCACCCTAAAAACTCAAAGGCAAAAAAATAAAAAAAAATAACATCAAATATGAATTCAGCTCCAAAAAATTACCCCAATCTGAAGTTTTCATCAAATTCGGACCATTTTTGAGGTTTTGTCCGACTTTTGTATGGAAGGTCGTGATGATTTATCCTTGCAAAACCTACTCCTAGATTTTTTTTTGTTTCTCAAATCCAGAAATGCAGCAAACAGGAAATGGAAACTTCTTTACCTTCCCGATCGTCCAGCAGCCACGAAGAAGCAAACAACTATATAAAAGTTCATTGCGAAATTTATTACAGCAAAACAATTGCCTGAATTTCTAAAAAGTTAATTTAAACGTCTGATTATCGTGCTGCATGGATTATCACTACAACAAATTGTCTATAAATTTGTTCCGCGAGCTACACCAGAGGAAATGAAATAGAATTTCAGATCAAATTTTAAACATTTTATTGCTACTTTTAACACAAGTTCCCAACTTGGTCTTACTATCGCTTGTCGTGGAAAACAAGCCAAGATGATTTTTTCTTCCTTCCTCACCCGTTTTCTCGGTAGGATTAAGGAGGAATAAAAGGGAATTAGCCGCATATAGTTTATTTTATTGACACGTTATACTTTGCCATTGTGAAACCTGTAAAGCAGAGTTCATCAATCCAAACTTGGACTCGGTTTCGGAAACATCACACGAAAGCATGGTGCCATTTAATGGGTTTATATTTTATGTAATGTATGTAGTCTAAAAATTGTTACGCCAAGTGATCAACAACGAAAGTCTTCAACCGGATTCGTTCGATCGGGGTGGTTAACTAAGTCGATCAACTGACCGAGGCGTGCTTGTGTTGGGTTACGCATGCCAAGCTAGCCGTTATTGTGCCTTTAGCCGGCTGATGGCTGCAGACAGACAAACAGACCTATCCGGTATGTAGGCCCGTAGAAGTGTTGTAGTTTTTTCACGGTACATGTCTGCGCGGTTCGAGCGCCTTTTGTTAGTACTGAACCGTGCTACGACCTTTTGTCAGTTGCTTACATATATGTTCAATTAGTGTGAATTTATTGCAATAAAAATATATACTGTGCGTTTAATCCGTTTTATAGCCTCCCCTTACAAGAATGTCTGTTTATTAGACTGGCTTATTTCGATTCAACCCTCCTTGCATTTGAATCGTCAATACAAAGTTGCTGAATTAAATGATTTATAATACATCTGTTGCGCAGTTTGAGTTTGTGTAGATCCAGACAAGAAATGCTGAAGTTTTGTTAGGTGTATATGTTACTGGCATCACTGTCTCATTGGCCACGCGTTTTAGGTACAAACGTCTCAATAACGAGCGAGATACTTATTTGCAAAAAGTTGATGTTTCGAGATTTAGCGTAGGAAACATTATATTTTCAAATGGATTAAATTTATTGAACATCCTTGAATACACAAGTGCTTTTTTCGATTTTTCATATGAGCAGGTTGTGAAGTGTATAAAATATATTTCCTCTTCGTCATTTTCTTTTCAACTTATCTTCTTCGTTTCGCTCGTTGGCAAAACATGTTCAACAAGTTTCCAGCATACTTTTCTTTTGTATGGAACACAGAAACACACATATGATCTAAATACAATTTATGCATTACTGTTGTTGGCATTTGTTTTGCGATTATGCGCGAATGGTTTTGAATGAAATCTGATACGTGCTTAAATGTAGCCTTTTTGCTTACTCGAGCTTTTTGTCCTACATGCCGTGGAAACGGTTTTCCCGGGGCTGAACTAGTATATTGTAATTGCATTTCATCTTAGCAATTCATCAACTCTATTCTAGAATAATATTAAAGTAAAAGTCGTTATACTCGAATAACGACGGTACAATACTACGGTTTTGATACTCTTATTCCCATTGACACCCTACCAGTTTGAAGCGGTTGGTTAGAGCAACACCTTCTCTCTTTGTTCAATACTTTGGAGTAAAATTAATTCATTCGAATCGATTTGACATTTCGGTCAAACACGAATATTTCCCAATTAGCCTCCCATTTTTCTTTGAGCTGAATAGAATAAAAGTAACAGAAAATTTCTGGAAAAAGATCATAAACCGAAAATTCTTCATAAACGTTTGACAAACTATGTCAAATGCTCGGAATATACACACTTTAAAATAGAGCTACAAAATACAAGATTCATCAATTTTTTATTTCAAAAAATGTAATCATTTTAATGCAAATCAAATCAATGAAATTTAATAAAAGTGACTTTTATTACATATCCGTAACGATTCCTGTAAAATTAAAAGAAAGGTAAAATACCTTCAAAAAAATTTTAGCATAAACATAAGAGCAACACACTGCAGTATTAAAAAAAGAAATTCGAACAAATCATGAACCATCCTGAAGATTTTGTCATTGGTAGCTGGGCCGTTTTAAGACCACTCGAGACACTACTGAGCTAAGTGGCCCCTATAATTGAACAGGTACATGTAAATGTTGTAAATAGCGTAGGATGATCATAAAATGATACCCAGCATCACAGAGCCATTTCTACTTCATGACACACGGAGATTTTTCAATTTTGAGCAAAATCTGTCAACCTTGTTTAAATCATTAAAAAGAATTGGGAATCAAAATATAAGAAAAAACACGATTTCGGATTTCCATCACTGGCTGTAATTGTAAATGTCCAAGTATCAAAAAACGATTTGAGTAGATCCTAGAAAGTTATTAGCACTTCTGACCGATCTGGCTGAAGTTCGAAGACGGGTGAGTTGCGTACAGTCTAACTAACTAACTACGCTATGCCCTCACCAGATGGTGTAATCTGACGTCCATAGTTGTAAGATGTTATTTGAGGATTTAGAGTGCCTCTGTCAAGAAGGAGGAATAGTGAAGTAGGACATGTTAAACATATATTATTTGAACGTTGTCCAGACTTGTACACATTTTAAGGGGTCGTCTGGTGTAAAGTGCTCAAACCGAAAGCAATCTTGTTTTACGATAACAATGGATCTTTTGTGTAATGTTAAGATATATTTATACATTCATTGGTTAACTAGTGGTTAGGTAAAGTATCTTACTATTATTACTGTTGAGATCAGTGCAGAAATTCCTGCGTTTGTGGCCAAAAGCTAAAAATAATTTTCAAAACGGTTGTCAAATTATACGTAGATCTACACTGTGAAAAATAATGATAAGAATGCACATCATTTCAAGGAATTATCTTAGTGTGAACGAATAAAAATGATACAGTTGTAACATTTAGTGCTTTGGAAAACATTTAGATTATATTTAAAATAATTGGTTACTTGTTTCAACTTACATTGATTGCTGTTTCAACTTGTCTCAGTAGGTGGAGAGTTGAAACAAAGAGAACGCTGTTACAAAAATCAATATAGTGATGCTTTGTTATTGATTTGTACTATTTATTCTTACGTCGTTTGATAAAGCATGAACAGAAGTAAGAAATTTTAAAATAAGCAAACATCGAATGATAGTTTTTGTCGATTTATATAAAAAAAACGAAAAATTGTTTCAACCCTCCTCGGTCTCCGCTACTACAATCACTTTTTGAAGTATACAAAGATTAGAAACAGGCAACAATGTATGGATTTGATACATAATTAGGTTAACTGATCACGCATATAAACATGCAAGATTTCATTATAGTGATGTGAAGTTATGAAGTAAGAAGTATTTTTCGCTGCGCTGATGTATTTTTTCAATTTTGGGGATTACAAAACTGTGGTTTGAATAATTCAGAACCTCCAAAACTATAGTAAGCTAACGATGTCTTTTTTCAACAACTTCATTCAAAAAAAAATCAGCAACTCTGAAGCTTCGGGATATGAAAGTATGAGCTTTCCTCTTCCATTTGAAACCAACATCAAAATAAAGGACAAATTTTTTTCGTGAAAACTTTGATTGTAGGGCGTGTCACCCTATTAGGCAGGTTGCCTCACTAATTCATTAATTACACGGCCTACTATCGATGGAATGCTTATAAATTGGCACTTACAGCTTTGCTTCGTTGTTAAGAAACCAGATAATTGATAAGACAAATTGCCTGAAAAACATAAAATTCGCGTGTTTGAGCGCAACGAAAACTCGAAACGAGTCAATGCGTTGAACAAAGATGGCAGACGCTGCTCTAACTAACGGCTTCCAATGGGTAGAGTGATAATAGAAACATGGCGAAAAAGGCTCATTACCCCTTCTATCTCTGATTTTAGTTTGGACTGCACATACATTTCTAACACGCACTTTTTTCGACAGTATTTTTGAAAGCAATTTTACGTATGCATATAATCACTGAGAACTGACATACGAGTAAAGTTTTCAATGTGTGTAAGAAATAAAACTATCGTTTTGAAATGCCACCAGCAAAAATCAATTTACCACTAGCCGGCGCTACAATTGACCAGCAAACGCTATACGAGCGTTGCAGGCAAAATTGGATACAATGACGATTCATGCATGCGAACCTGTATGCGATAGTGATTTTCAACGTATTTTCATTTAAATGTTAAGTACAGGTTTTTCGTGAAAGTTTGTTCTTGCTTATATGTCTGTTCTCCGTAATAAAATTTCGTACTTTTTAGATAGAACAGACACACGTCCAAACCTGCGAGAAATATTTAATTTTTGGTTGAATATTTCAAGAGATCTATGTGTTTTAAGTGCCCAAATTTTGTCAAGAACAAGCCTTACTGTTGCGGTTTTCGTTCAATTAGATAACCTAAATTATGCATCATATGCTCCTTTCAAAAACTAAATGTAACATGAATATAGGTAAACCCTTGCGGTTGAGCCGTACCCTTCGATAAATGGAAGTTCCGTCGAATCTATCGGGGAAGTTTACAAACTTGAGCCAAAAGCAAAAATATTTTCTTGTGTCTATCAAATATGCTACATTTGAAAATATCGGTTAGAATTATCGACGATGAAGTTGTAATAAATTCCGTCAAATATTTGAATGGCACGAAATGTCTGATGGAGTTTCTGATTGTCGTACATACTCGTGGAACCGCCATTCTAAAACATAATTTTGGCAGCTGAACAGTAACTGGTAAGTGTTTTGGAAAGCTTGAGGCTCCTATTTTATGGAACGATTTGTGTTTGGCTGAAAACTCAGATAGATTCTAGACGTTCACCATTTTTGTGCGAAATAAGCATACGGGGCTATTCGGAGCCCCTATTCCATCAACCACCTTTCAGCAGCTTGCGGCTACGCACAGGAACGCACACGACACAGCAAAAAATTCATAATGTGTCAATCGACAGCCGTGACTAACCAGATTAAGTTTTTGTAAGGCAATTTAATACTTTTTTTGCTTCTTAAGGAGTTTCTCCGATAAACATTTCAATTCCACTAAAAAAAAAAAAATAATAAAAAATGACGGTCCGAATTATCCCTACATTGTAAAAGGATGGAGAAACGTAGAGTTTTGCAAATCATAGCCTAGCGCTACCAAGGAGTGGTGCAAACAGAGTTAAAAATATTCAAATTCATTGAATGAAAATTGATCATATTCAGAATTCATTTTCAATATTCAGTGACGCAGCTGAAAATGTCAAACGAACAAACCGCCCATTCATCCATGCAGATTTTCATTCGGCTCCGACTATTACACGAAGCGACCGTGCAGCAACGAATCAAACGCATCAAAGTAAGCCCTGGCAGTGGCGGCGCGAGGTGTTTTGCCACTCGGGGCCAAAAATTAAATTTGCCGCCTCTACAATAATGAATTTTTAAGAGTTCGATTATTTCCCACCTATTCGTATGAAACAAATATGATAAAAGTATTAGAAAACATATGCATAAAAATCTTCACTTCTTCACATTTTATTGTCAATATTTTGGTATTAATATTCATTGTAAAGCCATCACTTGTTTATATATTATTAAATTTTTAAATCGTATCTTTCTTACTTTCGCTTCATGCAAAAGTTTGAGTTTGGAAGCTGCATTGTATAAATATTTCCGGCTTATCGTTTCACATCACAAATGCGTTTTGGTGATAATCTATTAAACTTACCTGAAATTGATTTCTTAGAATAGTAGTTTTCAATCTTTTTCGTTACGAGGTACGTTCTCTTTCTGAATATATTTTGCCATCATAACCCTGCCAGAAAAAAATGATTTTCAATTGAATTAAAACATTAACTTTACAATTAGAAACCTGTTCCGGAGCACTCTCAGTAAGTATTTCAATTTATGACACACTGAAACGATAAATAAAGACAAACATCCGACGGGAACGCATCAGGAATAAGAATATATTGGTTTAAATGGCACGTTCCCCGTATGAAGACGGGGATTTAGACTGTCTTCGACTACCTTTTCCATTTTTGATTCATAGCAAAAAAACGTGTTTTTCGGGACCTTCAGCGCTAAAAACTTTTCTGCCCGGTCATTTTTTAACCGATTTTCAATTTCTGTGTTCTGGAAAGAACGAGAAATTATCTTCTCAACGGTATGTGTTATGTTCTTTTGTTTAAAATACTCTGATCATAACTTTAACTGCGCCATTCTCCATTTTCTGCTGTGCTGCCGCGTATTGAACGCAGAATTCTTCTCTCAAGCAAATCGAGTAATCGATAGCCTGCTTCCTTCAACATCCATGCTTCATGGCCGTATAGAGCAACAGGGAGTATCAGTGATTTGAACAAATCAAGTTTTACTTGCATTCTTAGGCTATTGGTTTTTAGCTGACTACGTAAACCATGCTCGCAGCAGCAACATGACTTTTCCCTTTGTGGCTAACATCGTTATCATATAGAACTAGTATTTGAAGAAGCAGCAGAGGACGAAGACGGTATGGCAACGGATCTTGGAGAATGCGCAGAAGACGATAGGCTGCCGCCCCATGATCTCCAAGAAGTCAAAGAGGAGATCGGTCGGCTGAAAAACAACAAAGCTACCGGTATAGATCAACTACCCAGCGAGCTATTGAAATACGGTGGTGAAACACTGGCTAGAGCGCTACACTGGGTAATCGCCAATATTTGGGAGGAGGAGATTCTTCCGGAGGAGTGGATGCAGGGTGTTGTTTGCCCAATCTACAAAAGGGGTGACAAGTTGGATTGCTGCAACTACCACGCGATCACACTACTTAGCGCCACCTACAAAGTCCTCTCCCAAATTCTTTGCCGCCGATTGTCACCATTTGCAAGGGAGCTCGTGGGGCGCTACCAAGCGGGATTCATGGGTTTCCGTGCCACCACGGACCAAATATTCGCAATTCGACAGGTTCTGCAGAAGTGCCACGAATACAACGTACCCACACATCATTTTTTCATCGATTTCAAATCGGCGTATGACACCATCGATCGAGATCAGCTATGGCAGATAATGCACGAGTACGGTTTTCCGGATAAGCTAACAGGATTAGTCAAAGCGACGATGGATCGGGTGATGTGCGTTGTTCGAGTATCAGGGACACTCTCGAGTCCCTTTGAATCTCGAAGAGGGTTACGGCAAGGTGATGGTCTATCGTGCCTACTATTCAACGTTGCGTTAGAAGGTGTAATAAGGGGAGCGGGGATAGACACGAGTGGCACGATATTCAACATTAACATAGTGGCACGGTACTTTTAGGCGATGTCGGAAACGTACATCAGACTGAAAGCTGGTGTACGTTTCCGACATGATGTTCAGTTGATGGTGACGGACTTGAGATGGTCGACGAATTCGTGTATTTGGGTTCACTGGTGACCATCGACAATGATAATAGCAGAGAAATTCAGAGACGTATCTTGGTGGGAAATTGTGCCTACTTTGGACTCCGGAGGACGCTCCGGTCGAACAAAATTCGCCGCCGCACGATGTTGATTATCTACAAGAGACTGATTAGACCGGTGGTCCTCTACGGCCACGAGACCTGGACTATGCTTGTAGAGGACCAACGCGCCTTTGGAGTTTTCGAATGAAAGGTGTTGCGTACCATCTATGGTGGCGTGAAGATGGAAGACGGAACGTGGCGCAGGCAAATGAATCATGAGTTGCATCAGCTGCTGGAAAAAACGTCCTTCGCACTTACCACAAAAATAGGACGTTTGCGATGAGCTGATATATCGTAAGGATGTCGGATGACGACCCGGTGAAGATGGTTCTTGAAGGCGACCCTACAAGAACAAGAAGGCGGGGCGCACAGCGAGCACGGTGGATCGACCAGGTAGAGGACGACCTGCGGACCCTTCGAAGACTGCGAGGCTGGCGACAGGCCGCAATGGACCGGCTTCTGCATACAGCGAGAGACAACAAGGCTTGAACGGTAAGGTAAGTATTTGAAGATATGTATATGAATTCGTTGTACCGTACCCCACCGATTTCCACCTCGAAACCAACACGACTGCTACGTTCTCTACCAGCTACCGTGTACCTTGTCTTGTCAGAGTTTATAGTCAGTCCGATTCTTGCAGCAGCTCTTTTGAAAAGTAACAATGTTTCTTCCAATGCTCTGCGATCAATACCAATGATGTCGAAATCGTTCGCGAAGTCAAGAAGCATGTGAGATCTCGTGATGACGGTTCCATTCCTATGCACATCAGATCTTCGTAACGCTTGATTTTATCCTATCCAGCATCATACGAATCAGCTTAACCAGTTTTGTCGGGAAACAACGCTCAAGCATTATCTGCCACAGTTCGTTTTGTTTTACTGTATCGTATGTCGCCTTAAATACACAGATGGTGAGTCCGCAAATTGTTTTCCCGGAATATGTCCAGAATTTGTCGCTGGGTAAACATTTGGTCCGTCGTTAACTGTCCTTCTCGAAACCCGCTTTGATATTCGCCGACAAAGCATTCTGCCAACGGGCGCAGTCCACCCAACAGAACACGAGAAACTACCTTGTAGGCAGCATTGAGGATCATTATACCTCGGAAGTTTACAGCCCTTCTCCAAGATTGGGCATATGAGACCAATCAACCAATTCTTCCACGCAGATCATCCCGATCACGCAGTGGATTGCTTCGCACAGCCATTCACTCCAAATTTTTAGAAGTTCACCCGGGATTATGCCTTTCCCAACGACCTTATCGTTTTAAGCTTTCGCATAACCTTCCGTCTAGAAATCACTGAACAAAAAGAAATTGCAGGTTTGTTTACCCCTCGCTAATCGCCGGGTCTACTTACTCAAAAAAAAATCTTCAGTCGAACAACGTTCGCTACCGCACGAAGCTAAACTTCTATAGAACACTTATCAGAACGTTTGTCTTATCTACTATGCTGGTACCGTACCCGCAATTTAATAGGAAAGAAAACACCTCTCCAATGGAATTAAAAGATTGAAAATAAAATGTATTCTTTTTAAGTTAGAGGCACTAAAAGAAAAACAAATAGTTCACAGAAAAGTTCAATAACGCCGTAACAGTTGAAATTTGATTATTCGTGTAGAATGATTTTTTTTCCAAATATGATCCTCAATCACCCCTAGAGAGATTCTTAACCATGGGCCAAGCCACCTGTATATGATAATGCTCCCTGGTTTAATCCCAATAAATTAGTCTGCATACTCCCACTACTACCTTGCAATATGTATATAGTTTTCTTCTATCGCATCCATCATCCCGATCCCCAACCTTTTTAATCGTTAATTGTAGCCAAAATGAAATAAATTAATTTTTATCGTGATTAATGAAACTTGAATAATTACTAAAAAAAATACTTATATAGAAATTTATTGAGTAGGAAATGCCGCCCCCTGATTTTGCCGCTCGGGGCGGTTGCCCCCTTCGCCCCCCCTTAGCGCCGCCACTGGGCCCTGGCACAATGTAAGCGATGATGATTGTTGTTTCATATGCTTTATCGACATTTGAAAACATTTTCCTAGATAATTAGTGTAATGAATATATTGTACGATATTCAACTGAATGAATAAGATTGATAGTTGAATGAATATTTTTTCTATTCACCGCGAGTCGCAACAGGTTCATTTTCAGCCATCAACAAAGAGCTTCGATTATTTTTAACTCTGGGTGCAAATGAACTTTTTTGCTATCAAAATGCAGTTGAGGTTTCAAACTAACAATTAGGGTCTTTGAGCGATAAATTCTTTCACATCTATCCACCTATAAGGGCGATTTGCTTAGGTAGGTCCGAATAGGGTCCCGGGTTCCCCTATCCTCGAGATCAAGCGAAGAAATGAAAAAGAAAACAAAGATATGTTATTAGAACAGCTATGTCTGTATGTCAAATTAAAAAATCTTGGAAAAAATTATATTTATCGCACAAGTTTGGTCAACACTTGTCTGTCTACTTATTTCTAAGACATCAATGATGCCCTATATCAGGTGGAATCTAAAATTATAATTTTCGGCTAAAAGATGAGACCAACCCAAACAAGTATTTTTTTTTTAAATAAAATAAGTTCCTGGAAAATTATTTCAAAACCACTAGGCCTCGTGTGAAACTAAAATAATTGTGTTAGCTGAAATAGTCTCAACTCAGTTTATTCTTAGCAACACCACTCTGCGCTAATTTGTGTGGTGCATCATTCAATCATGTCATCACTCGTGCTTAAGTATGATCAACGCGAATTTCCGGTATGTAAAATGGGAATGAGATGGAAAGTGTGCCGTATTAAAGCTGAACAGCACACAAGCTATCGTTTATCAAATTCTGTGTCTTTCATCTTGTCGTGTTTCATCATTAATCAAAAGAAAGGAATTTCATTCATAATCTCCGTTCTTGGCCATTACGACACACACAAATAAAGCCAACAGGCACAGAATGATAAATAAGACGTACACGTTATCCAAACACACATGAGTGGAAGATGCATCAATTAGTCCTCAATCAGTAAATCAATCAACTTAAGGGGGTCTCCTCACCAGCTAGCATTATTGCTTCATGTTTTTTCCTTCAATCGTTAGAATTATTATCATAGATTATTCTTGAAAAGTTTCAGAGTATAGCTGATTAACATCTCATGTGTGTAAGTTTCCTTTGATTTGTTTATTTTTTTGCTTCCAAGAACTTAAAAACCTTTTTATAAACACCAAAAGATCTATAAATGTAAATTAAACCACTTATTTTAGATGGTTTAATTGTGTACAGACTGAACCAAAAAACGAAATAAAAACTATCATTTCACAATGTTATTAACGTATTTTCTTACTGCTAAAAAAATACATAACCACCTTTTTGAGCCACTGATGAAAAGATCCCATTAATCCAAAAATGGACGATACTGGACAAGCCAGTGAACAACTCAAAACCTGTCTGATCACGCAGATTTCAACACCATGATCAATTCTTCGATCGGCGGACTAACATTAAAATCATGCTGTGCGCGCCCCTCCCCATTAGACGCGCATTTCAATCAAAAATTCGTGTTTGATGAAAATGCAATATTTTGGTTGTGCCGATTTTTGACAATTATTTCAAAATACCCACATTTCAATTCATCGAACTAATTCAAGTGACCCAGTGTTGGTTACTTGGTCCTCAAATACAACACAATACAATGTATGAAGACTGATTTACACCCTCAAAATCTGGATGTATAGCTATAAAACATTTTCTGGGACATTCGGCACAAAAATTAGCTACGGTATCATTTTTCAACGATTCTGATAAGAAGGCCTTTCCAACGGTATGCTATATTCTGATGTGTTGAAAGAAATATTATGCAATTTTGGAACAATATAAAAGTTGCCATTTTTTGTTTGCAAATGGTACAACTCTTTTTCATACGCGCGTCCTTGTTTTAATGGTAATCCAAAAAAAATTAAATGGCGTTTTGAATATTAAAATCGGTCGAAAAATTCCGGAGGAGGAATTACATAGCTTTTTATTTTCCAGAGCATAGATAGAAACGCTTTTAATCCTCCTAACAGTGTTATGAGACATTTCGTATAACTCTTATCACTCTCTTCGGATACTATATCGATTGAGAACATCTAGAACTTAATGCTTCGTAATGTTTTTGATAACACATACTACATGAGATAGTGGTAGGACTCAGAGAATCGTTCAAATCTGCATGAAACAACATCAGTGGTAAAAATCTCAAAGGCTAAACCAAAAATAATGGAAAAGCGGAAAAATGGCCCATAAAATAGACGTACAAACGAGTTATTGCTAATGCTCTGTTAATAACATATCTAAATTCTTCAATTAATACATTGTATAGGGAAAACTGAATTTTCCTAAAATATATGGTGCGATGAGCCAAAAGGTCGAATTTTTTTAATCAATTTGAAGTTCATACTCCCAATAGCGCTTATTCAAATTTCCAAAGCAACCGAGAACAAAGAACTGGAAATTCTGCTCTTGATATCACGCTACCTTTGAAGTGCATGCGTGCATAGCTTAAACTTTACTTCGATATCGACTTTTTCTAAAAGTGACTTCCCATTAGTAATTTTGATTTGCATTATTATCGCTAAGTCTAATGCCAAAGAACAAATAAAACACTCTCTAAACCCGTTAGGGAAAGTCATCATCATTACTTGAATTTTCTTTTTCACGAAACTATTCGATAACTTTCCGTCTGCTGCTCTGAAAATCTATTAAAAATTTTAAAATACTTTATAATTTCCACAACCTTTTTAGGGAAAGTTGTTTAATAATCTTTTGTTATATTGTGTAGGAAAAAAGCTGAACATTTCTATATTTTCTCAATCTGCAATATATAAACCCTTAAGTATGCCAATTAATTTAGGATACCCTTTTAACATAAACTATCGCACGAATGGGAATAGGTTCGCCAAATTTTGGAAGAAGTCGATGAAATAACCCTACATAAAAAACTACATAAAAATTGGTGTAGCTTTCCAAAAACAAACATACACAAAAGTCCTAAATATTGGAGCCATTACACCGGAATAACACTGATAATAATAATTAGACAAATTAATTTATTTTTATCTCCACCAACAGCACTCATAATTTGCAGTAAGTACCGACACGAAAGTCATGTTTTTATTCGCTACTCGTTCCCCGGGATGGAAATCCTTCTCCTTTACAGTTTACAACGATTTACCCATTTACTAGGATCGTCACGCGGAATCACGCTAGTCTCTACAGAGATGTGGAGCGGGTTCGTTTGGAATGGGACCACCAGAAGCGATTTTTAAACGTTTCCACTAATTAACATCGTAGAAAAGCCATGCGCTCTACTTGAGTTCATTCTCTTTTTTTGGGCCCTGTTAATTACACTAACAAGACGTAAACTTTCATTTCCTTCAATCTAGACAACAACGGCGCGATGCATCGCAATGGTGTCATTTTGCGCCGTGAGCGAATCATGGCCACAGGTCTGAAATAGAACAACACTTATAAATAGCGTCAAGTGGCGCGCTGTAAATGTTCCAGCGATCGTCCAGATCTCGGCTCTACCAACGACATGGATGCTGGCGGAATTTTTGTTGGCACTGGATCTGACGTTAAATTATCCCATCTCTGCGTCTAAGGAGTATGTTCCGTCACGAACATTAAATCCTCGCCAGCTCAGGAGAAACGCTCTAGATGTCGTTCACCGGACAGACATGACATATAATTTATAGTATTTATAAATTAACATACAAATGGTTTCGATTTATAACTATTTACTCATCAATAATAAATGATTCTATAATGTGTGTACCTACCAATTCCAAATGCACCACAACACCCTTCGCTAGTTTCAAGTAGATGCAGAAAGGCACGCATCTTTGCATGGTTTATTCAAGACATGTTGCGACGATTGAATTTGGCTTGTTTTCGAAGTTTGAGCGAGGAGATAGAAGATGCTGTATTTTTCAACTCAAACCCTCCTCAATTTCAATGTGAGCGTTTCACAAAAATTAAAAATGAGTGCATCTAATATTGTAAATCATGTTTGAAAGGAACTCTTTGAACATTTGGACGTACCATTAGATCGCTCGCGGTCGTATGGTCAATAATCAATATCCTATGTGATTCAAATGGATGCCAATATAGAAAAAACGACTTAATTCATCTAGCAGTGAGTTGAAAGATTTGACATTTCTTAGAGAACTCATGCGATTCAAATGAATCTAATGAATAAAATGAATTAAATTAATCAAAGTAATCAAGTGAATCAAATGAATCGAATTAATGGAATGAATAAAATAAATAAAATGAATGAAATGAATAAAATGGAAATAAATAACAAACGAATCAAGTAAACAAAACGAATAGAATTGGAAAAATGAATAAAAAAGATGGAAGTAAACAGAACAAGATGAATTCAATACTTCAAATGAAAAATTGAACGATGTCAAAAAGTTATGAATTAATAGAAAACAATAAATTGCGCCAATTTAATAATTTGGATGAAATGAATAGAATAAATAACTTAAAAGATAGATTACTAAAATGAAGCAACGCGACGTCGGTGGTTGAGTGGTAAGCGTGACCACCACTCACCCCAGTTGGTCTGGGTTCAATCCCCAGCCGAGGTCGTTGAGATTTTTCTGACGTGGAAAAAATTTAAAGCCGCGCCTTCCTTCGAAAGGGGAAGTAAAGCCGTTGGTCTCCGGTCCATGAGTTGATGGGTCGATATCTAGTCCCGATAGTAGGAGTCACCTCTCTGACGTCGATTTTTGGCCTCGTAGCGAAAGTAGGCCGACGTAAAACAACTAGAACTAGAAGAAACTGAATAAAATAAATTAACTGTAAAAAATTAAATGCATAAAATAAGTAAAATGAATAACATGAATTAAAGATATGAAAAGAATAAACTGATCAGAGTGAATCAAAAAAATGAAATGAATAAAATAGATAAAATGAACTCAAATGATCAAAATGAGTTAAATGAATGTTGAACGAAATAAATAAGTAAAATGCAATGTTTATATATTTAAAATTGGTCAAATGAAACTGAAAAAATAGTCTACAGATTGAAATTAAAAAAAAAACAACAAAATAAATGAATGAAACATCATGAACTCAACCTGTTTTAGAATCTGTAAAAATGAATCTGGTTCCCAGTAATTCGGATTTCGGCAGGTTTGTTCCAATACTGGGATATTATTTGCTTTTTTTTTTATTTCGATTATAGAGGTTTTAACCTTAAGGTCATTCGCCTCTTCGGGTTAGGAAAATCTCTTATGAAAAATTTCTAACCCTATGTGCGGGAGTCGGGACTCGAACCCAGGTGCGCTGCGTACAAGGCAATCGATTTACCAACTACGCTACGCCCACCCCCTGATATTATTTGTGAATTTCAATGGATTATTGGCAATATGGGTGAAATTCTTGGAATAGACTCAGAAGACTGCACCTCATGGTTATGGGAACATTTGATTTATTGACCCCGCAACATTCTTTTCGGAGCAGGTATCCGCAAGGTCGTGAGTGTCCGTGCCGTGGTAAAATCGTCATGTGATCCCGCAGCGATAAAAAATAACATTCTGAGACAATTCCAAGAATTTTGACATCTATAGAATTTTATTTGTATTTACAATTTTTCCCAATACCTGGAATATTTCTCCGGTGATCGGACTTAGTGGAAACTAGATGCATCCGTAAGGCTCAATTTTACAGATTCTAAAAGTGGATGATTTCCTGAATTTAAAACATTCAAAAGTATTTTAAATCGGTTAAAAATTGCCATAGTTATCTACTTTTAAATTTGTGTGGTACTCTGGTACCCTTCGGTCTGTTCCTGAGAAGCCTCCGATCAGATAGGTTTGTGTTTCTCTTATCTTTGATCGTGATGATATTCTGGCACGTAGCTTTAAGACTATAGTGGAGGCATACGTTCGACTGAAAATTCAAGCAAAATGAATTGAGCTGGTAACAAATGCGTCAAAAATAAAGTACAGATTGTACAGTACAGAATCTCAAATCATGCCCTACTATGTTCAATTCGCACTTGTTCGTTTGCATAATTCATTCAAACAGCCGAGCTGCTCAATCATTTTCCATTCATTTTCAATTTCGTTGACCCTGTGAATATCTTTCTACTGGGGTATTGACTAGGTTTTTCAAACAAAACTACTCTTAACATACTTCTTACTGTTCATGTAAGCATGAAAACGCAAAACATGTCAACATTCAACCTAAACTGGCCTCTATAGAGCAGATGACAGCTTTGGTTGGTGAATGAAAAAGCATCAATTTGAAATGAAGACGTACAGTTTAGTTATGAAAATCCCGCCAACTTGAAACTTCACAAATCCTAGCCTAGAACGACCAATCGGATCGGTGCGGCACCGATAGCTTGGTGGCGATTGATTGCATACGTCACGGCTCGATGCTAGCAGAAGTGGAAAATTTGATACTGTCAAACTGTTCCTCCAAAATAAGTAAAGTTCATCAAGCCTCTCTTGGTGGAATAAGTGATCACGACTTTCTTTGCTTTGACTTTAGATGTCGCGAGCCTACGTCCCGCCCGAAAACGTACAAAACTCGTGATTATCATAAATCAAATAAAATAATTTTCTTCCGTGAACTCACGAATATTTATTGGCAAGTCATAAATAACCTGATAGCGTCAGATGAAAAAGTATCCCTTTTTAATGACAACATTGTTTCGCTCTTGAATCGATTAGTATCTTTAACGACTAAAACAGTGGTAAATCGTACAGCATCATGGATTGACAATTAATGGATCAACGAGAGATCGCTTATGAAGAATGGAAAATCGACAAACATAACAGATATTCTTGTAATAAGTTTGCCAAATTACGTAATCAGTGCAATCGTTGCATTAAAAAATCACGCTTGAAATACGTTCAACATGTTTTCCAAGGAAAGCTTTCGTCGAATAAATGTCGAATGAGTCGAATGAAGGTCAACAGATTGGCTTAAAAAAGTCTACCGCACTATCCTCTCATTGTGATGTCACGGCAAATCATTTCAACAATTATGTTGCATCAAACAAAATTCTCTTCTCAATCAACGAAGAACTCAACAACAACCGGTTGCTTATTCATAAACTGAATACAAATTATTTGAAAATACAGCGGTGGAGCTTATTACCTCATACTTAGAGCAAAGAAATCAATTTGTCGAACATAATTCCGTTATTTCAAGTATAGAAAAAAATCAAAGTGGAGTCCCCGATGGCTCGATCTTAGGACCAACCCTATTCTCATTACTTATAAATGATTAACCTACCGTACTGAGTCATTGCAGCTATCATCTTTACGCGGATGACTTTAAACTATACCTCTCAGGTGATAAAAACGAGATTGATGATATAATTGTCAAAATGAATATAGACATAGAGAATATAGTGCAGTGGTCTAAATCTAATGGATTAATGCTCAATAGTAAAAAGACACAAGCAATTATTTTCCATAAATCATCTACCGTTATTAAACATGATTTGTTAATATCAGTAGACAAAACCTCAGTCGCATTTACGGATCAAGTTGTAAACTTTGGGCTAATGTTTGACTCTCATTTAACTTGAAAACCTCAAATCAACGCATTATGTATAAAAATTTATTACAGTTTACACTCTCTCGTCAGTCTTAGGGTAATTACTCCGTTTCACATACGAAAGAAGCTGGCAAAAACTCTCCTGGTGCCACTATTTCAATACTGCATTGTTATTTTTCCACTTCAAATACTACACTATTTAGAAAACTGGAGGTAGCATTTAACTCGGATACTAGATATGTTCATAATCTATCAAAGAAAGACCATATATCACAATTCAGCAAGTCAATTTTACGATGTACCTTCCAAAACTATCTGAAATATAGACACTGTACCACAATGTTAAAAATTCTACACGAAGGACCGCCTTATTTGACTACTGTTTTTACAAAATGCAGATCAACTCGCGTCAATACTATAGTAGTACCCAGAATAAATTCAAACTCCCTGAGAAATTCTTTTCTCAGGTAGTTTGAATCTATTCTTTGTTTTTTTTTCAGAAGCATTTGAAATCTTTTAGAAATGTTGGGCTAATGTTTGACTCTCATTTAACTTGAAAACCTCAAATCAACGCATTATGTATAAAAATTTATTACAGTTTACACTCTCTCGTCAGTCTTAGGGTAATTACTCCGTTTCACATACGAAAGAAGCTGGCAAAAACTCTCCTGGTGCCACTATTTCAATACTGCATTGTTATTTTTCCACTTCAAATACTACACTATTTAGAAAACTGGAGGTAGCATTTAACTCGGATACTAGATATGTTCATAATCTATCAAAGAAAGACCATATATCACAATTCAGCAAGTCAATTTTACGATGTACCTTCCAAAACTATCTGAAATATAGACACTGTACCACAATGTTAAAAATTCTACACGAAGGACCGCCTTATTTGACTACTGTTTTTACAAAATGCAGATCAACTCGCGTCAATACTATAGTAGTACCCAGAATAAATTCAAACTCCCTGAGAAATTCTTTTCTCAGGTAGTTTGAATCTATTCTTTGTTTTTTTTTCAGAAGCATTTGAAATCTTTTAGAAATGTTACCGTATTATTACATTTTTATTTACATTCATAGTTTGGTAGAAACGCAAAGTGTCCGTCTTACCCTCCGTGTCCGTATTAGCCGACTTTCCCCTACTGTTGAATAAACTATGTTTTTCTGTATTATCAGTTGTATTTGGTATGATTTTTGAGAACATCCTTAATCCCAGAACGTTGCTCAGGGGCACAAATGTACCCCACGCCTTGTTTGGAGCCCTGTAAAAGCGAGGATTCGGCATTTACTGACCTGGGACCCTAACCATAATTCAATTTAGAGCTCCTAGTAAGAGTACGAAAAAATGGTTTAGCTATAGATGATTCATGGTTAATTTTTTATAGTTTTTCAAAGCAATGACTCGCAAGTATAATTTGCACACAATAACAGCTGTAACAGTAACATAGCGTGTTACCAATGTATTACTGGTCAGAAATATTTCTTTCATTTCAATATCCACCCCATTTCGTGGTATTTTCCAAAACCCGATTTTTAAACTTTCACTCTTCAAAATACTTGCAGTTTTTCAAATATCGAAATTCCATTTTATACCGTATCAATATCATTCTATCATTTTCGGTTAAAAATTCCCAAAATTTGTAGTAATTTTTGTGAAGTAAGTCAAAGTAGCAATTTTTTAACTTTTTATTTTGTTCAAACCAATGTATATATCATTGATTGAATAAATTCCGTAGTTTCACTTACACAGCTGTTTTCGCAATTAAAAAACGAAGAAAATGGTGTATTATACATTTCTTTTGTTTGCATTTTTAGCTGCAAAAATTGCGATCGAACGCGTGGGGTTCATTTGCACCCCAGTGCAACATTCTGGGATGGAAAACGCAAGTGCAACGTTCTAGGGTTAACATATCCGGCTTACCCACAGTTCTCCTAAATAGTTATAATTGCCATAACTATCAAAAAAAAATAAATCTCGGAATTCTGTAGAAAATGATGCAACAATCCTATTTCAGCAGTATCTCCAAAGATAAACTCAAGATCACTAGGTCCCATACAAACGATTGCAAAACTATGGTTCAGCAACCGTGAACCAGTGAACGTATTAAAAGTGTGCTTTGGCTGCCCCTTGTTGATAGGCAGTGCTTGCGTCTCTTCATATTTTAATGCGTTGACAAAATGCCATGGATACATATATAAACAATGTTGCGAAAATTTTCTGTATAAACAAACTTGTTTAGATCGTTTCACATGAGGTCAAGCTGTTTAACGTAGGAATAAATATGACTGCAACGGTTGATTGCTTGTTCGTACCGGTAAAATACAGTCAAGATTAAAAAAGACTTTAGTAGGAGTAACTGAATATTATGCACCAAAAATAACTTTTTCAAACAAATCAACAAGTTTGAAAACCCAGATTTTCAACTGAAATAAATATCGGTTTATTATTTATAACAACAAACATTACCTTGGAAACGCTGCTTAGATCGACGCTGGTTGCTGTTGCGTAAAGCTTTGCTTCAAATTATTGTCAATCTGTCACTCTGACGGTGAACCGTATGCATCGAGGGGTCGAACTTCTGTGGTACATACAACATCCCAGACCACTCTATCTTGAGTTTATCTTTGGTATCTCGTCCACAATTTTGCTTGTTCTATTTGCACATCAGCTGGCGTAAAGACAAATTCAAATCTTGAGCGTTTTTTTTTCAAAACGTCATATCTGCAATGAGTTACTCTCTTTGTTTACTTTCTCTTCTGTTAATAATTCGGCCACTTTAACATTTTTCCCTCAACTCTTTGCATAATATGCTAGTTAAAACTACCGTCTTTCGATCTGTACTGTAAAATAAGTGAAAAATCGAAAGAGAATGTAAACAAAGAGAGTAACTCATTGCAGATATGACGTTTTGAAAAAACGCTCAAGAAATATGTTGTGTTATTAGGCAATCCATTAGACGTTTGTTTGACAATCCAGCGGTGGGTTCTGTCAACAAGTCTACTCCTGCGAACAGAAAAACTCGTCCGACAATCATCTTTCGTTAATCCGATTCGTTTGATGTTGGATCGAATCAACGATAATGTCGGACGTCGCACCCCTCGGAGTAACGTCAGAAGAAGTAAAAAAGAAATAATCAGCTGATAAGAAACGTCTCATGGATTGCCTAATAGACAAAAACTTAGGCATTAGACTAAGTACAAATAAAATTACAATTACAATTCAATAAAATTATGATTACAATTACAAATTGTATTTGATTACACAATCAATATATTTTCCCTTCATATCTGAAAATCGGTGAAACAAATATTGGCAACATGGAATCGAATAGCAACTGATGCTCATGCAATCATATGGCATATTCATTTTTGACACTGCACTACACCGGTGTAGTCGGTGCTACACTCATTCAAACTTGGGTATAATCAGTCTATCTCTTTCTTTGCACTACATCGGTGTAGCACCAAGAAAAAACGAAAACGCCAATAGTAACATGTGATATTAATATTGAAATGAAAATTATATTCGGTTGTCAATCGTCATCAAGAACAGTTGTTAATTTTTTCAAGGAAGCTGTAAAGATAAAGTAATTATTACATAGAGAATATTGATACGAAGCATGTACTCCAGTCCAGGAAAAACTTCAATCAGCCTTTGTCGAGATAAATTAATGAAGAAATAACAACGAGAGTGTGAATACCGAGAATTTACTCCAGCCCGAGAAAACTTCGTTCGGGTACTGCTGCAAAAATGTGCGCACATTTTCGGTGCCGCTGCAAATAAATTTCTTACACCGCAAGCCAGCTCCAATTCGATCCAGAAACTCACTGCCGCAGAACCACCCTGTGCGCTGTGGCGAAGCATCGCACAAAGCGTGATACGATGAGAAACGTCAAAATCATCCGGTTTCTGTTTCCATTTCGCTGATGCCGTTAGTGTTACTACTGGCGACCGATTTGTTTTGGTTTGCAACTTTTAGAACGTAAGCATGGAATCGGCACCGCGCGAGCTTTCTATGGCTGAAATTCGCAATTTCATGCTGAAAAACAACTGCAAAGTGACCAATCACGCCTTGGTGAAACATTTTCGTGCCTTCCTGACCAATAAAGAAACGCAAGGTTAGTAAATTACATTGCTGCCGTTATATTTGTGTGATACCTGACTCAACGCCAAACTACTTGTTGATTCACCCGAATCAAAGCGTTTTGCTTTCATAATTGAAATTTGATATCTCATCGACAGAAGTAATGCAACTGACGAATGATTATTTCATTTCAGAAGAAGCGAGGAAACTCTTCAAGAGCTACGTCAACACACTAGCGTCAATCAAAAACGAAGGTAACGAAAAGTATCTGATTTTACGAAAAAAGTATGTCACCGAGTGTCCAAGTGAGGATGCGCTTAATACTAGCTACCCGATGAGCCCGGGTTCGCGCTCTCTGACGACAGTACCGTCCGATAACGAGAGTTCGCCATTCAAACTACCTCCACCATATCGGCCACCGCCTGAAGTTCCGGAAATAAATAGTACTTATCCGTATCAAGGGAGTCCCCGTGGAAGCATAGCTTTGTCGCGCAAAAACAGCTCCGATGCTGGTCGTAGTGGTTCTGAGTATAGTTTCGGTAGTGAAGTGATGAGTTCGATTGATTCGCGTAAAATCGGTTCTGTTGTAGTGCGAGCTGACAGTAGTGATTTGCGTAATCTGCCCGAAGTGACCCGGAAGGCAAGTGTAGAGTTATACCGTTTTGATGCCCAGGAAGAACCGGCACCGGCGATACCACCACGGAAGCGCTCCAGTGTCGATCATTCCAATTCTAGGCAGAGCTCTGCTGAAGAGAAAATTCCAGATCCGGTGAAAAGTGGTTCGTTTGATGCAGTTACAGTTGATACAGAATCAAATAAGGAAAACAATGCTCAGAGTGAACCTGCAAGTAAAAATGAGGCAACTATTAGCGCGGAACAGCAGGAAGAAAATAAACTGAGTGTTAAGGAGAAAATGTTGAAATTTAATCGTTTTGCCTCCGAGGAAGAAGCCAAGATTCCTTCGCCAATTGGGAAAAAGAAACCGGAAAAGGTAAGTGCGATAATTGTAGCATTGCAAACATTTCAAATCGCTAATATAAAAAGCAGATTTATATGCCGTGAATTTCTTTTATATTTATTGTTTCAAATGTCCATTTTTCCAGCCTTTCAAAATATGATCACATAAAGGTACCATTGAACTCATGCTCATTAGGATTAAATATTATAATTTTTTTGTGTCAGCGTCGACATTCGTGGTAGTCGTGGGATACGTGCTGAGTATAATAAGAATATGTTAGACATTTTCACAATTATATTGAACATAACCAGTTAATGAAGCATAGTTTTCTTAGCCTTCCGGCAGTCGCGCTGAAACACTGAGTGCACGTTGTTCTGAAAATTTAGGGAAACTGCCTTAGAGCACCAGCGGGTGCTCGTTCAGTGAGCCATTTGCGCAACTTCCGGAGGGTTAAATGAGAAAGGCACAATCGCACCACTAGGTGGAATAAAACAGGTTTTTTTGCCTTTCTCATATAGAGAGGTTATGCAATCACTCTAAAAATCGTCAACATAATCACGGCCCGGAGGGCCGGGAGTCATACCATTTGACTCAGCTCGTCGAGATCGGAAAATGGCTGTGTATATATATGTGTGTGTATATGTGTATGTGGGAAAAATATCACCTCTGTTTCTCAGAGATGGCTGGACCGATTTGCACAAACTTCGTCTCAAATGAAAGGTAAAACCATCCCATCGGCTGCCATTGATTTTTGTTGTTGTTTGGACTTCTGGTTCCGGAATTACGGGTTGAAGAGTGCGGCCACACAGCCAATTCCCATATAAACTGCCTGCGTTCAGCAGTCGTCCCGGTCCTGTATGTGTGGGTGAAGAAGGGGTCTTCCAAGCCGCCTTTCTCGGCAATTTATCGTCCAACTCTCGCCGTAAGCTACTACCGTCCCGTTCCTGCTCTCCGCATCCCACCATCGGGGTTCAACGCATACTGGGACGCACCGCAGTTGGTACTATGGAAGCCCTCGATCCCCCCGCCACAGTCGAGCAATTGCAGCCAGCGATCATCAGTCGTCCCGGTCCTGTGTGTGGGATGGGTGAAAGGGTCTTCCAAACCACCACAAATGGCAAGTATACATCTGATCCGAACACTTCAAGCGCTGATGTATTCTTCGCTTCCAGTAATTTGCCTTTTGCTCTAACATCTTGTGACCAGATGTCAACCATTTCTTTTGCCGATGATGATCGTCACATTCTGCGGCGCGATGCAGTTGATTCGCTCTCTGCAGAACCTGATCCGTCGTCCAATAACATCGAGATTTACTACCAGAATGTTGGTGGCTTGAGTTCATCAACGGACAGCTATTTGCTCGCGACCACGGGCTGCTGTTATGACGTCATCGCCTTAACCGAGACGTGGCTCGACAACCGTACTCTATCTCGCCAGGTGTTTGGTTTAGAGATGGGCAAAACAGTTCACTTCGAAGAACCATTCCCGATCGAACAGTTCTGTAAAAAGAACTAGTTCGCATGAACCGTTCTTTCGCTCAGCTGTTTTACCGGTATCTAGTGAATGGTTCTCAAAACATTTGAATCTGGGAGATGCAATAAAATTTCTACGCGAGAACTCTCACAGAACGATTGCTGTTATATTTTTGTATGCTGAACGGTTTCACCAAGGGTACGAGTTCTTTATAATGACATAAGTAGAGAGTGAGATCAATATTTTTATTTAGCTTGTGTGTCGTTCTTCGCCCGGTTCCATACTAATGTAGTTTTTGTTTGAAGCGAAACTGAGTCAGTTTCTAACCCCAACTGCTGTCAAAATGTATGAACTGACAGCGGTTGGGGTTAGAACATGACTCAGTTTCGGGTTCAAGAGAAATCGCCATAAGAGAGCATCGAGAGCGGTTTGAGGGACAACAAGTCAGTTTATTTCAAGGGGCGAGTCGCTTAGCACAAATCGAATTGTGCCTACAAACAAACAGCGTGGTAGCTTGTGCCGCAATGTGCCTCGATGTGCATAGTGTTCAGTAAAACAAAAGCAATGGTTGCTACGATTTTTTAACTACAGTTTGTTGACAGTTTTCGAGTTGTCAAAAGTGTGCCTCATTGTGCCACATATTGTGGTAACGAGTGAAACGATCGTGTATTACTGTGAATCGTATTTTTATACCGTGTTATCATAGGTGATACAGTATGTATGGCACATTGTTCTAAGCGACTACGTTCACCTAAAAATCGGCTGTGTCAAACGGCTTTAGGTGATGTTCAGTTCATTCGTTTTAAAGAGAATTGAGAACTACCGTTCTTTTAAAAAGAACTTCTGTTCACTCATCCTCTTCGAAGAACTAGTTCGTTTGAACCGTTCGCGAACGAATGGCCCATCTCTAGTTTGGTTCAACATTTGATGTCTTCCGCTGTGATCGCAATGCCCTCAACAGCCACAAGACATCAGGTGATGGTGTACTCATCGCCGTTCGCCATGGTATAAAAGTATACACCTAACTTAAATATTGGTAATAATTTAATATCTCCCCAATAAAAGTAGACATTTGGAAATTGATAAAATTAAAAAGTTCACGAAAAACGGGAAAATTACCATTCGTGAGGCAGATTTCTCAGACACAGCCGTCATTAGAGGGCACCTTAGTCGCTCAATCACACACGAAAAGTCATAAATAGAAGCGACACATGTCCGTTTAAATCAGTTGTTGCTAATATCCCATACGAGCAACATCATCTCCGGGCGATGCAATAAGCGCTATCGATTTATTTATTTATTTATTTATTTCGTCAATCGATGTAGACTACAGATTTCCTTAATTACTAATGTGTATATTTCGTGAATTTAGTATAAATTAAGCAATTTCGGCTTTTACTGAATCATCCTCTTACGCGTTAGAATTTCTTTTGTGTATAAAATATTGCTTTAGTTTCAGTTTAGACATTGTAAAATCAATTGAGTCGCAATAGTGATTATAAATAGACATCATTCGATTTATGGGGCTATATTTTGCATAGTTTGTGCGAAAAGGAGTTATTGAAAATATACTTCGATTTCGTAGCTGTCGTGAAGGTGCATAAAAGTTCAATTTGGATAAAATTTCAGCTGAATCGATACGATGCGAAACGATATTATTAATGAATGAGAGCATTGCAAATTCGCGACGCTCCTTTAATGTTTGAATATTGATAAGCAAGCAGCGTGCTTCATAAGATGGCAGAGGGAATGCTGTCCATCCTAATTTACGAAGGGCAAATAATAAAAACTGTTTTTGTACCGATTCTATTCGTTCTTCATGTCTGCTTGAAAAAGGACACCAAATAATACTGCAATATTCCAATATCGACCTAACATATGCAATATATAATATTTTTATTGTATAAGGATCTTCAAAATGATAGCTAAAGCGTTTTATTAAATTGAGCATGTTGTTAGCTTTGTGTATAATTGTGTTATAATGATCAATAAAATTTAACTTTGAATCTAATATAACACCTTCAGCAACGTTGGCATTTGCACACACTCGCACCTAAGTGACTAAACCATATACGGTTAGTTTATAAATAGAAGTGACGCGCACACGTTTTAATCAGTTTTTGTTCTGATGTCGAACGGGTAAGATCATGGCTGCAGCGTCTGGACGCTAAGCGGTAGACGCTATGCATTTTCGGCAGCGGTGGCCGTGTGCGGATTTTTCGAGTACCAGCACGGTGTCAGAAAGATTTGCAAAGTGGGTGGGTGGGGTGGTTTGGATTTAATTCAATACGGCAGAATGTGTGCTGCTTGAGAGTGTTGCGTTGAAAAAAATATTTATTTTTATGCATGCGTGTGCGTTATAACTTGTTAATCCATGTTTACGGCGCTTTGTAGCTGCGTAGAGTAAAGAGCCTATTGGCTTTCATATGTTTCATATTTCGGTTATATGTGATATATATTTCGGTTATATGTGTTTTATCAGTAAGGCATCTGATAACGTGCTTCTGTAGTTATTGCACTGTTTAGCAGCGTAGTATTTTATATAGGAGAGTACACTCAGGTTTTTTTACGCGGTTTTTCTTGCGCGGTATTTTTTTACGCGGATTTTGAAATTTACGCGGTTTTCATTTACGCATTTTTTTTTTTAAATTTACGCGGTTTTCATTTTGCGCGGCCTGTATCCCCCGCGTAAAAAAACCTGTAATTGCATCGGAAACAATCACATTCCTAGCAGAACTTTTTGTTTCATAATTTCAAACACTTTTGTTTCGTACTGTACAAAACGGAAAATTTTAAAACAGAACTTACCGCCCCAGCAGCAGTTTAAGCGGGTGTTCTTTTTCGATTAAAATTCAAGCCATGTCTTAAGAGTATTTGTCCTGCCCTATGTATTTAAAACACATTTCTAATCGCGTTTCAAAGTATACAACAAATAGAACGTATACCAATTTTAATTTTAAAATAAATCTGTTTTAAATTATGAAACAAACCGCTGTACTGAAGATATAATTATGTCAGTCCTATTACTACATAAAACACCTATATAACATAAAACGCTGCAGAATTGGTTTAATAATACAATGTTTACACTACAGAGTTATAACACGTTTTAATAATTAGCAACAAGAAAATGTCACCAAGATAGCATAAAAACCCGTTTTAACCGGTAGTGCGAACGTTGTATAACAATGTAATTTATCAAATAATTTAATTTGTTCAACCACCAATCGATCAAGAAATACTTAACCTTAAGATTGTTTACTTAAGTTCATTAGTACATTATTGAAAATTTAAATGGAAAATGAAATTTCATATTTCATGGAGAATCTGTATATTTCCGTTGGCGAGCGTGAGCTTCCTCATCACAGTTCTCAATATGGAACTTTTCTTTTGAATATATTTTCTGGACAGACCAGTCTATTTTTACTAGATGGATCAGCCAAATAATGCCAATCACCTAGTGAGATACTTGATTAATTGTAATAATAGGTTACCGTTAAATGACCTTCAATAAATTATGTTTTAATGGGGAGGGTATATAGCAAATTGTAACATATGAAAATAAGCGAGTGAGCATGAACGTGAGTCGATATATGTGATAGATAAAATTCATTTGCACGCTCTTGAAAAAAGCTACATTTTTAATGTCACTGTGGTCGTGTCCTGTACACAACCCTTTAATTTTTTTAATGATTTTAACACTTCCCACCTCTTTGGTGCCGTTTTGTCGCATGATTGGTTCGTTGCATCAAATCATCTTTCCCTCAATCTTTGCAATTATTTTAAGAAAAAGAACATTTTACATAAAAAGTATTCTATTTTTCTAACGTATTAAGCACGTATGTACTGATTCAACGTCAAAATCAGCGAGAAAGTTTTGAATCCCCTTCGGGTCCTAAAGAGGAAATAATTTTGCCTTAGGAAAAAAGATATCGGTGCAGCCTAGCGTATGAAATTTCATACCTTGAACTACCAGCAGAATTTTCACAATTGTTTCACCAATTTCTTCCATTTTTTCGCACTGAGCCACATCTTTCACACCTTTCATGGCCATTCGTTCTCAATCCGAAACAAGAATTAGTGATTTAGAAGAGAAATTTAATAATATGTACTGTTCATATTTTGATTTGAATTTTGTCTAACTATGACATTCGAAAACACAATTAAATTTTATAAAAAAAGATTAATGAACATACACATTACAAATTATAGGGTATTTTTTAACGTTCACAGAAAACCAGAAGTTTGAAAACGCTTTTATTGTATAACAAGTATGATCCTGAAATGTGTTGTTTTTGCGTATGAAATTTCATACGCTAGGTCATAATGGGTTAAGCAAACTGAATCAGAGCATTAATTCATAAATATAGATTGGCACGGCTTGTAATGTATAACGAACAGACAATTAGGGTAATTTCGGGAGAGATGCCGCACTTTCTATATCTCGTATATAGGGTCACTTTTATACTTTTTTTATTTATTAACAGATTAAGGCCGAAGTGGCCTGTGCCGTATACAAAAGATTCCTCCATTCCACTCGGTCCATGGCCGCGCGTCGCCAGCCACGCAGTCTGCGAAGGGTCCGCAAATCGTCTTCCACCTGATCGATCCATCGTGCTCGCTGCGCGCCACGTCTTCTTGTACCGGTCGGATTGCAATTGAGAACCGTTTTCACTGGGCTATTGTCCGACATTCTGGCTACGTGCCCGGCCCACCGTAGTCGTCCGATTTTCGCGGTATGACAGATGGGCGGCTCCCCCAACAGCTGATGCAACTCATGGTTCATTCGCCGTCTCCATGTGCCGTCTTCCATCTGCACTCCACCGTAGATGGTACGCAGCACTTTCCGTTCGAAGACACCAAGTGCGCGTTGGTCCTCCACGAGCATTGTCCAAGTCTCGTGCCCGTAGAGAACTACCGGTCTAATCAGCGTCTTGTAGATGGTCAACTTCGTACGACGGCGAATTCTGTTCGACCGAAGTGTCTTGCGGAGGCCAAAGTAAGCACGATTTCCTGCCACGATGCGTCTACGAATCTCTCTGCTGGTATCATTGTCGGCAGTCACCAGTGAGCCCAAGTACACGAACTCTTCAACCACCTCGATTTCGTCGCCACCGATGCAAACTCGAAGCGGCCGGTTCTCATTCTCTTCTCGTGAACCTCTTCCTATCATGTACTTTGTCTTCGACGTGTTGATGGCAAGTCCGACGCGCTTGGCTTCTCTTTTCAGTCTGATGTAGGCTTCCTCCATCTTCTCAAAGTTTCGTGCAATAATATCAACGTCATCGGCGAAGCCAAGTAGCTGAACGGACTTTGTGAAAATCGTACCATTCGTGTCGATCCCTGCTCTTCTTATTACACCTTCCAGCGCGATGTTGAATAACAGGCACGAGAGACCATCACCTTGCCGTAACCCTCTGCGTGATTCGAAGGGACTCGAGAGCGTCCCTGAGACACGTACTACGCACATCACCCGATCCATCGTCGCCTTCACTAATCGCGTCAGTTTGTCCGGGAATCCGTACTCGTCACTTTTATACGGTAATATGATATTGTGAGTTTGTCTTTCGAAGAATTACAACACTGGAGATGTAAAATAATCCTTATTATTAACTCACAAAATTTTTATTATTGATTATGTGCGTCCAGTTGCATCACGGAGTGCCGAAAGTTTTTAAGTACCGTATTAAAATTTCGTTTTTTAAAATAGTTCGATTTTTTTTGGTAAATCATGTATCGGTTGAATAGCTGGGACCTTTTAGAAGGCATTCTGATCATGAGCACGGTCATCCATAATTTCAGAGGGAAATGTCGTCGTGCGGCATCTCTCCCATACAATTGGGAGAGATGCCGCATCAAAATTGCGGGTGAGATGCCGCACTCGATGGCGGAGGACACGTAGCTAAAATGTATTTTTTCTCCTCGGAATATCATTATATGATCATTTGCGTCAGGTATAGATTATTAACCCATTATTGCCCAACCTACTATATATAGTAGGTGCTAAGAATAACTCCTATTACTCAATTAATGACGCAGAATAGGCATTATCAAAGAGTTAATATTGTTCATATACTCTTGCAGAATATGTTTAGAGAAGTTATAGTGGTTTAACCAGTGTTTATGTTTTGTTTTTAATCAATTTTTCCTTAAGGGGTTACACATTTTTGTTAGGATGAAAAAAATCGAATCTGTGTAAATTAGATATTTTGAAACTACATACGCTGAGGAAAATTTTCTCAAAGTTTCACTAAGATCAGAATACTACAACTTGAGTTACAGCTATTCATAGACCGATACCCATTGACCACTCGTAGGCGGTGCGTAGTGTTTGATACGCTAGACCGTTGACACGCTGCACCGACAGTAAAACTTGATTATCTCGGAGTTGTATTTTGTTGAAAAGTTCATCCGCGGCTATCACGATATCTCAGGAACCGATACACCGATCAATCTTAAATTTTCACTGGTTGTTCCTTATCATATCAGCTACTTTGAGTACAAAAATAATTTTACTGGAATGAATACATCATTTTTCTTCGATCGGAAAACACAATTTGTGATGCGCGTGAAAAATAAGTTGGGCAATAATGGGTTAATAAGGTATATCCACAAACTAACGGACCTAACACAGTGATATATAGGAAAATGAGTCAATTTATCTATATATCTAAACGGGCGATATTTATCTAAGTTTTAATTTCGGTTAATTCTTTAAAGTTTCAGGCACTAATTTTAGTAAACGCATTGATTTGTAGTGATGTCAATCTTGGGATAAAAATGAAAATTTCGACAATCAATTCGCTTTTTAAAATGAATCTTTCAAGAACAAACCAAAGTTATATGAATACATTGTTGGAAGAAACAACCAAAAACTGTTTTACAATATATCGCTTGTATAAACATATAACTAAATAATACCCTTAATTAAGTTACTCCAACTTAACCGTTACACAAGGTTGCAAAAGAAAAATATTTTTAAAATGTTGAATAAACGCCCCCCAAATTACCCTACAATGCCTGTGTTTTGGACAAGAAGCCGTTCATCAATGAAGAGCAAAGAATTGATATTTAACCCTTAAACGCGCAATGTTGTTTTTAAAACAACATTGTGAAAATCATTTCAAATTTATCACAGTAACGTATTGAAGCTATGGGGCAATATTTGCGGCTTCGAGGGGTAAACTAAACAACATTGGAACATTCCATCGGAATATTGGAAAGATTGTAATTTTTGTCGCCTAGTCCAACTACAAAATGTGGTAAGCCAAGAACATTTTCATGATGAGGAAGGTGAGCTCTGCGGACCCGGTATAATAGATTATCTAGTAAGGTACTACAATCGAGTTATACACCGTATTTCATTTTCAAACGTTTTTCCGAAAGTAGAGTTTTTTAAGCGGTCAAGTAAGACTTTTCATAGAAGTACTGGTCCGATTTCAATATTTTTTTCTCCAACTGTTCAGAAAATATACCGCTATGTTTGGTAGAAAGGGATGTCCAAATGTCAATTTGTTCCATTTTTATGGTCCTTAATAGGCGTAAATATTGGAAATTTTAACAAATCGTCACACAACTTTTACAAATTATAAAATAAAAGAAATCCCTCTCGTCTAACACAGCCAACGTGACTATGATAATAAAAAATATGAGTTTTCTGATTACAGATTACCCAATTTGCCAAAACTTTACTTAAGCGGGACTCATGCAGTTTCAAAATCAATGTCATCAATGAATTTTCAAGCTCGCTAGAGATTTTTCTTTTCGTCTTAAAATGTAAAATTGAAAAGTCAGAACATGTATCTTCAAAATGAAAAAAAAAATTAAAATCCATTGAGGAGATGCTTTACAATTTATTCCCAAAAAAGTGCTCAATTTTAGGCCTCGCGAGTAGAGAACCCCCTTAACTCTTTAGAATTAATTTTCGTATAACCATGAGTAGAGGACCCCCTTAACTCTTTAGAATTAATTTTAGTATAACCATGCCTTAAGCAATTACAACTGCGCCAAATATTTGAAAAAGAAAAAAGGACAATTTCACTCCAAACCTATGTGAAACAGCACACGATCGTACGCTGTGCATTGGGTAGCCTTTTCACATCATCCTCCTCCTGCAGCCAAACCCAGCACGCATTCCACTTTAGGGACCATTCATAAATTACGTAACGCTTTTAGGGGGGGGGGTGTACATCAAGTTGTGACATGTTGTGACATAGGGGGGAGGGGGAGTTAGCTAGATCGTTACGTAACATGTTTTCATCGAAGAAAATTTTTTTTTTCTCGGAATTTGTTACGTAACAGAGGAGGGGGGTATGAAGAAATTTGTGACAATTTGTTACATGGGGGGAGGGGGAGTCAATTTTGGCCAATTTTTGCGTTACGTAATTTATGAATGGTCCCTTATACAAAAAATTCCCATAAAGAGACCTTCTCCAAATTCAGTGAACGTAGCATTCGGAAGGGTTTACTTCATCCGTCGAACACAATGCTGTGTGATCTATTCTAAGCCAGATTGTGCCAGCCTTTACTCGACTGCGCCACTTATCAGGCTTCGTATTCATCGCAGAACAGATAGCTGTTGATGAACAAACCATTATGAGATTCGCATCACAGCACAAAGCGAAACTGGAAAAATCGACATTTACTCAGCAATCTGCAAGCTCAGAATCAAGTTTGTAGCAGGTACCTACAAATGTTGGTATAGACTTTCCTCGGTTTTGTTTTATGCCAAAGCTTATTTCGTTTTGCTTTGTTAGGTTGATACTGTGCACCACGCTTTGTATTCACCGCGTTTTGGTTCATGTGTATGCTTCAATATTTAACTTTTGAAATGACTGAAAATCGAGCCGAAAGAGGAAGGGCAACAAATCTTTACGGGATGACACATTTTAGCGGCTTGTTACTAAAAACCTGTTTTAATTCAACTAGTGGTGCAATTGTGCCTTTCTCATTTGTCCAAACTACGATTTCATGACTGGTTATGTTCAATACAATGATGGAAATGTATATTACATATTCAGTACGATTTGCACATACATACAATGGATCGACAGCCAAGATCTTGAGATACTATGTGTCGACACCGAAACCAGTGGCGGATCAAGAAGAAAGATCCGGAGGATCCGGACCCTGCCGAAAATTTTCAACTTGTTAAGAAATTTTAAACTAGTTTTTAATGTTAAAGTAACAACCCCTCATTGCATACTCCTACCTAAGCCTTTTTAGGTAAAAAATGGGAGGGGATTAGGTTGACGATTTTTAGAGTAATTGCGTAACCTTTCTACATGAGAAAGGCAAAAATGTGTCAAAGTCCAAAAAAGGAAATTTTGGTAAAAAATTTTTTCGAGATTTCATCAAATCTCAACATTCCTTGCATTTTATGGTCATTTGGCATCAAAAATACAAATTCGATTTTGAAATTCTCCCTTACTACCCCCTTTGAGAAGTTTTCATTTCACTTTATATGAGAATTTGCTGTGAGGTCGCACTCTTCAACCCGTAACTCTGCAACCCGAAGTCCAATCAATAACCTTCTGTCTACAAATTTTCTAACTAATAACCCTCGAATCGATCTGAAACATATCTCGGAAAATGAAAAGCGAAATAAATAACTCCAAGCAGCAGTGTAGCCAAGAGGAGGCTTTGGGGTTCAACACCAGCCCCCCCTCAAAAAAAAAATAAATGAATAATTGGATTGAAGTTAAAAATTGAATGATGCTGACAGATTTAATTCAAAATTACAATAATATACTAAATATACACTAATATACTAATTTACAGCATTTTTGAACTAAATAAGCTGGTGGTTATTTTTAATGTAAAACTGTGTGCTGAATCCGGAAATAAAGTCCAAAAAATGTACAGTAGAACAATTTTCGAGTTACAGTAAAAAAATGAATTTCACCTCCAAAACAAAACGTACGTTCAGTAAATTCCAAATATCTTTGGTTGTAGTGCATCGATATGAAATATTACTATGTTGAATTAAAAGTAATTGAATGCACTTTCGATTGTTTGAACATTTTGTTTTAGTGCAACTACTGATTCTGACGTTATTTACGAGTTTATTGAATTGTTTCTTAATTTGAAAAATGAGCGATTGGTCAATATTTTGGGCAAGATGAAGCAATCCTAAGAATTGTATTTTTATGGGTCTATTAAAGCCTGCTAATAACCAAAAAAATAAACACTTATTAGTTTAAATCGGACGGAAATTGTGAATATAATTCAACTTTCTGCAGAATAGGAATTTTTGAGTTTCTCTGGGTCAACTTATTGAACCGTCTCGATTTCAATTTTTTAGGGCTTGTTTTATAATATATGATGGATTCTCTGTCAGCATTCTGTTAAACAAGTTAATTGAAGTATTAAAAAAAATAATGTGGGGTAATATTCGAACTCGTTTATTCAAATGTTTTAAACCTTCTGATAACAATAATTTCAGGCTAAGTGCAGTAATGTCATCAAAACAATGGCATTAAAAATGCGCATAATATTTTCATGTGTCATACAGAATCGTATATGTACAAAATAGGTTGTAAACTGCACGTTCCACAACGCCTTGATACACATACATAATGACTCATCCACTTATTTCATCACGTTTTGTTTTACTAACAATTTATTTTACGTTAATAAAACGTCTAGAAGTTTCTAATTTGAAATTATATTGGATTCACATTGGCCTCTACGACCGATTTTACTGTACTGATTCACAAAACTTCAATATACTACAATACATTGCGTAAAATATCTAGGTACGAATTCTACGTTCTTCAAATCATTCTGAAGTTCACATTTTGAGATTTTCAACCTAAAATAAAAAAATAAGTCTTGCTCGATGTCATACATAATTTAAAAATACAGTTGTTTAATAACATCAATATCAAATACCTGCCTGAAAACATTCCAATAGACACTCATTCCAGAGTTCTGATATCAATAATAATCCTAAGCTTCCCTATCATATTTAGCACACACACACACACACTGCTCCACCGGAATCGCCGAACAGATCTCGACATCTGGCTGGTTGGCTCGGCCTGAACCTTAAGCCAGGTTTAAACATACTGGTGAACCTGGTTTAAAAGTTAAGTGAGGGTGAAGAAATCGGCCCTTAATCTGTTAATTGGTGCAGTTGTGGAAACGAAACCAATATACAGTAAACGCTCTATATTGTATTGTAACATTTGACTATTTGATATTTCGAGGAATCTTTGAAATAGTAATTTTAGATAATCGATTAAATTAAAGTTTTCCCCCGCCTAGTATTTTATAACACCTCTGGCAAGCTTCTTAACCCTCCCGATTTAAACGTGTCCGATCATCTTCGATTTTGATAATACTTTCAACATTTCATTAGTATAGGGGACTAAGGCCGATGACAAGCTGAAGCGGAAAGCGAAGCGTTTGCGGACGCGTCATAGTGTTTTGCCGCGTTCGCCCCGCTTTTACTATGACAGTATTACGCGTTCTACATGCACACACCAAAGAGATAGGTCAAACGCATTCGCTTCGCCTACCGCTACCGCATCGCAAATCGCGTAAGCATGTCATCGGCCTAAGGCATTTTTGTTTTATTCATTTCGTTTATTTGATAGGCACAAATGCGTTAGCTTGGCGGTGCCGAATTCTTTTGTTTTTACATTTTGAATATCTTAAAACTAGGAGGTTACAATGTTGAAATATTTTTTTTATAAAAGAGAAAAAATTTACAGCTATCTTAAGACTAGAAAAAAAAATTTTTTTTATGAAAAATTTTAAAACAAGGAATTCAATAGTAATAGTTTTTTAGGAAATATTTACAGTTATCTTAAAACTAACAATATAGTTTGGTACACAAAGGGGGGAACAAATATTTATGAAAAATTTCACAGATGTTTTAAAACTAGGGATACAATTCTATTTACAAGATGGGGGACAATAGTTTTAACAAAGAGTAGAAATTACAACTATCTTAAAACTAGGAATACGGAATACAAATTTGATTTTTTATCGGATACTTATGCTTGGTCATTTCCAAAATCGGTGTAGAAGTAGTTGTATCATGGACAGGGGAGAGAAGGCGTAGATGGTGACCGGTAGAGAAGAGCAAAACTTGCAACTTTCGGGCAAACGGGAGATCAGCGAAACAAATTTGCGCCTCAGTCTAGTAGGTCGGATTGGCGGATGGTATTCTTCGGACCCGCGGGGAATCCTTCAAAGGGAATCCTTCGGACCTCGAGTCGCTCTCGCTTCAGATTCCGTAGTGATAAGGGCGACGGCGGTTACATAGTGGCAGTCTGAAGCTTATCGGTTCCACACGGCAAGAGGAAACTTCTAAAAACGAGAAATAAAAAGAGAGGGGCTAAATTGGGATATTTATCGTTTTTATGAAAGTATAAATAAGGGACATATAGGGGAAATCACGATTTGCCAGCATATCTCGGACTGGGACATTGGGTGGTCTACCTCGGGCCCGAAGGGAATCCTTTAACTGAGACCTGGCGTCCAAATACCCGGCGCATACCCAGACAACGTGCTCGATGTCATGATAGCCCTCGTCACAAGCGCACAGACTACTCTCCGCAAGCCCAATACGCCGCAAATGTGCATCTAAGGTGTAGTGGTTGGACATAAGTCGGGACAATAAAATCCCGACCCACATCCATCCCCCTGAACCAAGGCTTCGTTGATACCTTTGGGATAATCGAATGTAGCCATCGTCCAAGTTCACCATTGCTCCACGAGGTTTGCCAACTGTTGAGTGTCCTCTGACGACAAATACTAAAAAAATCGTTGAAGCAGATTGGTCTTTCGTATATGTCACCATTTAATGCGCCCACCTTTGCTAATGAGTCGGCCTTTTCATTGCCCGGGATAGAACAATGAGAGGGGACCCAAACAAAGGTAATCTGATAAGATTTTTCAGATAACGTACACAAGGACTCCTGTATCTTCCCCAGAAAATACGGGAATTGCTTTTTAGGCTTCACCGCACGAAGAGCCTCGATAGAGCTGAGGCTGTCCGAAATGATGAAGTAGTGATCTGTGGGCAGAGTGTCGATGATCCCAAGGGTGTACTGAATTGCAGCCAGCTCTGCGACGTAAACTGAAGCGGGATCATTGAGCTTGAATGAAGCGGTGATAGTATTGTTGAAGATACCGAAGCCAGTGGACCCATCGAGATTTGATCCGTCAGTGTAGAACATTTTGTCACAGTCGACTTCTCGGAATTTATTACAAAATATATTGGGGATCACTTGAGGGCGTATATGGTCCGGGATTCCACGAATCTCTTCCTTCATGGATGTGTTGAAGAATACAGTAGAATCAGAAGTATCTAGGAAACGAACACGGTTGGGAGTATACGTAGAAGGATTAATGCTCTGTGCCATGTAGTCGAAGTACAAGGACATAAATCGGGTTTGAGAATTAAGCTCGACGAGCCTCTCGAAGTTTTCAATCACCAACGGGTTCAGAATGTCGCATCGGATGAGCAATCGATATGAGAGTTCCCAAAATCGATTTTTTAGCGGAAGAACGCCCGCCAGCACTTCGAGACTCATCGTATGGGTCGAATGCATGCAACCCAAGGCAATGCGCAAGCAACGATACTGGATTCTCTCCAGTTTGATGAAGTGTATGTTCGCAGCGGAGCGGAAACAGAAACACCCGTACTCCATCACCGACAATATCGTTGTTTTGTACAACCTGATCAGGTCTCCTGGGTGAGCACCCCACCATGTTCCAGTTATTGTTCGGAGAAAATTGATCCTTTGTTGGCATTTCTGTTTCAGATACCTAATGTGACATCCCCAGGTACCTTTAGAGTCGAACCAGACCCCGAGACATTTAAATGTGAAAACCTGGTTGATCGTTGCACCCATTAATAGAAGCTGGAGTTGCGCCGTCTCACGCTTCCTAGAAAAAACAACCAACTCAGTTTTCTCCGTGGAGAACTCAATACCCAGCTGAAGAGCCCAAGCAGACAAATTGTCCAATGTATTTTGTAATGGTCCTTGCAAGTCGGCAGCTTTGGGCCCTGTAACAGAGACCACCCCGTCGTCTGCAAGTTGCCTTAGCGTGCATGAATTGGCAAGACAATCGTCAATGTCATTCACGTAAAAATTGTAGAGCAGGGGACTTAGACATGAGCCCTGGGGAAGATCCATGTAGCTAAATCGCGATGTTGTTAAATCGCCATGCGAAAAGTGCATGTGCTTTTCAGACAACAGGTTTAGCAAAAAGTTATTTAAAATTGGTGAAAGACCTTGCTGGTGCAGCTTCTCTGACAGAATGTTGATAGAAACTGAGTCAAAAGCCCCCTTAATATCCAAGAAGACTGATGCCATCTGCTCTTTGTTAGCATAGGCCATTTGGATTTCTGTAGAAAGCAACGCAAGGCAATCGTTCGTCCCTTTGCCTTTGCGGATCCAAATTGTGTATCTGACAGTAAGCCATTTGCTTCAACCCAATTGTCGATGCGAAACAAGATCATTTTCTCGAACAACTTCCGAATACAGGACAGCATTGCAATCGGCCGATACGAGTGTGGTCGGAGGCTGGTTTTCCTGGTTTTTGAATGGCGATGACCTTTACTTGCCTCCAGTCATGAGGGACAATGTTACCCTCAAGAAACTTGTTAAATAAGTTCAGCAAGCGCCTTTTTGCAGTGTCAGGCAGATTCTTCAGCAAGTTGAATTTGATTCTGTCTAACCCTGGGGCGTTATTGTTGCATGATAAGAGAGCAAGTGAAAACTCCACCATCGAAAACGGTGTTTCGTTCGCGGTATCGTGAGGAGACGCGGCGCGGCACGTTTTCTGTACCGGGACAGAGTCCGGACAGATCTTCTTGGCGAAAGCGAATATCCAACGGTTTGAATATTCCACGTTCTCGTTGGTACTATTACGGTTACGCATACGTCGAGCCGTACCCCAAAGAGTGCTCATCGCTGTTTCTCTCGTTAACCCGTCGACGAACCGGCGCCAATAACTGCGTTTTTTGGCTTTCATTAGACTCTTCATTCGCTTTTCTAACGACGCGTACTGTTGATAGCTAGCGGGTAACCCGTCTTCCCGGAAGACCTTATATGCAGTGGACTTCTCCGCGTACAGCTCTGAGCACTCTTTATCCCACCACAGGGTGGGAGACCGTCCATGGGTATTCGCGCTGGGTACTGGTTTAGTCTGAGCTTGATTCGCACTGTCGAGAATCAAGCCAGCCAAAAACCTGTACTCTTCCTCCGGAGGAAGTTCTTGAGTGGATTCGATTTTAACGGATATCGCGGTCGCATAACTCTTCCAATCAATGTTCCGTGTGAGGTCATACGAGGCATTGATTGTTTTCGATGGTCTTGAACCGTTAGCAATTGAAATCACGATAGGCAAATGATCGCTACCGTGGGGATCAGGGATCACCTTCCACATGCAATCTAACTGTAGCGATGTCGAGCAAAGCGATAAATCCAACGCGCTTGCGCGTGCTGGTGGTGTAGGAATCCGCGTCATTTCTCTCGTGTTTAAGATGGTCATGTTGAAATTGTCGCAAAGATCTTGGATTAATGTTGATCTGTTATCATCATGAAGACAACCCCATACCGTACCGTGCGAGTTAAAGTCTCTCAGAACTAGCCGCGGTGCCGGTAAGGATTCCGTGATATTACAAAGCGTTCGGTGCCCTACCGAGGCTCTAGGAGGAATGTAGATGGAAGCAATGCAAAGGTCTTTACCTTTGATTAAAACTTGACAAGCGACAATTTCAATGCCTGGTGTCGAAGGGAGGTTAATTCGGTTGAAAGAATAGCACTTTTTGATCCCCAAAAGTACTCCTCCATAAGGGTTTTCTCGATCCAGACGGATTATATTAAAGTCGTGGAAGTTGAGATTTATATAAGAAGTTAACCAGGTTTCACATAATGCGAAAGCATCACATTTTAAACTGTTTAGTAAGAATTTGAAGGAATCGATTTTCGGGAGGATACTTCTGCAATTCCACTGTAGAACAGTGATCGAATCGGTGACCTCGTTCGATGACTTAGTCATCGAAGGATACGATCGCTGCAAGGAGGGGCCATTTAGTAGTCAACTGCTTCAAAAATGTTTGCACTATAGGGAGAAAACGTATCAGAAGGCTTTTAAGAGGATCAGTAACATTGAAAGCTGTGAAAATTAAGTCCACTATGTCAGAAAATTTCATTAGTCCGTTACTGGACTGAGTATCTGTTTGAAAAACGGGGACACTTGGGGTTTTTGGTGTCCCTGGAAGTGGTGGGTACTCCTTGTTAGAATTAATATTTCCAAGTCCTGGAGCAAATTGCTTCGGCTTTTGTGCATCACTTCCGTTGGATTTATTGGTTGTAGATGGCGCACTCTGAGTGGACGACACCTTGGCACCCTTACGAGGCAATGTAGGGGAGGCTAGATTTCTCCTCTTCCTGGATTCCCCTGGGTTAACCAATGATGTTCCCTCTTGTGGGTCGTCAGATTCTTGCTCAACGCCAAAAGAGCAAAGGAATTTTCGGAAGGGACAGATGGCGAAGCATTCTTTAGCATTTCTGCATAAGAGTGCCTCGAGCGATCCTTAAGGGAGCGCTTAATTTTATCCCCGCGCTGCTTGTACACCGGGCATGACTTAAGAGCATGCGGAGGGCCCCCGCAGTAAATACACTTCTCAGTTTCTCCACCGCAAGCATCATCCTCATGCTCTCCCTCGCATTTGCAGCACCGTTTTTTATTGCCACAATAAGTGGCTGTGTGGCCCAGTTGCTTGCAATTGCTGCAGTTCATTACCCGCGGTACAAACAGGCGAACGGGTAAGCGAATTCTATCCAGGAGGACATAGTTGGGAAGAGCAGACCCGGAGAAAGTCACCCGAATCGAGGCTGACGGAGAGTAAGTTGTCTTATCATTTTCTGTTTTTGCGGAATACAATTGCTTGCATTCCAGAATCTTCACCTTTTGAAGTGAAGGGTCCTTAAAGCAGCCAACCCCGTACTTCAACAGGTCTTCGCACTTTAGACCCGGTTCGGCGACTATTCCATCGATCTCCACTGCCCTACAAGGCACATACACTCTGAATTGTTTCGTAAAACGCTCGCTGCGAGCAATCTGGTTTGCCTGATCGAGGTCATTTACTATAACGCGTATCTTATTGGCTCGAACACGTGTTATCTGAGCTACGGCCGGGTAGTTAGCAGTCAGCTCCCGTGATATTTCTAGAATATTTGGCGATTTCGTGTTGGGCCGGAAATACACCACCCAGGGTCCATTTGAACTGGCTGGGTATGTTTTAATACGGGGAGGACTGGGGGAATCAGGGGAGGGAGTAATATCGGGTTTATCCGGTAAATCCATGGGAATATCATTCCCATCCAATGTTCCTTCGCCCTCGGCCATTTAGGCACGAGGATAGCACGTGGTGTAAACGAGAGATGAAACTTGTATTCAGGGGAAAAGGGAAAAGTAGACCGATCGGGAAAAGGGAAACGAAAGAAAGAAAAATAATACTTAGCTTATATAGCGGCGTGTCCGGCAATTCTGGTATTCACTTCACCAGCCTGGGCACCGGCGAACAAAGACTGCCTCAAACAATAGTTGACCTTCACTGACAATATATATTCTTGTTCACTTTATGCACAGCACCAGAAAACGAACTGCTTCGATCGAGAGCTCGGAGAGTTATCTAAGGCATTTTACACAGGCAATCAAATCATTTTGAATCAAAATGTTTTTTGCCTTTCTCAATAGAAAGGTATTGCAATTGCTCTGAAAACCGACTTTTTAACGGAGGCCCGGAGGGCCGAGTGACATATACCATTCGATTCAGTTCGTCGAGTTCGGCAAATGTCTGTGTGTGTATGTATGTGTGTATGTATGTATGTGTGTGTGTATGTGTGTGTGTATGTGACCAAAAATGTCACTCATTTTTCTCAGAGATGGCTGAACCGATTTTGACAAACTTAGTCTCAAATGAAAGGTGCAACATTCCCATAGGCTGCTATTGAATTTCTAATGGATCCGACTTCCGGTTCCGGAATTACAGGGTGATAAGTACGAACACGCAGAAAATGTCGATTTTAATAAATTCTGCAATGAATGTATAAAGGTGAAAAATTTTCCAAAATATGACCACAACTGCTTCGATTTGTAGTATTAGGTCACTAACATCCATTTAAAGTCTATTTGGCCACATTGGCCACCATCCTCGGTTCCGGAAGCCCCGGCGGAAGTATCTAAATTCAGAATAATAGTCACATCGGTTTCTCGGAGATGGCTAAACCGATTCGACTAAACTTGGCCTTAAATGAAAGGTATTGCGTCCCCGTAAATGGCTATTTAATTTCATCCCGATCCGACTTCCGGTTCCGGAGTTACAGGTTGTGGCGTGCGATCACATAGCAAATTGTGATTCAAACCGATACTCCGATGAAAGCAAAAAAGGTAAAAATTTCGCTAAAATGTCTCTCAAACAACTTAAATTTGCTGTTCTAGGTCACCGACGGCCAACCAAACTTTCGTTGACTACATTAACCACCATAGACGGTTCCGGAAGTGCCCGGGAAAAGCGGCCATCTTTCAAAATTTACGAACTCACATCAGTTTCCCTGAAATGGTTAGGCCGATTTTCACAAACTTAGTTCCAAATGATAGCTATAATATCCCCACAGATGTCTATAAAATTTCGTACGGATCGCTTATATGGGTCTGGAAATATAGACTAAATCGTCCGGTCACATATGAAATTCCCATATAAGCCAGAACTCAAATTTTTTTTTCAAAGGGGGGACCCCATGAAATTTCAGAAATCGAATTCGTATTTTTGATGCCAAACATCTTTAAAATGCATGAATCGTCAAGATTTTATGTTATCTCGAAAAAATTTTTTTTTGTAAAAATCGACTTTTTGGGACTTTGCCGATTTCGCACCTTTTTGCCTTTCTCAATAGAAAGGTATTGCAATTGCTCTGAAAACCGACTTTTTAACGGAGGCCCGGAGGGCCGAGTGACATATACCATTCGATTCAGTTCGTCGAGTTCGGCAAATGTCTGTGTGTATGTATGTGTGTATGTATGTGTGTGTGTATGTGTGTGTGTATGTGACCAAAAATGTCACTCATTTTTCTCAGAGATGGCTGAACCGATTTTGACAAACTTAGTCTCAAATGAAAGGTGCAACGTTCGCATAGGCTGCTATTGAATTTCTAATGGATCCGACTTCCGGTTCCGGAATTACAGGGTGATAAGTACGAACACGCAGAAAATGTCGATTTTAATAAATTCTGCAATGAATGTATAAAGGTGAAAAATTTTCCAAAATATGACCACAACTGCTTCGATTTGTAGTATTAGGTCACTAACATCCATTCAAAGTCTATTTGGCCACATTGGCCACCATCCTCGGTTTCGGAAGCCCCGGCGGACGTATCTAAATTCAGAATAACTAGTCACATCGGTTTCTCGGAGATGGCTAGACCGATTCAACTAAACTTGGCCTCAAATGAAAGGTATTGCGTCCCCGTAAATGGCTATTTAATTTCATCCCGATCCGACTTCCGGTTCCGGAGTTACAGGTTGTGGCGTGCGATCACATAGCAAATTGTGATTCAAACCGATACTCCGATGAAAGCAAAAAAGGTAAAAATTTCGCTAAAATGTCTCTCAAACAACTTAAATTTGTTGTTCTAGGTCACCGACGGCCAACCAAACTTTCGTTGACTACACTGACCACCATAGACGGTTCCGGAAGTGCCCGGGAAAAGCGGCCATCTTTCAAAATTTACGAACTCACATCAGTTTCCCTGAAATGGTTGGGCCGATTTTCACAAACTTAGTTCCAAATGATAGCTATAATATCCCCACAGATGTCTATAAAATTTCGTACGGATCGCTTATATGGGTCCGGAAATATAGACTAAATCGTCCGGTCACATATGAAATTCCCATATAAGCCAGAACTCAAATTTTTTTTCAAAGGGGGGACCCCATGAAATTTCAGAAATCGAATTCGTATTTTTGATGCCAAACATCTTTAAAATGCATGAAACGTCGAGATTTTATGTTATCTCGAAAAAAAATTTTTTTGTAAAAATCGACTTTTTGGGACTTTGCCGATTTCGCACCTTTTTTCAGTTCAATATTACCGTGGCTGTTTTTTTTTTCAAAATTTTAGAACTCGAACTCTTTTAATGAATATAAACAACGCACACATTCTCGTGATTCATGATTGAGAAAGGCACAATTGCACCGCTAGGTGGATTAAAATAGGTTTTTAAAAGGTGTTTTAAAAGGTATCCCAAAATAAGTTTCAGGGAAGTAATCCTTCTTTACGTAAAAATATAAACTGCTTAAAATATTCTTTGCCAGCGAATGCCTAAATAGTAAGGAAACATTGTAATTCTAATACTATCTTGGAGAAGCTACCAGTAAAAAAAGCTAACAACAATTTTTGGTCTATTATTTGGAAAGATGAATATGAAGAAAATGTGCTTTCAATAGTTTTTGCATTGAATTTACAATAAGCGTTTTAGTACGTCTCATTCTCCTGATATAATTTGTTATATCCACCATTTCTAAATAAAAGTACCATTTTACGAGAACTTTATTTTAAAAGTTATTTTAAGATATTCATATTGAAATGAACATTCTGAACCATTCTAGTGGACATATAATACCTCATATAACTAATCCACCATCTCTGCCCGTATCTGCTGCTTTAAGGCATTTCACGTTCAGATCTAAGTTCGGTTTTTGTCCACTAGAAACAACGAGACCTTTTAAATAAAAAATGTTGAATTTGGACTCGTCCACAAACATTGCAATTTTTTAAATGTTCCGATAGATTATTTCAATGTAAACTAAAAACTAATTGTTTGTTGTTCGCATTGTCGAACGGTTTCTTGTCCAGAACACAGGCGCTATAATTGTCCCTTCTCTATACATTACGAACCGTACCGTAAACTCTAGGTAAACCAGGAGCTATCAAGTTTTATGACCCGATCGAACGATGATTCAAGCCGGACTATTATGTATTTAGATTCTGTAATGTGGGTAGGGATTAAGTATCACCAATGATTAAGTGTCGTCCCTCTTCCTTATTTTTATATACAGTTTAGGGTTGATTATCCGTGATTCGATTAGTTATCCGCGAAAAAATATTCGATTATCTGGGTCTGACGGTGGGGCTTAACGGAAAGTTAATTTTTTACTTGAACAATGCTGGATTCTTATTTTTCAGTTAGACTTTCCGGTTCAATGCTGTATACGGGTAAAAGCAATTTTGGTTTTTTCGTTTTGTGCTCATGCTTAGGTACATTAACGCTGGTACACGAGCGCAGTTTACTAAACTGAATCAAGTATGTAACAGGTACAATATTTGGTATAGATTTTCAGTTTTCGGTGTTGCTTTATGCGTTATGCCAAAGCTGTTTTGCTTTGCTAGGTTGATACCGTGCACCACACTTTGTAGTTGGACTAGTCGACAAAAATTACAATCTTTCCAATATTCCGATGGAATGTTACAATGTTGTTTAGTAAATTACCCCTTGAAGCCGCAAATATTGCCCCATAGCTTCAATACGTTACTGTGATAAATTTGAGATGATTTTCACAATGTTGTTTTAAAAACAACATTGCGCATTTAAGGGTTAAATATCAATTCTTTGCTCTTCATTGATGAACGGCTTCTTGTTCAGAACACAGGCATTGTAGTTGTCTGTTCATTATACATTACGAGCCGTGCCAATCTATATTGCACCATACCGCGACGAAGCGAAATCGTTCATCACGCTCAGGCAAACGGTTTTATTTATTTATTTATTTCGTCAATCGATGTAGACTGGTATAGTTACAGTAATGTTTACATTTTTCTTATTTACTAAAATATATATATACGTAATTTTATTATAAATAAAACAATTTCAGCTTTTACAGAATCATTTTCTTATGCGTTAGAATTTCTTTTATGTATAAAATATTGTGTGAGTTTTAGTTTGGACATTGTAAAATCAATTGATTCGCAATAGCGGTTATAAACAGCCATCATTCGATTTATAGGGCCATATTTTGCATAATTTGTGCGATATGGAGTTATTGAGAATATGCTTCGGTTTCGTAGCTGTCGAGAAGGTGCATAAAAGTTCAATTTGGATAAAATTTCGGCTGAATCAATACGATGCGAGACGATATTATTAATGAACGAAAGCATTGCAAATTCACGACGTTCCTTCAATGTTTGTATATTGATAAGCATGCAGCGTGCTTCATAAGATGGCAAAGGAAATGCTATCCAACCTAGTTTACGAAGGGCAAATAATATGAATTGTTTTTGTACAGATTCTATTCTTTCTTCATGTGTGCTTGAAAAAGGGCACCAAACGATGCTGCAATATTCCAATATCGACCTAACATAAGCAATATATAATGTTTTGATTGTATACGGATCTACAAATCTTTTCATAGTGTACGGATTTTTTCACCAGAGTTGGTCAGCTTAGTTATACCCATACTAGTCTTACCCGTACTGTTAACAGCATGCAGGACTTTGAGTCAAGTTGAGAGAATTTATACTCATTTTTAGGTAACACTATACTAGAACTATTATTTTCATAGGACAGAGGTTCTAAATAATCTTGAAATACCTGGAAAAAGGTTCCAAAAAGTCGGTGATCGTTGAATTTTTTTTATTCAAAAGTACATAGAATATCGTTCATAACGTCATAACTGCGAAAAAACGCCCAAAAAGTAATTTGTACTTTTTCGCGTCTTCGGCGTCCTACTTAATTCCGAAGAAAAAATTTCTCCGTGTTTTAGGTTCATTTTTATACGCTAAAATCTGATTGACAGTTTTCCTCATTTTTTTTTTGAGTTTCATTTTATTTCGGGTAGCTCTGATCGCCATTTTTGTTCAGAACTTTCTCAGCCATTATTTTCCGCGCAACCTTTTTACTACCAATTTTCTTCGAATTTTTTTGAGTCACATTTTTCCTCGAGAGAATCTGATCGACAGTTTTCTTCGAATCTTTCTCAATAACAATTTCCGTCGCGACTTTTTGTTTATCGTTTTTGTCCAAACATTTTTGAGTTTCATTTTTCCTCGAAAAAAATTACTTGTCATTTTTCGTCGGAGATTTCTCAGTTACTTTTTTCGCCGCAACTTTTTGTTTATCGTTTCTCTCTACCTATTTTTTGACTTTCATTTTTCGTCTGGGCGTGTCATATAAAGAAAGGCTATGCAATCACTGTAAAAAACGACTTTTTAACCAAGGCCCGGAGGGCCGAGTGTCATACACCATTCGATTCAGTTCGTCGAGATCGGCAAATGTCTCTGTGTGTATGTATGTGTGTGTGTGTCATTTAAACTCACACAATTTTCTCAGAGATGGCTGAACCGATTTTCGCAATCTTAGTTTCATCTGAAAGGTATAACGCTCCCATGAGCTGCTATTGAATTTTTAGTTGATCCGACTTCCTATTCCGGAGTTACGGGTTGAAGAGTGCGGTCACACAGCAAATTCCCATATAAACTGGTACCACCATGATGTTAAAATGATGTAAAACATATTAAAATTGATGTAACATAACTCTAGTTTGCGGGTCTGGATCACTAATGATCAATTAAAGCAGCTTTGACCACATTGGCCACCTATGACGGTTCATGACGCCTCGGGGAACCCACCAAGTTCCTAAGCTAATATCACACCCATTCCCCAACGAATTCTCTACCGCTTTTTACAAACTTGATTTCAAATTAAAGATATAGTAATACCATTGACTGCTGCTGAATTTCATTCGGTTCTGACTCTTGCTTCCGGAGTTACAGGGGTGGTAGTAAGTATACACTGGAATTTCCCATATAAATCGGTACAATCGTAATACCTCAGATTCTAAAAACTATTGAAATGGTCACCAAATTACTTCTAATCGCAGATCTAGATCACTGATCGCCAATCAAACATTCTTTGAATATATTGTCCACTATCGACGATTCCGGAAGTCCGGAATTCCGGGTATATTCCACAATTAAAGTCACATCGGTTCTTCGGTGATGACTGAGCCGATTTTCTCAAACCAAGTCTCAAATGGAAGGCAAAATATGCAGTTGAGTATTGCGTCGCCGCCCCTCCTCCCCCGTGCCTTGCCCTTACACCTCCCTCCTTCATCACTCCCCTCCCCTTGGACCACCCTCACGCCCGCATTTCCTTCATCCACCCCGTATACCGAAATAAGATGAAGGATTTCTGACGCATCCTCCACTCCCACTCTACTAACCCCTCATTCCCTCCACTTTCAAACCCATTCCACCAACATTTCAAAATATAATCACATGAAGATAACATTGAACTCATGCTGATTAAGCTAATTAAATATTATTCTTTTGCCTTTCTCATATAGAAAGGTTATGCAATTGCTCCAAAAACCGACTTTCTAACCGAGGCCCGGAGGGCCGAGTCTCATATAACATTCGACTCAGTTCGCCGAGATCGCAAAATATCTGTGTGTATGTATGTGTGTATGTATATGTGTATGTATGTGTGTATGTATGTATGTATGTATGTGTGTATGTGCGGATTTGTTAACAAAATGTCCACATCGGTTTCTCGGAGATGGCTGAAACGATTTTTACAAACTAAGATTCAAATGAAAGGTATAATATTCCCATAGGTTGCTATTGAATTTCATTTTCAACCAACTTCTTGTTCCGGATTACGAGTTGAAGAGTATGGTTAGAAAACAAAATTTGTTGATTTGTCCACATCGGTTTCTCGGAATTTTCTGAACCGATTTTGACAAAATTTGATTTTAAATGAAAGGTCCATCAGCTGCTGTTGAATTTTGTGTGGACCCGAGTTCTGGTTCCTGAATTACAGGGTGATACGTACGATCACGCAGCAAATCCCGATTCTAACGAATTCTGCGATGAATGTAAAAAGGTGATTTTTTTCCAAAATGTAAACACAACTGTTGAATTTGTAGATCTAGGTCACCAACAGTCATTCAAAGTCTCTTTGGCCACACTGGCCACCATCGACGGATCCGGAAGCATCCAAATTCAGAATAACGGTTATATTGGTTTCTCGAAAATGGCTAGACCGATTTGATCAACTTAGTCTCAAATGAAATGTGTTGCGTCCCCGGAAACTGATATTAAATTCCATCTCCATCCAACTTCCGGCTCCGGAGTTACGGGTTGTGGAGTGCGATCACATAGAAAACTCCGATTCAAACTAGGGTTGTGGTACCGGTAATACAGGTACCGAAAATCCCGAGAATACCAACCCATTTTTGGTACCGTAATACCGGTACTGAACAAAAGCCAGTACCGGTATTTTCGGCACCATGAATTTTTTTATGAAAAATATGTGGACTCTCTAGGGGGACCTGTCTCGAAATATCGGTCTGCATGATGACTTTTAATTATATTACCTTCTATAAGTTAAACATTACTAGCTCCCGTTGTACTGAACGGTATGTTTAAATTCCTGCTTTATTTTGTCGAAATTAAATTTTAACGATCTTGTACTAAATTTCAAAGTATTCACATCTACCGTAAGAGACGTAAAAATTTGCTATGATTTTTTTATTAGCGACATTCTGATTGGTTTCCATTATTCACTGGGTGGTGCGTAATAAGACTATGGTCTAAGTCATGTCTTTGGTTTGCTCTTAAACCTTTATTTATAGAAGAATGAACAGCGATTTAGAATCTAACAATTTTAGACTTGGTGAACTACTTCAAATGGGGCGATTTGTAATTATTGGTGATCGGAAAATTCAGCAAAACTCCATAGTTTACAGAAAAGCAAGGAGCCTTGGTTTGCAGGTCGAAACCAATTTACAGAAAATCAAGAGAGGAAATGCGAGCAACCTGCTCGGATTTACTGCCATTCTCGCTTTGATAATTAATTTGATTTGTTAATAGTGTTTCTTACATTTACCATTTGTTGAAGTCGACAAAAGTCGCACCGCTTAGCAGTTATTGATTTCAAAGTGGCCTAGATTTCGAAATAAAAGAAGGTGCCGTATTCGAAAAATATTTTCTGCTGAAATAAGTCATGCCATTCCGAATCAATTAAAAACAATAAACAGTTTGAGCATGCAATTTCACTTTGAAACTTTTTTTTCGAATTTACCGTAGTACCGGTTCTCGCAAAAAAGGATCGGTACTGCGAACCCTAATTCAAACCGATACCGCGATGAATGCAAAAAGGTGCTCTTATACCTATATACTTACCAAGTGTAATAAGAATGAAAGACATTTCCATAATGTTATATTATACGAACCAGCTATTAAATCATAGTTTGGAGAAATGAGAAGGCACAATTGCACCTCTAGGTGGATTAAAACAGGTTTTGCTCTTTGGGACCACTGTGCCCCGGGGGATTACAGAATTTAAGTGATTCTGTAGTTGATGCCACACAAGAAAATTTAACACTCCTTATTGACGACGATCTTAAGCTTCTGATTCGCTTGAAGAATGTTCGAGACGTCAATATCAACGTTCTCATGAGCCTGCTATGAAATGTATCTATCAGGATCAACAAAAGGAAATTATGCATAGATTCACGCTCTTCATAAATGAAAATTTCTCGAAAGAGGTTGAACAAACCAAACCATATTCTAAACCTTTTTGGAAACTTTCTACGGTTTCTAGAAAACCTCAGAAACCAATTCCAGCTTCGAAGGAAGGTTACTTCTTACAAACGAAGAAAAAGCTTGAAAACTTACTTGGCAATTTGAGAGCGTCCACAATTAGATTCTCAACGTTGTGAGTCCTATTGAAAACGACAAGATTGTTGGAACAAACTATGATATTCCATCATAAAAAGTTAAAAAATATGAAAGCTCCAGTTTATGATGGAATTTTTAACATTCTTCTTAAAAACCTTCCCGAAATCACCATGAGATACTTGGTCAAAATATTAAATGAATATTTTAATTTTGCATACTTTCCTGGAGAATGGAAGAATGCCAAGGTTATTTCTATTCTGAAACCAGATAAAAATCCAGCAGAAGCATCTAACTATCGACAAAATGTTTTACTCTCTTCTATTAGTAAATTATTTGAAAAAAATCATCCTAACTAGAATGATGTCACATTTCAATGAGAATTCAATTTTTCTACCCGAGCATTTCGAGGATTTCGTTTTAGACATTCAACTACTTGTGAGAGTAACTAACATGATAAAGGCAAGCATCTGAGAGTACTATTCCACTGGAATTGTTCTTCTAGGCATCGAAAAAGCGTTCGACAGTTTTTTGGGACAAAAGATTCATTGCCAAAATGTGGGATTTCATTTTTCCAATATACATAATAAAGATAATTAAAAATCTAATAAGCTACCCAATATAGCAGGCCTTCCTCAAGGGTCAAGTTTCGCACCAATCCTGTATAATATTTTTAACTCTGATTTTTCAAATCCACCCGCAGACTGTAAAAAGTCACTTTTCTGTGATGATACTAGCATCTCAGCCACAGATCTTCGTATCATCTGCAGTCGACTGCAACGAAGTTTGAACAATTTCAAAGATTACCTGAAAAAATTGAAAATTTCCACTAATGCAGAAAAACCCCAATTGATTGTGTTACCGCATGAGCCAAGAGATTCTTCTCTTTAACCAAATTAAAACCATATTATTAAATTTAATGGTTTGAATTTAACGTGGTCAGATCAAGTTAAATAATTGGGTTTGCTTTACGATAAAAACTTTTAAGGATCACATTGCAGGAATCCAAACAAAATTCAGCAAACATTTAAAATGTTTATACCCTCTAATAAACAGGAATGCTAGGCTCTGCCTAAAGAACTGTTAATTTATAAACAAATATTAAGACCGGCAATGCTATATGCACTGCCAATTTAGGCAAGTTGTTGTGCTACTAGAAAGAAAACGCTTCAAAGGATTCCTTGCAAAATTCTAATGATTTTGAAGCGTCCTCCCTAATTTAGCACAAACGAATTGCACAGACATAGCAAACATAGAAACATTAAAAATTATGACGAACAGTATTATTAGCAATTTCCGACAAAATCTTTGCAATCACCAACGATCTGCTCTCTTTATAGCTTTTAAGTTAGTTTATAAGATTTGTTTTGCAAGTAGGTTTAAAATTTCCTATCACTTAACTGCGAAAGCATATTATATCTTAATAATAATTAACCGAATCACGTAAACAATAGGGATGAAAAGTCATCACTTGTGGCTGAACACCTAATATACTGAATAGAAAATAAAATATAAAAAACCTTTTCCCTACCAGAATGCCAGATCGTGCAAATGTTGGGCGATTTGCTACATTAAGTAAATGTAGGTTTATATTACTTAAGCATTCCATAAATTCGGTGCCTCTTAAATTGATATCTAAGCTGTATTTGCATTACTGTCGATTAAGAGTGGAAACACGCTTCTGCCATAGTATGATACAACCCTTTTGAAATTATTAGAAGGTGATACTGTCGATAATGAGTGGAAACACGTTTCTGCCATAGTATAGTTGAGTGGTAAGCGTGACCGCCACTCATTCCAGTTGGTCTGGGTTCAATCCCAGCCGAGGTTGAGATTTTTCTGAGGTGAATAAATCTGTGGTCACAGCTCTAACCAACGGCTTCAAATGGGTAGTGTGATAATAGAAACATGGCCAAAATGGGCTCATCACCCTACTGATTCCCTATGTAACTTCAGCTGGTCCAGATCAAAAACGGACTAGCAACCAGGGGTGGTCGCACAAGCTCAACAGTCATATTGACTGTAATAGCACAAATATTGCGAGTTGTCCTGCTGAAACATCCACTTTTAGCTAGAAAATATCTTTTGGTTTAAAGAAATACTACAGGCTTCAAAATGTTCTTGTGTACACTTTTTTGTTGATTTTACCTCCTTGTTCTACAAAAACCTGAGGTGTTTTCCATTGGAAAGTATACCACCACGTATCCTAATGGAAACTGAATTTGGCCGATGTTCAATGACCAATGACGAGTCAGTAGCTTCAATAGACCCCTTCGCACCGTTTTGCCTATTTTGTACTCATTCGGCAAGGAACAAATGTCCATCGGAATATACAATTGTTTCCCAGCCCAGAGTTGTGAAGCGAGCCACATTTTTAATCAAACTTTAATTTTCATGATTTTTTTTATATTTTTACAATAATAAAATAAAAACAAACAACACACCCTATAGTATTTGAAGACTTTTCTTTCAAACGGTCCAGTCCACAAAAGAGCCTCTCTTTGTTTATTTTCTTTTCCGCGAATTACTTGGTCATCTTTCTGATTTCACTTCAATTGTTTGCATAATAAGCTAGTAAAAACATTAGTCATTCGAAACATGCTGGTAAATGTTTAAAAAGTTTTATGGTTTTGCAGAAATAATCGAAAGAGAAAGCGAAAAAGAGGGCTCTCATTTGCAGATTGGACCTCATGAAAAAAAAAAATTTCATTTCCACACATCTAGAAAAAAAACACAAAAAACAGCCAGTGTTTCCAGAATCTTGAAAAAATGTTTTTATACCCTTAGCATGTTCTAGTAGATCAAATTTAAATTGTGTAACTAGTAGTTGTATTATTTATTATATATTGGTACTTCAACCAAAGAATTATCTTTTTGTTGGAGATCGATAAATCTGTATCATCTCCTACTAATTCGTATCCCTCATTGCTTAAGAAATAATCGCACATGCCTGCAATCGTTGATCCAATTTTATTCCTGCATACTGTTTATCCTAGAATCCAATCGGCCTGAACAACTCAAGCCTAACGTTGTTTACGACGTGCCACACACTGCACGAAGAGCGCAGGCCACCGAGTCCGCGTCCACATGTCAGTGTTGGATCAAAAAATGCAAGAAAACTAAGGAGCAGCTGGGATTTTATTTCTCACACTTGAATGCCATTTTGATGAATGTAAACTTACAAAAGTGCTATATTTAGGCGCTCAGTCCGCAAGATCCGTGCGATTCGTGACAAAATCCTATGAATTATAGTCCCATTTCATGATGTCGGAGTGCCGCCGAAAATAAACAACAATTGACACGAGTCTGTCAATGGTTGGAGGGAATTATGTCATTTGTAACAACTTGGCTACGCTTCATGTTACAGTGCCGCGATATGGAAGTTTTTATTTTTCGAAACGTTGCTGATGGTCCTTAATGTTTTCCTCCGCTTACTCTAGCTCAATCCACTCCCCGTCTACTGGGTGACGATGCTACAGTGAAAAATTGTTCGTTTTAGAGATGTTTTTCTTCCACCATGTTCGCCCGGTACTATTCACGAAAACAGCGCTTCTTGTTGAGGATCTATTTAAAAATTTAGAAATATTTGTTCAAGACTCCGGGAACATCCATCAAATGACATTTTAACACTTGTGTGGCCGTTTCGAGCAGCACGAAATTTGATGACACATTTTCGTCTTCAGGAAGAAAACATGTTGCGAACAAGTGTGTGGAAGGGGAGTATATGAAATAAGTGTCCGAAATTTGCTCGCAATTTGTCTTAACATAATATTTCCAATTTTATTCGGGTTGTTCTTAATGTGGTCAAATTGTACCGTCACATGATACTAATATTTTCGGTTGGTGAAATTAGGAAACAGGAATTTGTTATTAGGTAAGAATATAAAATTTCTCGTTTCGGGTAATTTTCTCTACTGAATTACATCACTAAGGGCAATACAGGAAATTTATCAAATCACAACACTTTTTAACATATTTTTTTCCATTTAAACTGGATTAATTTTTAGATCAACTTTATTTTCAAAGGCACAGTGAGCATATATAATTCCGCACTGAAGTAAACCACGCGCATAAATCTTAACCATGTCTTACGTTTAATCGATTTTTCCCGAGTCTCCTAAATTATTATCAATAGTACTCCCAACCATGTTCACTTGTCGCATCATGCTAACATGCTCATTTCCCTATAAGATCAGCAAGGTAGAAAGATGAACCGAAAGTTTCAGAGCTTCATCAGAATTCTGTGTGAAATTTTAGACAAGGCTCTGTAATAGCCATTTAATCAAATATTTCGCGGGCAGTGCAACATTTCAGTAGCTAACCATGATCTAACGGTCATATTCTTTTTTCATTAGATCATTAACCCTTGGCATTACCCATTCACGGTGTATTTATAAGAACAACCTTATGCAAAAAAATTCAGCAGCTCTGAAACTTCGGAATATGAAAGAATGGACTTTCCCCTTTCATTTGAAACTAAAATCAAAATAATCCGTCGGGGGGTCCAGAGCAACTTTTTGTTGAAGTTTTTTTCGTAACAACATAGGTTTTACTACTCGAGCTAGTTAATATTTCTGTCTCTAGATGGTGCTTTAGACATTCGAACAACACTAAAAGTGAGAATTTGATAGAAAATTTAATTGTCTACAATTTTGTTGACAACTAAAAATTGATCTGAAATCGCCCGGAAAAGTTGTTTAAGATTTTATCCAATTTATATCTAAGATAGTTTCACACGAGGCCTAGTGGTTTGGAAATATATTTTCTCGCCCTTATTTCATTACCAAAAAAACAATTGGGTTCAGTAGCATGAAAATATTTGACGTGATTCATTACAACTTCTTCGTTGACATTTCTAATTGATCTTCTGAAAATTAGGATGTTTGACAGAGACAGAAAACTATTTGTACTTTTGATTCAAGTTTTCCGATAGGTTCGAAGGAATTACCATTCATCGGAAGGCAGTGCTTGGTTACAAGGGTTTACTTACATTTATGTTTTAGAAAGGACCATTCGTCGCATAATTTAGGTTATGAGCGTTTATGTCAGCTATTATAATTCCATTTAAGACGAAATGTTGGGACACACCGTTTCTAATTGAACGCAAACCACAGCAGTAACTGCCCAAATTAGTGGTTAGCGTAAAACGATTTATTCAAATATTCTCCGCAAAGTATATTGTGACAGTTGGATTTTACGACCATTTCCTATCAATTATGCGAGAAATCGTTACTAAATTGATCCTAGATTATGCGAAATACATCACTTTTGAAAACAAAATATGATTTGAGTACAAGAAAAACCTTATATACATACAAGTCCTCGAATATATCCCAAAAAATTATCTTGATCCAAAAACTCAAAGCTTTTTGTTCACTGTTAGTCACATTGAGTTATTTTTGAAAAAGATAATCAGCGGTTTAAACCAAGCGTTGCGATGAAATCCGCGAAATATTGCAATGGTGTTAAAAGTTTCATTAAGTTTGTTCAAATATAAAGGTTGAAGTTCAAGACAAGTGCATTTTTTACGAAGATGCTAACAGAGTAGGAGGTTCATGCAAGAATAGTTATCAGTCATCCCCGAGAACAATCGAAAAAATGAAAAAGAAGGCATACATCATTGAAAAAGCTGTTTCTGCGGGAGAAATCACTCATCATCTTGCAAAAGAATATTAATATCATACTAGTTTGGTCAACACTTTTCATCCCAAAAATATTAATGGTGCCCTATATCAGGTGGAATCTGGAATTATAATTTTCAGCTAAAAGATAAGACTTTCCAAGCTCTCAAATTCCACTGAATGCACTGTTCAACTAAACACAACTATTTGGCAAATAAAAAAAGTGTCTTACAAACCACTAGGGCTTCTGTGAAACTAACTTAGACTTAGACTTCGTTAAAATATTAAACAACTTTTCCGGATAATTTCAAATTGGTTTTTAATTGTTAACAAAGTTGTAGATAATTAAATTATCTATCAGATTCTCACTTTTTGTGTTGTTCGAATGTCTAAAGCACCATCTAGGGGCAGAAATATGAACTAGTTCCATTGTAAAATCTATGTTTTCACAAAACAAACATAAAAAAAGTTGCTCTAGATCCTCCGACGGATTATTTTGATGTTGGTTTCAAATGAAAGGGGAAAGACCATTCTTTCATATCCTGAAGTTTCAGGGATGCTGAATTTTTTTGCATAAAGTTGTTTAAAAAAGATACCGTGCCATTTCATAACGTAGTTACACTACTGGGTTTGGCTCCCCGCCGTAATTCGTTCGGTAATAACGTTTGTTGTAACTAATCGATTTTGGTGATTTTTTTATTTTGTAGGGACAACCTAAAAAATTTAGATATTTTTATTCTTAAAGTAGTTTGTATAAGTAAATATGTAATTATTTTATAAACACTGGAGATGTTCTCAAAATTTAACATTTTTTTTTGTTCAAATGGCTATTGTTACTGTAATAATGTATGGTTTAGTTTTATCATATCTTCCAAAAAGTATATTTATTCAGCTAACCGAAGGTGAAGGAGCAGGCATTACATTTATCCTCTCGCGGAGAGGATATGGGTAGTACGTGCATCTGAAAAAATCAATTATTTTTTATTGACAATGAGGAAAAAGAAAAATTTCCAGTCTACTTTCTACCTCTGTCGGAGTCAGACCTACAATAGTTTTTACAAAAAAAAATCTCCACTAAGGAGAAATAGAGCATAGTGCATATATCATTGGCATGCTAAACCAAACCAAGTTCTGACTTTATTAATTCTGATCAGCTTAAACAGAACTTCTTTTACCCCGGGACATCACGCAGGATTAGTTTGCTCAGAAACACAAGTAGTGTTGTTTTGTTAGAGCTAGCGTCAATCCGGCGCTTGCTCAGTCCTGTCACTAAGTTAGTATCGGATTCTGATGAGACGAAGTTATAGTTACCCTAATGTGAAAATATGTTTTGAAACAAATTACTCATCAGTGGAAAAAAATGGGTTTCACGTAATTTTTTCTCGTCTATGGAGAAATATAACGCCCATGATCGCAAATCAGTTCCATAAAAATAGGAACTCCTATAGAAAACGGGACAAATATGCGATCACGTACAGTATAGCATAAGACACCAAAGTTTGGTATGTACCCATTTCAATCATAGTTTTGCTCGGGTATTTTTATTCATCTAAATCCACTAGCCTGACTGTTCCAAGCCCGAACTTCGTCATTTTAAGCCAAACGCTGAAATACCTACATTAAAGTTTTTACTACTTTCAGCGGTTTCCAATTAGAACTAGCCGAAATGAGCACACCGTTTATGGCATCACATTTATGGTGCACTTTTATATCGTAGATATTCGTGCCACCACTCTCTCGTCAAGGATGTAAACAGATTTAATTGAACCTTGTGTCTGCTATACGCTGAAAACCGTTCGTCAAATAAAATTTGTCTGAATGAACTGAAGAATGAATAAATGTTTTCAGGAAGTTGGCCACAAAATGCGCCGATGGCGTCTTCTGGCACATTCGTGTCAGATCTGAGCAGCAGCTAACCAACTTAGGCACGAAAATTGCTTTCAGATTATACATACCTACTGGAATTCGTCCACATTAAGAGACGTACAGCTCGGATTGCTAGTGTAATTTCCAGTCTCGATTCTAATTATGTGAATTACAAATGAATTTGTATTTACATGCGATAATAACTGTTGTAAGTGCATCCAAAAAGCATCTGATCTGGTGAAAAGCCGATAAGAGACAGTTTTCTCTTTCAAACACTCACACCAAAAAATAATGAAATTTAAACGACATGTAAATCAATACGAATGTAAACATACAACGATTGAATCAAAAATTTGATTGAAAATTACGTTAAAATCAATTGGAGTATCAAACAGCGTACAATTTTACACTTTCATTAGTGTAATATTATATGTCATTCATTTTACAGCAGTATTCGAGTAAAAATACATTGAAGTGCATTGGTTTTCCGTTTAAGGAAACTGTAATTTTCAATCCACGTGTAAAATTATAATAAAATTCGTTGAAGAAAGCCCGACAAGTCGTGTGTATTTGTGGTGGAACTTGATTTTACATTTATATTCATGCTCCAAATATGTGCATGAAAATAAACTTAAAATCACAAAATATTTTTTTCTGTGCTGATGTTGAGAAGGATGCAAAACACACTTTTGTGTCCGCTTCGATACTTTACCATCGGAGTATATCGTCAGAGATAGGTCTATGATATGTTATTTTGAGCGAATGTAGACGGACACCAATTATTTCTCGTTTTAGCCGTAGCACTACACCGATGTAGTGCTACGGCTTAACCCTTTGTGACGCGAATTTTTTCTTTGTTATACTGTTATTTATAGCTTTATTTAGGTTTTCGAAATCGCTGATTCTGATTCTGACGTCGAAAATGTAAAATTCAAAATAGCGTATCCATTATGACGACTGTTTATGCTCCTTGTAACAAAATTCGCAAATTTCGTAAAAAAATGGCTGTCATTGTGCAGCCGTCAAATTCAATTTCAAAAACCACATAATATATGTTTAAACTAGTTGAGAAGTTGTCCCTGTCTCTCAGAATCTTTTATATACCAACGTAATAATAAACTCCATTTTTCATAATTATTCATATTTTCATGATTTTTTTTTCGATAAAGGTGACCTGCGAAAAATTCTGCAAAAAATCTATTATTTAGTTCAATGTTTGAGATACTTGCAAAAAAAATTAGATCCCTAGGACTTTAAGTTCAGACACAGCCGAATTTATTGTAAAATGAACCAACTTAATCCACCTAGCAGTGAGAACCTCGAATAAACTGAATAAATTATAGAATAACAATAAAACTAACGAAATAAAAAATAAGGCGAAAAATGAAACAAAAATCTGAAAGGCAAAAGGTTTTCAAATTCATAAAATGAATAGAATAATTAATATAAATCAAATTAATAAAATGCATAAATCAAATTTCATTAGCTCAAAAAATGCAAAAAAACTATTTTTAAAATAGTTATTAAATTAATAGAATATATTAAATTGATTCAAACTAACAAATTGAATAAAATAAATAAGTAGAATGTCATGAAATGAATAAAATTAAACAAATTAAAACAAATGAATCAAATGAATGAAACAAATCAAATAAATGGATTCTATGAAAGGATTGAAATGAATAAAATAAAAAATAAATGAAATGAAAAAATAAAACGAACTAATCAAATAAACAAAACGAATAAAATTTATAAAATGAATAAAAAGAAGAAAATGAACAGAATAAATTGAATATAGATAAATAAGTTCTATACAATCAAATACCGTGAAAAAGAAATGGTACAAACTATTAGGATGGCAAAAATGTAGTCAGACCAACTGTCTGTCCAATGCATAAACTCTGATTGTAATCCTCGCTAATTTACTTGTACAATACGAAAAACTCAAACGAAACGTGTGCTGAATTATCCAATGCCTCTCTACTAATTGTAACTGCCATTGAAACATCAATTAAAGTGTACCAGTATAGAGCAGATATGGACGACGATAAGTTAGAAGACACTAGAGTTTTGGGATTCAAAAATACAGTTGCTTTCGGTGATGCCACGAGTATAACTATATGAGAAATCTTTTATCACACTACTAGGTGAATTACTTGATGATCTATGTATTAATATACCATGAATATTTACCTCACGATTGAATTCAACGGCTAATCCAAGGGATAAATACAACGCCTAATCCAAGGGAACTCTAGAAAAAATTTCACTATGAACACATTATTTTGTCTTTGTAATCAACTTACATATAATTTTTTGAGAAATAGTTCTTTTATAATAGAGGTAATTCACAAAAACTTTTCAATATCGATCTCCTTGAATCGCGTAGATGTGTTTTCATACCCCGATATTCAAAATCGGTGCAGTTTTTCCCCTAAAACACAAGTAAAGCAATATTCTGTCTCATTTTTAATAAGTGAAAATTCGTAAGCGAGTAATAAAAATACAAAATGTTTAATATCTTTGCCGCCCGTGAATGGATTTTGACAATCTATAGCTTGTTAGAAAGATATTTTTACAATCATTCTGTTTATTAAATGCGGGACAGCATTGCTTTGTTCGAAAGTGCTGTGTTTTGACAAAATTACCCATATTTCAGAAAGTATACAACATATCGAAAAACAAAAATAATAGTGTCAAATGGTAACGATAGGCCTTTCTTTTGAAACTAGTTTCGTTAAGATCGGTTCAGCCATTGCTGAGATAATAATTATCTGACATTTTGTACATACATACATACACACAAAATCATGCAGACATTGTCTCAATTTGTCGAGCTGAATCGATTGGTATATGAGTCTCGGCCCTTCGGGCCTCGGAAAAAGTTTTCAAATTTTGAGCGAATCCTATACATTTCTTTTATAAGAAATATGTTAATATTTTGAAATAAGAAGATCATTTACTGGCAATTGCTTAAACAATTTTTTTCAAACTAGCTTTACAACATTTTCCAAACATAACAGAGCAGACAACAGACTCATTTTTCTCACATATTACAAACCACCGATAAAATCGTCACACGTAAATCAAATATCGGAACACCAAATCTGGACCGTCCCAATAGTGGCTCTTACGATTGACGAGATTGAACGAACTACACGCGTGTTGAAAAACTCGACAATAGCCGGTTGGTGGTAAAGGCTTCAATAGAAGCATTACTTTTTATCGAATTTGAAATCCTCCAAATACTTGTCTCCCGGTGAGAAAATGGCATTTTGACATAGTGTTATTTTGACGGTGACTTAGCACAATATTTCCGTTCACTCTGCGTCTCGATCGATCCGCTGTATGGTGGCGTTCCCCCCATCAGTGTCTCGTCTCACGTCCTCGTCAATGGACAAAATAAATAAGCAAACGACCTGTCAAAACTATAAATTATTACCGGTACTCGGTGGGCTGGCAAAACTGTTTCCACTGACAGTCACAATACAAAGGAGATGGTTTACAATTAATTTAGATTTTATTTATCTCCGGAAATAAATATATTCGTTGGAATCGTGATCTGTGAATCTACCAATAGGTAGGACAACCGCTGCTGAATGGTTTATGAACATTGAAACTAGCATTGAAACTATCTTTTTGAGTGTGTTATAGAAAAGTGCGATTTACAAACCAATTCAATGATGCAGTTGAAATTAGTCCAAGACCTACCAGATTGAGCACCGGGTGACCTCCCAGGCCGCTGTCAGTCGCCGATGATCAGATATGCTAATCGGTACACCGATCATCGCTGTAATTAATAACTTCTCTAGAGTTTAATTATTTGATAACATCATCCACATTTAGTACTATGTCCTTTATGGATCGAGAAATTGAGCAACTTTCAAACCGTTTTCTATTCTTGATTATCAATCACACGACTTTTATAGGCGAAAGGTAGTGTGTTAACAAGAACTGTTCGAAATCCATTTATCATTCGAATAGAGAAAACCATTCGCTGGAAGTTTGTTCGGTTGCTGCACCTTCTGGATGTGCTGAAATTGCACACTCATCTCAGTCAAATTGAATTTTCATAATTGTTTGCTATGAATATTTTGATAGTTTTATGTATGAGAGCTATTTCGTACGAGACAGCTGCTGCTTTCTTTCGTCTCGTCCTTCTCGACTTGCGACGACTAACTGCCTGATCGTGAATGAAGTCTCAGCGGTGGGTTCCTGCTGTTACTAATCATCCAATGAATCTAATCATTTCCTCACTCGCCAAACCTAACATTCCATCAGGAGGTCACAGTGCTTAAGGCGGATGAAAGCGTTTTGTTTTCTACCACAGCACCGAGAGAAAAAAGTTTTGACACCATCATCCACGATGGTGCCTCGCGGGTGAGCGAAGTCGACGACACTAGAATACCTTGATAGGCTGGTTTTAGGCGTTGGTGCGTTGTGCCTTGTCATGATGGTTTACCTAAGACATGTGTAGATCTGACCTCACGATAGACCAATCGAAGCACAATTATTGTTTGACACTGAGTCAATTAATTATAGCATCCAAACGTTTAAGCACAGATGAATAAGCGAGCTTACAACATGGGAACAATAGCTCTCAACGTTGTTTATTTTTTTTTCGAGAACAGTCTTAGAGACTTCAGTGTTACCGAGTGTTTATAAACTGTGTATCATTGTGCTACTAATTAGGAATAAATTTTGCATTTCAAATTTTTATGCGGAGACCGAAGGAGTGCGTCTGTGTTTCTTTGCAAATCTCGACAAACATGTCAAATGGTCCTAAGTGCAAATGAGAGCTTCTCTTTGTTTACTTTCTCTTTCGATTATTACGGCGTCATCTTAAAACTTTTCAATATTGTTTCAGGATAGGGTAAAGTGCCTATTTTCACCATACTAAGCAGGGTGCCTCACTAATTCATTAATTTTTCGGCCTACAATCAATGGAATGCGAAAAAATTTACATCAACAGCTTTGCTTCGTTGTTAAGAACCAATATAATAACACAAATGCGCTGAAAACAGTGAAATTCTCGTGTTTGAGCGCAACGAAAACTCGAATCGAGTGCCCCTATTGTTGCGCTACCATTTGACTCAATGCGTTGAACAAAGATGGCAGACTCTGCTCTAACCAACGGCTTCAAATGGGTAGGGTGATAATAGAAACATGGCGAAAATGGGCTCAACACCCTATATCGAAAAACTCTGATGTCGACTAGCTTATTCTGCTAAGAGTTGAGTAACAAACGTATAAACTGCCGAGTTATTAGCGAAAGAGAAAGTAAACTAAGCGAAACTGTCATTTGCACTTAGGACCATTTGAAATGTTTGGCTAGAAATATTGATTTAACATAGCTTGAAGGTGCCAATATACTTTGGTTTATCTTTAAATGTTTTTCAAATCGAGGGGTTTACTAACTTATACAAGGAATACAGATCGTTATTCAAGAAATACTAATTGATTTTATATGGCCTGAGAGATATTTTTAATTAAGGGGCTACAACACTGTAGAATTAAAAAAAATCGATTTTCTATTTATTAGTCTTAAATGTGCTTTAGGATGTTAAAAATGATATCCCAAAACATGGAAGACGAAAACAATACATAAATGTTCAAATTTTCAATACTGCCGCAACGCCTCATATGTACATCCTATGTGTACTGAAAACTGAAACCGCGTTTTTCACGAAACCACTTTTTTGAGCTGGTCTGTAATGTAACTCGAACAAATGGGACTGGTGGTATCCAACGGGGAAAACGATCGGAAATGGTGAGTGAAGCTAAGCATTCATGTGAAAAAAATTCCCCCCAGGGGCGAGACTCGAACTCGCAACCTTTGAGACTCCGGCCCAATGCACTATCCCTTATGCTATCCCTGGGTATGGCGACATCCCAGAAAGAACATATGATTATCCCACTAGCGACGGTGATCGTACTCTGCCTGCAAAGCGAGAATCACACACAACGGCAGCTGATCACCCCAACACATTTGATCTATTTAATTTCCCCGCTAGATACCAAGACCCGGGTTTTTATTATCGTCTGATGTCTAATTTTTAGTTCATTACCCATCGTACTTCGGTGGGTAACAGAGCTAATGAAGACTGTCGATTTCTGGTCCCTTGCCCAGTGAACAGAGTATGACGGGAGCAAACCCGCCCGTTCGAATTAAAATAATAATTCAAATTTTTTGTCTTTTGACTTAAGTGTCAATACCTTATTTACTCACCATTTCCGATCGTTTTTCCCCGTTGGATACCACCAGTCCTAAATAAGGTATTGGCACTTAAGAGGAATTCCACGAAGATCCGTCCGAAAATCGTGACCGACCATCTTAGATTCCAATGAAACTTTACACGTTTCACCGTCATGCAAGACTAAATATTTTCCACAGGTAATAAGATTATTTTGACTCAAGAGCAACTTTTCAAAAGGGTGTAAACGTTTCTACGTGTATGAATTTCAAAAATTTTTTGTTCGATTACTGTATTTTATACAGAAAAACTATCTGAGAACGAGTTACAGGGAATGAATACTTCTGTCTGAAAAAATATACACTGAAAAAAATTTTGTGTCATTTTTCAAACAAGCAAAAAGGTTGCGAGTTCGAGTCTCGCCGCTGGGGGCAATTTTTTTCACATGATTGCTTAGCTTCACTCACCATTTCCGATCGTTTTTTCCCGTTGTATACCACCAGTCCTAAATTGGGTATTGGCACTTAAGTCAAAAGACAAAAAATTTGAATTATTAGTCGAACAAATGATTTTCTGATCGCTTTGAAATTTTTACAGTATATGTACTTAAAATTGATTTCTCCAGCCACGTATGTAAGATTTTATTTTTGTATTGCTTACCTTTTTTAATCAGCATTTTTGTGTCGATTTTTATTCCATTTTTAGCGGTTTTTCACTCAAAAGTGCGCCATTTCGCGTAAAATCAAAATATCAAAAAAAAATCTTGCGTACGTCGCTAGCTATTGACATAAGGAATCAGAAAAACTTTAGGTTTTGGCACTAGGTTAAAAATTACAAGAGATAGATTTCCGGCCGTAGACCTCTTCCAAAAAAAACCTGCATGGGGGAAAATGCTGCATAGCCACATCCTTGCGAGGAAATTGCTCGAAAAAATTAATTTTTGTGATTCAATACTTATGTTATAAATCCCTCTTAACAAGATTTCGATTCACCTCTTTATGCGTCAAGAAAAAATCTCGAAATATGGCTATTTTTTCGTGCTCTACAGTGGTATAACCCTTCAAGCCCATGTTGTTTATAAACAACAACGTTTTTAAACAACTATAACTTTTGGTTTAGGCATTATCTTCCATTTGAGCACTAACAGTTATAAGTATTATCTGTAAAATTCAAGTTATTGCAATTAGTTTGATTGGATTCCGCTAGAGCAGTGTTGCCAGCAACAGGTTACGTTAACGACGACAAATTGAATTTTGATATATACTTGTTATTTTGTTATAATGTTGAAAACTGATAAATCCTATTAGACTGCCTTTGACTACGTTTTCCAAGCAAGTGGAGTTCTAGAAGTATCGCATATTTTTCGTGTTTCTTGATTTTCAAAGAAAACTAAACCAGTCGGTTCTCATGGTAAAGAGGAGCAAGTCTGTCTTTGTCCTGAGACATGTTGGTAGACTTGAGTGATTCGTAGTGCGATAGCTCGACTCCTACCAGCAGAAGACAAAAGATTAGTCCGCAAGATTTTAAACCTACCCTGTCATTTCTAGTTTTCCGGTCTGTATATTTTAACATCCCTTGATCTCACTTGAGTGCTATAGCTCTAATATTTTCATAACTTTACCTACTTAGTAATGTCTAGGTAATTGAATCTTGTTAAAAAGTAAAAAAGAAGGTGTGACTACATAAGTCGAAATAAAAAATAAAATTTATTTTATCAGTGTGGGAACGTCTCACGTACCGAAACTTCTTCGAGCTCTTAGGGAGGAAATACCCAGGCGGAAGAATGCCCTGACAATATTTTCGATATCGCAATAACCGTCGCCACAAGCGTAGATTCCACTATTCACGAGCCCAATGCGTCGCAAATGCACGTCCAGCGGATAATGATTTGATGTGAGACGGATTTTGCCCATGATCGCATATTTGTCCCATTTTCTATGAGATTTCCTATCTTTATGGGACTGATTTGCGATCACAGGCAGTTTAGGACTATTGAAATTCACCACATTCCACTTTACTATGACAGCACTCCGCGTTCTACACGTACACTGCATAGAGACAGTTCCGATGCATTCGTTTCGCTTACTGTTACCGCATGGCGTACCGCGTAAGCATGTCATTGCTCTTATAATTTTGCTCATATCACCATACGCTTTCATACCACTTAAAACTTAAAAATATCATTTGTAAACCCCTTGAGGAAAACGAACAAAGAATTTGAAACGAAAAATCCGAAAAGCAGAAATGATTTCCCATAAATGCATAATATATGACAATTCCGAACTGTTTCACCGGATTGTTCGGAACGCAATCGTGAAAAATGAATTGATTATCAAACCAGGTAAGATATTTTAGTAAAAAAAATCATATTTATAATCAAATTCGGCAAATATATTAATAAGCTAAACAATTTTTTTTCAATCCCCTTCAAAATGAAACTAATTTTGCTCAAATCGGATCGAAATAGAAAGAGTAACATAGAACGTAAAAATTTTGAAACCCATTAGAAATGTTTGACACAACAACTTGTTTTATTTCTACCAACCGAAAGAGCCACCAACCATAAACATCATCATAAACATCTATCAGTTGTCGTCCGTCTTCCTGATCTCCGTGTGCCAGAACGAGAAAGGTGAGAAATTGTGCGTGTTTGTTTTGATCAATTCTTTCTTGCGCTTCTTTGATCTTGTACCTACGTGAATTTCGTACCCAAAAATATACCTATCATCAGCTTGTGAGATGTAAGTGGCGTCATCTGTTACTGCGCACCACAACTAGTAGCCATTACACTACCGCATATCGTAAAATGCCTGGATTTTGTGAGAGTTGCACTGATACTTTTTTCCGTTGGTCGCAATACTGTAAAATGTGGCGGTTTTTGCTCTTCGTCACTTTGCGCGTAATGTTGCGAACTAAACAACGAATTATTTGCCGCTGTTGTTAACAAGTTTAACTTATTTTGGATATGTAACACATGAGTCCGCAAACCAAATTGTGATCGAGGAGCTTAAAAATACAATTTGTAACGACATATTGGAGGAATTAAAGGTGGAAATTCAAACCAACTTCAAAACGTTGATCGACGCTGTACCAAAAACACCGGTGCCTGGACCACGGCAATTTTCCTTTAATTCTGCCAAAAGAAAGAGAGACAACGACGATGCAGACTCAAATCCTTCTAAGCTGCTACGTGGTACTGATGCCGCCGGCTCATTGACATCATCCATTGCGGTGAATCGTGAAGATAAAAAGTTTTGGTTGTATCTGCCAGGAATTTCGCCCGATGTTCCTGATGAAAGTATCACCAAGCTAACGGCGGATAAACTCGGAAATTCGAACATCGCTGTCGTCAAGTTGGTCGCTCTTGGCAAAGATCCTAGAACGCTGAATTTTGTCTCCTACAAAGTTGGCATACCCACGAATCTCAAAAATAAAGCTATGATGACGTCTTTATGGCCAGTTGAGATTGCTTATCGTGAGTTCGAAGCGAAGTCGGATTCCAGAAAGGTTTTTTGGAAACCGAATGCGCCCGACTCAGCCACGATGACCTCCACTGCTCTTCGACCCCCTCCCAACTAGTTACATCGCCTGTTTTACTTCCTGTATTGCCTGTTCCCGAAGTTGTTGCACATTCCGAGCAGTTTCTTTCCGTTTACTAGCAGAACGTGAAAGGAATGAGAACGAAAACACAAGAATTATATCCAGCGCTTCGATTACGACGTCATTGTCCTAGCGGAAACCTGGCTGCGCGAAGACATATTAAGCGCTGAACTCTCGTCAAACTACGTAATATACTGCTGCGACCGCAACTCAACAACCAGCCATCTGCGCCGAGGCTGTGGCGTCCTGATAGCGGTAAAGAACAACCTCGCAGGTTCGCAGCTAGCTTGTCAGGAATTGAACGCTTGGAGCAAATCGCCATGCGTATCGCCGTGGAGTTATGGCCCATCCCTCGAAGTATGTTTTTGGCAGAGATTTGCGGTGAACGCTCTCCAAGCCGAACCACTGAACTGAAATCCAAAAACTAAAAACATTATTGAAGAAAAATATATCGTGGTGTACTTGAATGGATCCATTTTCCAATATTTTGTTTTTTTTGCAAAAAAACATGTTGACCAAAAAATTGAGCTTTGTGGTGTTAAAAATTTTAAACAAAAATTCATTGTGAAGAATCGAAATTATTTTTAGGAAAGGAACCATTCAAGTACACACGAATGAAATGCAAACAATTTTTTAAAAAAAATATGAAAATCGACTGAATATAGTTTTTGACATGCATGTTCACCGCAACGGTACTTTTCAAAAAACTTCATTCCGAGATAATTGCGTTTAAAGTTTTGTGTTAACTTCATTCGTGGAAGAACCAGCGGTCTGCAAACGGTTGTAATTTAAAATCTAATGCTCCGATCTGGACGATATTTCGCACAGATATTTTCTAAAGTATGTACATTTATATTATCCAATTTTTTTTCGATTTTTTGAGTTCCAACTTTGTATATAACCCCTTAAAGCGGAACACGGCGGACTTCGATGATTTCTGCGCACTAAAAGCACTTTACTGTGCCCTGATCAGAAGTGTGTGCTGTGCAAGTGTGCAAGTACCGAAAGTGACCGACTAGAACGTATACAAAGATGTTTTGTGCGATTCGCTCTCAGGAAACTTCCATGGAATGATTCAGTTGTATTGCCTTCTTATGCCGATAGATCTATGCTACTCGGTCTGCAGACTCTGGCGACTCGCCGTATCTTCCTGCAAGGATTGCTTGTTTTCGACTTGCTGTGAGGTAATATCGACAGTTCAGATCTTCTCTCGGGCGTTAATTTATATGCGCCTCCCCGTGTTCTTCGTAACCCCACTCTGTTGTGGATCCCTAGACACCGTACTTCATATGGACAAAATAATCCACTGGAAAGATGTTGCCGCAGATTTAACGAAACTTTTTCAGTGTTTGATTTTAACATTTCGTCCGGCTTCTGGCCACTGTGTGTTGTCCCGGAAGGCCGTATACGCGAATTTGCTTTGTGGACAGAATTAACATGTTAAAATCTGATTTTTATACATTATATTCATTGTCTGTGTGTCACGTGTGTCATAGACAAAAGGAACAATAGGGGAAATTAGATGGAATAACTCAAGTACAAAGATGATAAGAATACAACATGCGTGAGCAGGCGGATGTCAGCAGAATCGAAGCAATCGTTCTGTAATTTGCTTTGCTTTTTGATGATAGTCCCATATTACTGATAGGTAGATTAAATCGATTTCTTTATTACCTTTCAAATTTCGTGTTTGTTTCGATAGATTAGATACTTCCCATGTGTGTCTTTCGACATCCATGTTGTCCGTAATCCGATTTCGACTCATCTATAAGATAGATCAAAAACATCTGTTCAAAGTCCCAGGGAAGTCGCAACTTATATCTTAACAAGAGTATGGAATTCCGAAATCGGGTTTTCCTCGCCCATTTTTGCAGAAACATTGCTGCTGATTTCATACCGAAAGGTGAGTGAGTAGCGTACGAGTTTTCTAGTGGCATAATATGTAGTCAATATCAAATCACCTTTCCTGGATGACCAGGCATCACAGTTATTTCATAAAAAAGTATCTATTATCAAGTTCCATGTACACTAGTAAATATACTCACACAAACGAAGTTTAGTTGTCCATGGAGAAAAGAAACACATAAGCTTAACTCAACTGTTATTATTGTTATATGACGACGATTATAAAACACGCAAAGTTGCATCTTTGCTCCGAAAACAAGACACTTGACAAACGAAATCCCCCACAACACAAACAACTCCCGGTGCAAAGTTGCTAGCTCGAGTAGAAGCAAACTATCAGTCTCGCAATCCTTCCGACCCGACGAGCCCCATACCAAACAAAGGGGGATGGCAAGGAGCTTCGGTTGGAAATGCAAGAGCAAATAAGTTTTAATACCGTAAGCGCAAATTGCATAGAAAACAAACAGAGCTGAAGGACTGGCGACGAACATTCCACCACCAATGTCCCATATCCTACTCATTGGGAACTTTTCCCCGAATCGGGCAGAGTAAGCCAGTACAAGTGTTTCTACGTTCTCCAAATAGTTAAGGAGCCGGAACGGGAGTGGTTGTGGTTTGATGTGTGCAATGCACACCTACCTACCTACATACACATATACAGAATAAATGAAAACCACTTCTGAGACAACGGCGACGCAGGATGAGCTTGTGCCGGAACAACCGAAGCATATGAGCGGTACATGAGCACCAGGAAAAAGCGTCCGCCCCGGTGGGAACATCAGGGAAAACGAGACCAGTTTGTGGGAAACGGTGTGTGTTGTGGCAACTTGAACAGGATTTCTGCTGCCACTCAAGCTCTCGAGTGTGAACCGGAAATCGGTCGCCAGCGCGCGCTAGTAGGATAGATTCGGATGCACTTTATTTGCTGTTTATTATCATTATGATTTTAAATAAAATGCAAAACAGTTTCGTTACATCAAGTTCAGACCAGGTTGGAGTTTGAATGGTCCCTCCCTGGTTGCCTGTCAAAAACCAAGAGAGGCAATGAAAGGGCCCTTACCAGTCAACCGGAAAACAGGGGAAGTGGCTATAATATTTTGTTATGTTTTCATAGAGCTCAAGTGGTTGATGATGGTTTGCACGTTTTCGTGGCAAAGGACCAAAATCGTGCACAGTCATCTATAATAGCGTGACTCTTGTGTGGGACCCGACGATAAAGTTGCGATGGGAAAACATATCCGATTAGCCAAGTAATCCTATTCAGAGGGCACCGTTTTTACAAGTATCTCTTATTGAAGTAACGGCTGGCTGGTTGAATCTAAAATGAAGCATCCCCGCGAGGCAACTTATTTATGCGTTAATGTTTTTGAAACTCAAGTGCCTCGCTGGCCACATTCTGTGGCAGAATAAAATAATTAGCGACACGACCACGGATATGAGGTCCGGCTACTGTCTGCTGCTGGTTTATAATTTCGAAAGCCATTCAAAACACTAGACCTGGAAACGATGAAATTATAAGTTTTAATTTTTAAAGTGGTATTATTATTATCGCGCAGAAATGTTTAGCGGTTAATTAACCACAGTCAGCCAAAGATCATTGAATTCGTTCTATCTCCCTCTTGCCTGTAGTTGTAGTGCATATTTGTGCTGGTACAAATATGGTGCTAGCCAGATACTTAGCCAGCAATAGATAGACTATAGCGTGCTCTAATATAAAATAAATACATCGAACGGACCCCTGTAGTAGCGTGTGGTAGCCGTTTTTATTGTTTTGGGGCCAGCCATCGCAGACTATTGGCCGGGCCTGGCCGAGATGCTTCAACTTGACTGCAGGTAATTTATATTCCGCGAAATTAATTTTCCAGTTTCCTCGCGAACGGCGACGCGGATAATTTTCGCGATATGGGCTGTTATCAGTCCATGTTTTTATTCACGCATGCTGGATAGCATTTACATTTTTATTGTTTTTAGGATAATGGAGGGAAATATTGGAGTGAGAAAGCATGTACCAACCGGTCTGCACGCTATAAGTCGCCGCTCATTTGCATGTGTGCGGATCATTAATGCAACGGGTGCTAAAATCTCACTAGGCCAATGAGCTCGACCAGGGTAAACTATATTCTATTCTAGAATTAAAAGAAGGGTTTTTTTCCAAAAGCAGAACGAAACAGTTTGAGACTCCAGACTAGCATCATCGGGCAATTGATAATATCGATGTTTGCGATTATACGATTTTGAATATAATTAGAAAGAGTGAATAGACTTAGTTCTCAGTTAGCGTTGTTTAGCAAAAAAACTTTATGAATGAATAATATCAGGTCCATATTGAGTCGACTTGTAAGTACTTAGGGAACCTCCTCATCAGTGACTCATAAAGAAAAGGTGTCTTTTTTGGTTTTTTGAACATGAAAACAACAAAAGCAATAAATTATCTTCGGCGTATTTTCGAAAATTTACTACGCAAAACAGTTATTTGAAAGTCAAAATAAGAAATATGGCAGATTTATAAACAATCTCGACACGGACAACTCAAATTCCGTGCAAGATTCAGCCCGTAATTTGCACCTGAAACAATACGTTTGTTGACGCTCTTAAAACTGATCCAACTTTTTTGCCGTTAAAGTGGAGATAGGATGAACCACAATGAATATTTTGGATGTTATACGACAGCATAGAAATTAAATGATATTTCGCACATTCAGAACAAAAGACAAAAGTATAATCGATAATTTTTCGTGTATGTCGGCGTGTTTTTATATTTGCCCGTGAGAATACATGAACCATTTGACATATATTTGTAAAATATTAATAATTAATAAACACCTTACTTTTAATTGTCAGTGGTAAGGCATATTGTAAAGCATTATTTGTTCTTTCGAAATCATGCACGGAGAATACCTCATCTCAAAAGGCCTAAGTATTATTGCAAGTAACAAAAGAGCGATTCATGTATCCCCACTCCCTTATTATAATAATATAATATTTCTAAGACATATAACGGATCATTGTTAAAATAAGGATTACAACGTCCTATATGTTTCGTGATTGTACATTTCAGTCCTTTCAGACATAATGTCAAGTATTCTATAACGTCACCAATAGCTAGTTAGTTTAGGCAACATTTCCATTATAAAACTCCAAAATTAAACTAACTGTTTCAGTCTACGTTCTTTGTTCCGTTGCTAGTTTTTATACCTTTACCGGATGCTTCTTTGTTTTCCATGTATACACATTCTACAGACAGAGAATAGTACTACACGCATCTATCTACCTGGAAACATTGTACATTTTGATAAAGTATTCACAAAAAACTGAGCCTATTCACCAGGAGACGAAAGATTTTTGTATACGCCCTACCTATTCATCTATAGTGCCTATGGTATCTCTACACCCGGTAGTCGGTTCTACCAGTACCGATATTGGACCGTTCACGTGCAAAAGCAGCGAATGGATAGCACTGCACCCAGTTACTGAAACATGTTCTTCATTAGTCCCCGCGGTAATATTTTCATTCTGTTCAGATGAAAGGGTGAAAACTGTGGAATGGGTACTTCTATGTAAATGATGTTGCCTTTTTCATCTACTGGTACAGAGTCACAGTTTATACTTTTACCTTTCATCTCCGGTAACAGTTTGGGAAGCCCGCCACCTCTCCAATTGGCGCTGGTAAAATGTGTCCTCACTTACTGGTTTAACTTGAAACGATACCTAATAGAAGCCATCATTGGCGTTGCCGTTCGCCGTATGTATTTTGTTTAGATGGGATAGGATATCCCTGCAACAATATACAAGTGCGTACTTGTTTTGCATACTGATAATGAACGCTTGCGGATCCACACTTGAGAGGATGATGTAGCAACGTACATTTTGTAAAGACATAGTTGAATGGCTTTTAGCTATGCTTACCGGCTCGTGCCAACGTCGCTATACGAGTTACCAGTCACGTGATTTTTGTTCTGACAAGAGCAATGAAAAGACTTACTTATAATTCAGGAGGATAGAAATAGGCGAAGATTGCACTTAATTTTCAATACTTTTTTCTACAAACAATTCTCTACATCAAAATGAATATTCACAAAAACGTACGTTCACAACAAATACCGATTTAAATATATTCTGAAAGCTATTATCACAGGTAACAGACATTTAGGCCAGAACACAATATATTTTAAAACCTGCGTGGGCCTACAAATCAATATATTCTGTTTTTAATTTCAAAACACGGCAATTACACGATTTTCAAAAATTTAATAAGAACTTCACGTTAAAAAACCGTGTAAAACCGCGTTCTTTAAAAATCCGCGTAAAAAGTTATTTTTCCTTGATTAGATAGAAGAATGGCTACTTCTGCAAAGTTTTAACACTGCTAAAACCACGGAACCAAACGTTTTCATTCAGAAATTTGTATATAATTTAACATAACCCGGCATATGGTGGTCTATAGTAGATCCTTATAAACCCGAGCTGTCAAGATGGCTTGGTCCAACGTCGTGTCGATAGCAAATATTTATTATATTAGTATATTATATTATTATACCCCATTATTTAAAATATTTTATGAGTTTATCCCAAACAAAGCCGCCATGTTTGACCTTCGGTATCTGGTATCTAATGTTATGTGTGGTCTTCGCACGTATCTGGTGCCTCCTAACGAAAATAAATAGAATTGACTTTCATTGGACATTCTGGTAGCCAGAATTTATCCAGCATCGTATTGTGTTAGTTTTTCTAAACTCAAACGGGCTTTCCGGTTTTTGATGATATTAGTCACTTATCAGGCATTCGAATTCGCTTGACAGAGACGACGTCAAATAGTGCGAGAACTCAAATTGAGCTGCAAGCATTATGTAGCATATTGGATGACACCCGTTGCAGTTTTCGGGGATCATCTTTGGCGATCCGAAGCATTGATCCTCATTTTCCGTTGATGTTCGTTGCTAGCTGCGTCCTAGTTTCCTTTCCGTCGAGCTGAACTACAAAAATCTATAATAAATCATTCCTGCCGTTGTATAACAGATTTCAAACTACTCAGCGTTCACGCGATTGGTTTTTCTAGAACATTCTTCGCTACATCCGGCATCCCACAAGGAAGCCATCTCGGTCCAGTAATATTCCTCCTCTACTTTAATGACATCAATATCAAATTACAAGGACCACGCCTTTCATTCGCCGACGACATGAAAATTTTGCGACAAATACGGGATAAAACCGACGCCGAGTGCCTTCAGAGTGAACTGGAGAACTTTAGTACGTGGTGTGAACTAAACATAATGGTTTTAAACCTGAGTAAATGCTCAATCGTTACGTTCATGCGGAAACGCCATCCGATTCAGTTTAACTACCATTTCTTCAACTCGAGCATTCCAAGACACTCTCACGTCAAGTATCTCGGAGTCATCATGGATTCGGCACTAACATTCAAACCACCTACTTCATACATCGTGGATAAGGCATCAAGACAGCTTGGGTTCATCTTCCGAATAGCGAAAATCTTTAGAGACGTATACTGTTTAAAATCTCTCTATTGCGCTCTGGTTCGCTCGACACTAGAATATCGTTCTGCTGTTTGGAATGCGTGCTATCAGAACGGCGTTGACAGAATCGAGGCCGTTCAACGTCGGTTCATCCGCTTTGCACTCCGACATCTCCCTTGGCAAAACAGATACAGCTTTTTCACCAGATTGTTTTGAACTTGAAGGAAGAACAAATCTCAAATCATGCCCTACTATGTTCAATTCGCTGTTTTTCGTTTGCATCATTCATTCAAACAGCCGAGCTGCTCAATCATTTTTCATTCATTTTAGATTTCATTGACCCTGTGAATATCTGTGTTCTGAGATATTGACTAGCTTTTTCAAGCAAAACTACTCTGAACATACTGCTTACTGTTCATGTAAGCTTGAAAAAGCAAAAGATGTCAACATTTAACCTAAACTGGCCTCTACAGAGCAGATGACAACTTTGGTTGGTGAATGAAAAAGTATCAATTTGAAATGACGATGTTTGGTTATGAAAATCTTGCCAACTTGAAAGTGAATGATTAAGGGAGGCTTTGAATTTGAATCATGCTTGGGTTTGATTGAGCTGAAAGTTGGCATTTGAAAATGAAAATTTGCACCACTGACCCCATGTTATTGGTAATATTATTGTCAGTCATCCTTCCTTTGTTTAAATAGTTCTAAAACTTCTTTAAATGAGAATTAATTAAATGATAAAACTTATAAATAGGGATGTCGCCGCTTTTCTCAAAGCCAGATGTGTGTAAGACGCAGTGCATAACGGACGGGCGTGCTAGGTGTCAATCAATCAAATCGGCTACCACCGGAGAGAAGAAGAAAAACGTTGGTGGAGGTGGTGGCGGTGAGAAAGCCAAAAAGCCAAAGACTGCTGCTAAAAAACGCAGTCACTGAAAAGGCGGTAGCCACTAAAACATCGACGGCTGCAGCGAACAAGCCGAAGACTCCAAAGCCAAAGAAGGCCGCCAAACCTAGCAAGAAAGCCCGAAGAAGATAAGTAAATTCACGCGTCTCTAATGTTGCCAACAGTCCTTTTCAGGGATAACAAAATACTTGTAAAGAATTAGTGGTGATTATTTTCCGTTAGCGCTGTTAATTGTAGATGGATTTGTGTCATAGTTATATGCAAACCGTCCTTAGGATGAATATATAATGGAAAAAGAATTTTATTAGGAAGTTAATAATTTTTAATAATTTTTATAATTAAAAATAGTTATATAATTAAAAATAGTTATCATATAAGAAAATATTTTTCAAATTTCTCCACAAACCCGAAGGTTGTTGCAAATCTTTCCAAGAAAATCAGTGAATGTGGCAACTCTGCCACTAAGCGAAAGCTACACCAAAACGAATGATGAAAATATTTTCATTTATCGCAAAGGATGGCCTTCCATCAGCACCGAAAAGTTAATAAAAGGGATTCGCTTGATGCAAAGCGTGCTCATTCGGTATGAGCTGCGAAAGGGGAATGTTCGTATGTGTGTACGCAGTAGCAACAAATCGTCGGCAAGGTTTGAATCGTTTCAAAAGATTCTCGTCTTGTATCACCTTAGTTATCTACAAACCGGCCTTATTAGGAAGAATGCATAATGGAAAAGATGGGTTGGTAATGTATATGACATAACAGGGGTGTCGTGACCACACTTCGAAGTTATTTCAAATCTTGCAAAGCATAAATTGACATAATTTCAATGATTGTTCCTATATGAATGAAATGACAAATTTTCAGGTTAACACGGCAATAACAATTTATAGAACAATTTTATATTTTTAGTTGCCATATAATAAATGTCATCTCTTTCAAACAACTTAACCCTCTGCTGCCAACCCCGTGGTTTTGCAGGTTTAAGAAGAATCATTGTAATATGTCCAATACACGATTTTATGTTGTTACAACCACTAAAACCACTTCAAAATACTTCCACCTGTCAGACAAGTACATTGTCTGATTGTTGAAATCATAGGAAAATATTAACCTGTATTCAATGCGGAGAACTAGGTAATGAAATTGTTTTACTGAAAAGGCTAACGAACGGGATCCCCAGGATTCGCTGAGCCCGGTTAATCGAACTTAATGCGTAAAATTTAGTCATTTGAAAGAGATACAAGCAGAATTTTAAGAATATGATCATCGCGGTTATGTCCCGGACATTACCCGCCCCTAGTTTTTCGCTAAGCGTGATTCATTTCTGTACGCTAGGAAAACGATTCCGATGTTTGAGATTTTAACATTGATATTTCAAAGCAAGAAAAAATGAAATTTGTTTATTTCATGAAAGAATGTCTCAACGAGTTTTGAATGCAGCGCATCCCACATCAACGCAGACGCCAACAACAAAGGTTCTTCTCAGAACCACCATAATTATTATAAAGAATAACTTGAAACATTCCCACATACTTCATTGAGTATCATTCGATTTGAATTACAAGTCAAACGAGTAGTCACGACACTCCGGTTATGTCCTAGACATTACCCGATCAAAATGAAATAACAAGATTATAACAGAACACAATTTGTGTAACATATTGTGTTATAAATTTGGTCTCGTTAGTAGTTAAAATAACAGAAATTTATAACAAGTAACAACGTGAGATAAATTCTTGAAATATTTCTGTTATGTGTTTCTGATCGGGTATCCACCCATCTTTTTTATAGCGGTAGTTTAATGGAGCCGTGAACTTTTTATGTTTACAATATGTAAAAAATTGAAATACAAACAAATATGATTAATTATTAGTCGTATCCCCTGCGCGTTACTTTTTATTGCGAGCGGAGACCTTTTTTCGCGGGTACGAAACATTTGTCTGCTCGCGTACTGCGTTAGAGGGGTCATTTAATACAATCTCTCTTGTTTTTCACGTCCTGTTCATCCACGTTCAAGCTGTCTTGTTGCCCGCGATGAGATGTTCTTCCCTGCTTATTGCACGTACGGCTAACCAGTGTAAATACGTCATCATTATTATTATCTACCCATGATCGCATATTTGTCCCATTTTTAAAGGATTTCCTATCTTTATGGGGCTGATTTGCAATCATAGGCAGTGAACCGCAGCCTCTGTTTGTGTTTCAGGTATTGGTATTGAAAACACTGTTTTGGGTTGATTTACCATAGCAGATCTGACAATCTGTTGAGATGCATTCTCCTCTGAATCCTCCGCGCAAGGTTGTCCATTGTGTGCTGTCTGTCGCACGTAGGAGTTTACCCCTCGTAGGTTTATGGCGTAGTTTGTCTAAGGCCGATGCCATGCTTACGCGATTTGCAAAGCGGTAGCGGTAAGCGAAGCGAATGCGTTTAACCTATCTCTTTGGTGTGTGCATGTAGAACGCGTAATACTGTCATAGTAAAAGCGGGGCGAACGCGGCAAAATACTATGTAGAGTGCTCAGACGCATCCGCAAACGCTTCGCTTTCCGCTTCAGCTTGTCATCGGCCTAATAGTAGTTTTGATGAGTTTTGAGTTTTATAGTCAACAAGGAGGGCATAGACCTTTCGACCCACATTCTCACCATAAGAACACCGTTAGAAATACTCGGGAAAAAAGTTTCTCCAAGTATCAGGTGTAAAGGATTCTACTTCTCCGTATTGTGACCAGAGGTGGGAAAAACCGGTTGACTACCAGTACAGTAAACGGAATCTTCACATGTGCTTTCATGTGTTTATAAAGTGTGCGGTTTCCGGTTCAACCGAGGCAAGAAAACCAAACCGATATTTCGTTTACACTGCACCTCGGTTTGGTTTTGGTTTTCGTTTACCGGTGAACGAGTATGGAACGAAACACGAATAATACGAAATCAAACCTCGGTTGTGTTGCGGTTGTGTATTCGGGTGTGCTTGTGGTGCCAGTATTTTTAATGAATGTGTTTAAGAATTTCCTTTGGATGTGACATTAAGCATTGTTTCGGTAATTGTCTTCAGGCATCTTACCATTACCGAAAATTGAAGTTCGTCGCCAATTTGATATCATCAATCACTGATTTCAAATCGCCATTGCACTATGATTTATATTAAAGTAGTGTATTCATGATAATCTATAATCTTAAACCAGGCAATATGGATGTTTTTGATATTCAAAAGGTCGTCAATTGATGTTTGCCGTCATTTTGGAATCTAAGTTGGCGTTTATGGTTTTTCATGACAATTCACTAACTGAAATTTTATATAATGGAATCTTTCATATAAAGGCAATTGAATGTTTGAAAAAGATATGGCGAAATGTACGCTGTTTGCCAGATTCTTCTCGAGTGTTTTTTCAACTGACTCGCCAACCGCAAACGAACTCGAAAATGCCTCTCGCGACGTTCCTGCTTGTGCTGTTGATTTGGATGTGTTTACTGTCTCTGAACAAAAATGGTTATATCTGCAATTCGGAAAGCCAAGTCATCTTATGCACCCGGCCTCAGTGCTATACCTTCAACTGTATTGAAAAAATGTTCGGACTTACTTGTAACACCACTTGCATATATTTTTAACCTATCGCTTCAGCAGCAAACGTTTCCTGAGGATTGGAAATGCTCAGTTATGTTCCCGGTATTCAAGAAAGGTGACAAACGCAACATAGCAAACTATCGCGGAATCACTTCGCTAGGAGTCGAATCTAAAGTGTTTGAATCAATTATCAACGCGGCGTTATTTTCTGCTTGTCGACACTACATTAGTACATCTCTGCACGGATTTTTCCCAGGACGTTCAGTCGAGACGAATCTCGTCTGCTTTACGTCATTTTGCACGGAACAAATGTCTAAGATACTATTTACACTGATCTAAAGGCAGCTTTTGATAGAGTTAATCATGAGATACTGATAACAAAGCTTGATAAGCTAGGGTGTTCTACTAGATTCTGCCATTGGCTTCGATCCTACCTTGTGCACCGTGAAATCGTTGTTCAAATTGGCGATATTGTTTCATAATACTTTTTCAACACTTCCGGAGTTCCTCAAGGTAGTACGCTATGTCCACTACTTTTTTCACTGTTCGTGAACGATGCGGTTTTCTTTCTAAGCCGTGGAGGAAAGCTGTTTTTTTGCCGACGACTTAAAAATTTTTCTTGTTATACGGAATGAAGCCGATTGCCGTGAGCTACAGCATCTTATTGACACCTTTTATAGCTGGTGTGTAAGAAACATGATGGTCCTTAGCATTGCAAAATGTTTTGTCATCAGCTATTATCGAACGAGAAATATGGTTACCTTCAACTATAACATCGCAGGAACTCTACTACAACGCGTTGACCACGTGAAGGATCTAGGAGTCATTCTTGATGATAAGCTAACGTATACTCATCACGTCTCAGCGACCATCGACAGAGCCAATCGTTTGCTGGGATTTATTTTCAAAATATCCAACGAATTTCGGGATCTTCTATGCTTCAAGGCTCTTTATTGCTCATTGGTGCGTCCGCAGTTGGAATTTGCAAACGTCGTTTGGTGCCCGTATCAAGCTACGTGGAGCCTTTGGATCGATGATCCGGAGCTACTAGCGCAAATCAACCTCTACGCGCCTACCCGTTCTCTTCGCCCTCGAGCCCTGCTGCATTCTGAAATGCGCAGCACTAACTACGCTACCAATAGTCCAATTTTAGCAATGAGTCGTCGCTTTAACGAGTTTGCTGAAATTTTTGACTTCGTCATGAACTCTTCGCAGTTTCGTCGTCGTGTATTGTCACTATTTTAATTATGTTTAGTTTACCTTAGTTTAGTATAGTTCATTAAGACAAATTGTCAGTTGGACTTTTTTTATACAAATACAAATATACTGAACTCCAAAACGGCGTTATTTTCATGACAATTCATCATTTGAAGTCATTCAATAGAAAGAGAATGATAATTGGATGGACGATTTCAAACGAATTGAAATCTCGATCAATTTTAAATCCAGGATGACAAAGCTACATTAAAAATCAGGCCATATTCATAAGATTGTATCAACTCCAACCATACCATAAGATATTTTTATAAAAATTCAAATCTAACAGTCATTTTAAAGTCAAAATCAAGATAGCGTCTGCTTCATCAAAAAAAATTGATTTCCGCCGTCATCGCAAAATTCAGTTATATTATTGAAAACTATTTAATATTAGTGGCATATAGTTGAGTAAAGAATAGTTTTTGAAATCCTTAACTCGATAATAGCTGCAATGAGGTACACATAATTGTAAATCAGCAGCAAACATATTCTCCGTCCAAAAATAATACATTGCTTGATTTCTTAAAATATATCGCTTTTGTAGGGCCATTTTATAGGTCCGTCATTTGGATTTAAACATTGTGCCGAACATACATTTTCGACATCTAGCGCCGTTCCAGATAAAAACCCATATTTCATTGTTTCAGATGATAAGTAGTCATAAAAGCCCGTTAGCTTTGATTCGGGGTCGCCAAACCGAACGTTTTTATAGCAGTAGACATCAATGTTAGACTTCCAAACATCTTCCTATCAGTGGTGCAAATTTTCATTTTCAAATGCCAACTTTCAGCTCAATCAAACCCAACCATGATTCAAATTCAAAGCCTCCCTTAATTATTCTCTTTCAAGTTGGCGGGATTTTCATAACCAAACCGTACGCCTTCATTTCAAATTGATGCTTTTTCATTCACCAACCAAAGTTGTCATCTGCTTTGTAGAAGCCAGTTTAGGTTAAATGTTGACATATTTTACGTTTTCAAGCTTACATGAACAGTAAGAAGTACGTTCAGAGTAGTTTTGCTTGGAAAATCTAGTCAATATGCCAGTACAGAGATATTCACTGGGTAAATGAAATCGAAAATGAAAGGAAAATGATTGAGCAGCTCGACTGTTTGAATGAATGATGTAAACGAATAACTGCGAATTGAACATAGTAGGGCATGATTTGAGATTTGTTCTTCCTTCAAGTTCAAAACAACCTGGTGAAAATTTGCAGCTCTGCTTCCTATACCAAAAATATTCAATTTGCATCGCTTTTTTGTTACACAAACATTTCGATATTACCCCATCAACTCTGAAGAACTAATGAATGATCATTTCGCTTGTCTATTCGGCCGCACTGCACATCATTTTACTGCTTCTTTCAACCGAAGCACCGTGTACAGAAAAAACAGGTTCGGTTTTCTAAAACCGAATCGAAACCGATGTTGAAAATACATCAACACTTGTTGAAACTCATGCACGCATGTAAACGGTACTGAGTGATTCGGTTGAGGTTTTGGTTTCATTAACCGTACGAACGAAATCAAAACCACACACGGTGTGCACCATTCGTTTACACGTGATTTTAAGAACCGTACTGGTGCATGTACGCACCGGTTGGTTGTCTTAGGCCGATGACATGATTACGCGGTATGCGGTGCGATAGCGATGAGCGAAGCGAATGCGTTTGAGATGTCTCTATGAAGCGTGCATGCCAAACGCGTAATACTGTCATAGTAAAAGCGGAGCGAAGCATCGGCGAACGCGTTAAAACACTATGGAAACTGCTCAAAAGCGTTCGCAGACGCTTCGCTTTACGCTTCAGCTTGCCATCGACCTTACCCACCTCTGATTGTGACATGCATTTTGCAATTTACTTAGGAGGAGCACGCGGTGATAGGTCATGTAGCCTAACCTCTATATAGTTGTGTTTCAAGTTGTCATACATAACGCATGGTTCGGCATGCGCTAACGTGATGTCTAACCGCACTGTGGAGATGATGATAGTGAAGGAAGGCGACTTCCGTAAGCCTCAATTGCATTTTCCACTTCCAATTTTCCATCATAGCTCCATTTGCAATAATGGACTTGATTCATTTTATTTTTCCCGACTATTATTAGAGAGAATGATAACGTTGAAGGTACGTATAAGGGTTTTAGCATAATTTCGGAAAGAGTAGGGTACACTAATTTTCTTTCCTTCCATTAAATAGTTGGATCACATGTAAATGTGAGAAGAGGTTCTGCTATTATTTCACTATCTCAGATATAACTGCAACCGTTCGATTGGTCGAGACTTCCCATTTAGACGTGATGTTGTCAAAATCTTTTCAAATACTCCATCTAGCGGTGGCTGTGCCAATTCGGAAACCGTAAGAGAGCTTTGCTTCATCTTCGGTTAATTGAAGCAAACATTTGACCATTACGTTTCATTCCGTGTAGACAAACAGTGCTCAATGTTTGTCATTCATTTTGTTTCATTTGCTCTAAAGATTAATAATCAACTCATTCGGCTCTTGTTGGATCTCATTGGGCTCATAATAATTAGTCATTTTTTCAGTGAATCACAGTTCTTTAAAAAAGATTCGCGGTTCATTCACTCTTTTTGAAGAGTCGATTATTTTCATCCATTCGTGATTCATTCGCTCATCTCTAGATCGAGAGGCTGCTAATTGTCGTTCACTTGGCTCGATTGTAGGTCCGATTTGCGGTAGAAGTAGCAAGTAGACTGGAACCCAAATAGTGTTGCACCCATTTTAATAAGTTTTGCATCATTTTGATATGATGGTACTAGTTTATTTGAAGATAGCAGTGCGGCCACACTCTTCAACCCGTGACTTCGGAACCGGGGCTCCGATCGACAAAAAATTTAATAGCAGCCGATAGGGAGGTAGTTACTTTCATTTGATACTAAGATAGTGCAAATCGATTCTGTCATCTCTGAGAATCTGAGATGAAATTTTGGCCATGTACAAACATACATACACTTGCACATTAGGGTGGAAAAACGTAATCATAACGAAACTAACCGAGCACGACACTTTTTTGCTTCCATTTCGGGTCTAATAACTGTGCAAATTTTGGGGCCGATTGGTTTTGACCCTGCGTAGCGCATTGCGTTTGAAATTTGTATGGAAATTAGTATGGGACAACCTACTTTTTTGCATTTTCAAGTCTACAGACTACAATTGTTATTGATTTATATCAATGGAAGTAAAGTTACAGACTGAAACAACTGATGTCGAGTTAATATGACAGAGTTAGTAGCATTGATCATACTTCGGTTTAATGCGCATTATGATTTGATAGGATGCTCTTTTCGATGCCGTTCGATCACCTGAAGTAAAAATTGCTGTTGAACTGAGGCTCTGGTGAATTTCTTGTTGAAATCAGAAATTCGTTTCATGCCTCGTTATTATCCATAGAACATTCCAACTCGACAATATTTCAGTTATTTCAGTTCGAATTTCTAAATGTCAAAGCCTCCCCCCTCCCTTCCCACACTACTCCCTATTCCTCAACTATCTACGCCCATGAGATTGAGCCAAAGCTTTTGAATAATTCACCTGAACATACCAATGTGGTAAATATAAAATATATGATATTAATATGGTATGCTGTATGAAATATCATTGGTACACCACCTGTGTTGACGAAAAATGATTTTTGGCATCTAATTCAAACTATCTAACTTTGAACAGATATAACTTGTTTTAGACACATTCTAAAACATACATTCTTCGGCAAAGTTGTTCAGCATATCCTATACTGTACACTGATAGAATATATTCGTAAATCGCTAGGAATTAGTTTCGTACAGAAAATTTTCATAGAATATACGAATTTTTCGTACATATAATGAATCGTTCGTAGTTCTATTGAAACACTTTTATTTTTTATTACGAGTTTTTCGTAAAAACCACTAAACGACTTTCGTTGGCTTATTACGAAATGGCTTCATTAGGCAAACGAGCTGTTCGCTGGTATATATGAAAGTCTATAGTATTTACGAGCACCATTCGTCAAACCGTGAAAAGAGCTTCAATAGAGGTAGAATATGGAGTCATTATCGCTATACGTCAGATAATTGTTGATCATCACGACGGTCTCGGTCTGACTATTTAGTAGCCGTATCCGTGTCCGTCGGATTCAGGAAGATTTCCTGAACCTCTTTCACTTCCATTTGATCCAGAATCCGGAGCAGTACGGATTCAGTTGAGCCATCGCGAACTGCTAGTTGGTTTTGTATTGTTTGAGTTTTTCTCTGCAGGAGCAATGTCAAAATAATTTGCTATTAAATATGAAAAATTCTCTTAGATGAACGAAATGTATTCGTGCAACCAACGAGATTGTTCGTAATATACACAAAGATTTATTAAAATAAACATTTCGTTTCATTCACGAAAAATAATGTCGTCACGAAAATTTTCGTTCATCCCCAAGTAATCATAAGCATTGAGCCATTGCACTATATTTGCTATATATTTGAACTAATGTTGCATTGAAACTCCATTACAGCATTAACAGTTCAATGAAGGTCTATATTAGCATCAATAATGCATAACTGCACAGCCGACATAAAGCATTATCGCTTGCTCTATATGCGTATATAAAGCTGATATAACGCGTACATGCTTCCAGGATCTTTAAAGCATGTAAGCTTTACATGTGCATTTAGTGCCATTATAGAGCAAATAAAAAACCGATATAATGCTATTGTAATGCTGTGGGTTTATTTGTTATGCAACTCTTCTTGAAGATTATATTCGGGATATTTCATTTCAATCGAACATGTGCGATATAGTATATGGTGCAAACGCAGCGCATTTACCGTGAAGAACGAGGCAAGCTACCTCAGTTTGAGACTGACTAAAGGTAATTTTCGTAAAACATTCATATTATGTGAGAACGAAAACCCATTAAGTATATTAATTACAATGCATTAGAAGAGAGACAATTACGGTTTTAAACAGAACATCTTATTTTAAAATTTTTCCTTTTTCTCATCATACCGAAAGAAAACATAAGAAATGGTTTCAAAACCATGGCGGACAATGACAGCCAACTAAAACTTTTTGATAGCATTAGTATTGCCAATATAAGGCTTTCAAAATTGACATTTGTGCGCTGGTGCTATATAATAGCATTAGTACTGCAAAAACGAGCTGTCGATTTCTGCACAGTAATAGCACTATATTTCGCCTTTTCTGGCATAATATCAGCATTATATCAGTATTTAGGGCTTCACGGCTCTTTAAGACAGCTTTATATGTGGATCTAAAGCAGATATTAGGCTACGTTATAATGCTTATTGGTTACTTGGGTCAAGCGCCCATTTCAACATACCACAATAAAATCGATTTTGCCGGATCTATTTCTTTAATTGAAAAAATCGGTGTTGTCAAACATCGACTCAAAAGATGGAATGAAAAAATAAGACGATAATAAATAATAAATTTTTTCTAAGATGAACGAAAAGAATTCGTGCGACCAACGAAATCGTTCGTAATATACATAAATGTTTATTCAAATAAACGAAACATTTCTTTTCATTCACGTAAAATAATGTCGTTATCAACGATTACATTCGTGCAATGTAAACTAAGTAAGTAAAATTTACGAAAAATTTCGTTCATCAACCGGCCATTTCTTCGTACCACGATAAAATCGATTTGGCCACATCGCTTTCTTTAAATTAAAAAAACGATGTTATCAAGCATCGATCCCAAAAGATCGACTGAAAAGAATAATAGGCTAATAAATACGAAAACTTTTCTAAGATAAACGAAATAAATTGTGCGAGCAACAAAATCGTTCATCATATACATAAACATTTAAGGAAATAATCAAATCATTTCGTTTCATTCACGAAAAATAATGTCATTATCAACGATAACATTCGTGCAGTGTACATTAAATGTGTAAAATTTACGAAAGCTTTCGTTCAGCAAGCGGCTATTCTTGTTCATGAAATGAACGAATCCTACTATTTACAATGCCCGAAAATACTTCGTTGCAGAAAACGACGAATGAATTCGTGCATTGCATGCTCGATTTCGTTATATTTGCGAATTTATATTATCAGTGTACTTCTATCTACTTGTTGGCATACTTCAGGAAGAATTGTAGTCTAGAATTGAAAATCAAAAAAGTAGGTTTCTCCATTCTAATTTCCATAAAAAATTTCAAACGCAATGCGCTAGCCGGATCAAAACCAATCGGCCCCAAAATTTGCACAGTTATTTGGGACCCGAAATGGAACAAAAAAAGTGCTGTTCTGAAAAAAAACGATCATTTTGTCCCACCCTAACGCACATACATACACACACAGTCATTTTCCGATCTCGATGAACTAATGCTGATTTCGGTTTTAGATTCGAGTCGCTCTAGGCTCGCTCTAATATTTACAAAATCCATAAGAAAATGACAGTTCAGAGCGAACCTAGAGCGACTCTGATCTAAAAACGAAATCAGCATAAGTCGATTGGTATATGACACACGGCCCTCCGGACCGGGATGATATGGGCGATTTTCAGAGTGATTGCACAACCTTTCTATACAAGAAAGAAATGAATGAAATTTTTTTTTGTATTTCCGCATAAGGCAAGAGCTTCTTCTATTAAACGAAATAATACCTAATCCTATCATTAAATTTAAAAGTTTCAATTTAGCCTGGTCAGATCAACTTGAATACCTGGATTTTGTTTACTATAAAATGTTTACTTTCAAAGATCACATTGAAGAGATCCAAGCATAAAGCAACAAAATTTATAAAATATTTACACTCTCTTATAAACAGGAATTCTAGGCTCTATCTAAAGAACAAACTATTAATTTATAAACAAATATTCAGACCGGCAATACTATATGCAGTGCCAATTTGGGCAAGTTGTTGTGCTACAAGTAAGAAAACGCGTCAAACGATTCAGATCACAATTCTCGAAATGATTTCGAAGCGTTCTGCCTGGTTTAGCACAAAACGAATTGCACAGACTCGCAAACAATGAAATATTAAAAATTATGATAAACAGTATTATAGCAATTTCTAACAAAAAATCGTTGCATCAGCAAGCGCAACGATTAGCTCTCCTTATAGTTTATGAGTTAGTATTTAAGAATTGTTTAGCTCCTATATTCATATGAGAAGTAGGCTCAAAAATTCGTTCTGCACAAATCACTGCGAAAGCATATTATATCTTAATAGCAATTAATTGAATCATGTAAGTAATTGGGATGAAAAGTCACCACTTGTAGCTGATCACCCAATATATTGAATAAGAAAAGTAATTTAAACTAAGCAGATACAAAATTTAATATAAAAGAAAACTTAGCCTTGATTTCTAGTTTCCTGGCAATAGGTTAATCTATGTATAGGCAATCAAAAATATAAATACGCAATTGCATTACGTTCTATCGTAAGTTTCATATCAAATGATATGAAGTTTCGTAATCGGATCTGAGTGAATCACACAAAAAGTACTTAGTACGCTAAATAGAAGCCATGTGATAAATGAGTTTGCAATGCTCAGTTAGTACTCCGACTGCTATATTGAAATTGTAAAGTTTTTATTTGAACACAAGTTTACATGCTACGCCAATGGTTGGCATGTTCGGAAGCAACCCAAGAGCGAATCTTGTGCTCTATCTGACTAATCGTCTATAGCGATCCCTGAAAAGGGTATTAGGGATATGATCATCATTTGAAGCCCACGATTTGCGAAAAAAAAACAAACGTTCACTGTTTCAGAGTGAAAATGACTTTTGGTCTATATTCCAAAAATTAAAAAAAACACTAACACTTCCTAAAAATTTGGTTGCATCTATTCCCTGACGGATATTTTTTAAATAAATGGATATTTTCCCAAAATTAACAATTCAATTGCCTTCTCCAAGACATCCCAAAGTGAGCATTAGAGTGGGACAAAAAATAGATTCCAGCTCCGAGCAACTTTTTGGGTACCATTTGTGTCCTAGAACATCTGTGCAAATTCTTAGCTTGATACCTGAAACTATATTTTTGCGCCCACTGTTTACATGGGATTTTATATGGGAAAATTCACAAAGTAATTCCTCCAGGAGTCGCCCATTGCTTCCTAAAAATAAACCGTTATGTGGCTTTTGTAGAAAATTTAACAAAGAAACAAAGTCTCAAAAACTACGAAACGACCTGACGCTTGAGAAAAAAGTTATTAAGCTGAAACCAATTGATGCTCTGACGATTGATAAAATATTCATTTTTTCTAGCACCACTGCTGTTGGTTGTCCAATTATATGCAATTTTGGTTTGATCTTCTCTTAATGTGTCTAAATCATTCATCTATACTGTTTATCCACTTCGTAAGAGTTTTGAGGGATAAATTGAATCTTCTTTTGTACATAATAAGAGAAAATTAAAGATTTTGTATATAATTCGACCGTCAGCAGCAGTGATCCTATGAAAAGTAAAATTTTCATTAATCTTCAGGGTATCAATCGGTTTTTGCTTAAAAACTTTTTCCACAAGCATTAAATCGTTTCGTGGTCTTCTAGATTTTGTTTCCTTGACAAATTTCCTATAAAAGTCAGACATCTATTTATTTTTAGGAGGTAACGGGCAACTGTTGGAAGAATTAATTTGAAAAAGGCGTTTTTCCATACGAAATCCCATGTAAACTTTAAATCAAAAATATAGTTTCACCGATCGAACTAAAAATTTGCAGAGCTGTTCTGGGAGCTAAATGGGACCCAAAAAATTGCTCGTAGCGAAATTTTATTTTTTTTTCATATAACCATGTCCCACTCTAGTGAGCATATTCACTGAAAACCAACGCTAGAAACCAGCGAATTATCCCCGTCTACCTTGCACAATCAATTATAATTCATTTGAGTCAGATTAAAAAAAACTTCAAACTGACTTGTATATTTTTTATTCGCTTACACCTTTCTACCATAGCGCTCCAGCACCTAACTTATCCAATTTCCATCAGTTGCGTTTTGTGCTAGACCTTAGAAATTTCGACTTTCGATACACTGAAATTTGCAAGTTCATCGTTTCACCGTTCGATGAAATCCAATTTGTATGCCGTCATTTTGTTGTTAAATTGATTTGACAAAAAGCTCGTTAACCGCGGATCGAACCATTAGTCGCATTCTGGGTGGTAAATTTTTGGAGCCCACACACAAATCGATGAAGACGATAAATAGCAGCCGTTTGGGCCAGAAAGCAGAGGATCGATTCGCCTCTAACCGAAATGTCCGATCAGCAATAAAAAATCGACTTTTACAAACCTTAATGTACAATCTATAAAATGAGTTAAGATGCTTGTAAACACCTTAACATCTTGCTCTGTTTCCCCACTATGGTCTACCGCCTGTCATTGACCAATCGGTGGTTATGTTTTGTTTAGCCCATTTACGTATCGATTTGTTGAATATTGGGCTTACAATAGTGTCCCAAAAACTCTACCTCATTAATACCTTGACCAAAAAGCACATCAGTCGCACAAAGAATAAAGCGTACTATGAAAAAAAACCGTGTCTTACATTTTGAATTGTTCTTTTTATTGTGATTATCGCCTATTAAAGTTGGGCGTGTATTAAAATGGAAAAAGCAAACAATACTCGGGGACAGTAATTCGCGCTCAGAGACAAGGAATAACTGTTGAATTTATTTTTTTAATATTGTATAACACTTTACTGCTGTCGGGTGATGATACGTGGCGTGTTGAAGTAAAAAATGGCATATAATATTCGCGTTTTTATGATTATTGCCATCATTTGAATAAAGAGCACTACAACGGCAGCAACGGGTTGGACAAGTTTGAATTTGTTGTTGTTTCTGCTGGCGTATGTGGATGAACTCGAATGCACGGCTTGTCCCCTAAAGCCCAAAACGAGACGGCCACAGGAAGATGCGAAGGTGCAGAGACAAAGGAAGAGGAACTGCTGCAATTGATTTACAATTTGTCGATATATGCAAATTATGTGCCATTTGTTTTTCGGTCTCGTTTTCTCCGCACTCATCTCCAGGCTATCTCACTCTTCTCCTTCGGCTTACCCAGTCTTAGTTCTTCTGTGGAACCCACGTCGAGGGGAGACGATGCGGTTGTTTGCTTCAGTGAATGCTCTTGATCCATCACGCATAACGACGCCCGTTGGCTAAACAAACGTCAAAATCCAAAATTGATTTGAGACGAACATAAAATTTGAAAAATTTCCATGTGCGCTAATAAAAGTGGATGGACTGAGAGGTACGATTCTCTTTCCAATGAGACGAATGCTCTAATTTATGGATTGGGTTCGTTTTCGTCATAATAGGGCTCAGTTTGTTTACATGAACTTCAAGATATGACTTATTTGCATACCAGAAACTTCCGCATTGGTTCTTTTTTGTAACTCTATTTCAGGTGGGTTTCTGTAATAACGCACGTTATTTGTCCGACAGGGTATCCGCGTACCTTTACAGACTTCAATCCATGAAATACCATATTAAATATTCTTTTCCAAGCTGGAAATGGATAATCAAGGGCCATGCATAAATGACGTAGTGTTTTGTGTGGGTAGGGGGTAGGGTATACCAACTTTGTGACAAAGTTTGACGAGGGGGACGGTTAGAAGTTGTGCGACGTAGCATTAAGTTTAAACTTTTTTGACAGATATCAAAACCCATTGATTAGAGAAAACAATTCAATGTTCCTCCATTCCCAAGAGAAATAAAATTAAACTCACACAAATTACTTTTCACACGGTTTTTCATGTGGCAAATTTCACGATTCGCGGAATTGCAAGCTCACAAAAAAAAAACGAAAACATTACACAGCGGGGTTTTTCGCCAAAAACGCGCGTAAAATTATTCACGCGAAAACAGTAAAGCGTACAGCAATGATGTCTTCTAGGATGTTTTATGAAGATCCAAGGCCTTAGTTTTGATGATATAGTTATAGCGATTAATCCCCCCTTGAAGTGAGATATTCGTCACAAATTTTTTTCATAGTATGAAAAATAAGATGAAGTTTTCAAAAATGTTAAAGAATTCGTTTTTGCGAACATCTTTACAGAAGACCAAAAATCTCTAATTACAGTACACTCGAAGCTAGTGACCGATGTTTGTGAATGACCCCTTATATACTTTTTTTCAACATAACTTCGTAAATATCGTAGATAAAGCAAAATATGTTCCAGAAGGTTCTTCGTCTTATTATGATACATATCTTCCCCGAAGAGATCATAGGTCATATCTTTTGCGACTTAGAAGTTATTGGATAATTTTTGATAAAAATAAAAGAGCAAAAACGGGCAGCCAACTCTAGCTGCAACTAGAAATGTTGCATCAATACTATAAAACTCACTTGTTTCTCGTTGTCTCCAGTAGAGCTTTAGATGATTTGAAAAAAACTATTAATTTTTAAATGTGCAAAATCATGCGTTTATAAAAATTGTGTATTTTAACGATTGAAATAACTTTTTAGAAAATATGAAACCCGTAGGAATGATAATTGAAAAGAAATTTAAAAGAATATTTTTGAGGTCATCCAAATATGACGAGCTATAACTTCTTAAGCATTACAAGAAGAAACTTCATGGTGTCCGAATAAATATTCATGAACGCAATCTCCAAAGCCGTTAGCTCATTTTTTTACCAAAAAAATTAGTTGAAAAATTTCACTTATAGGAGGATTAATCACGAAAATCATAGCAGCAAATGACAGACCTTGCAATTTTTGATAAGTAGTCCGAAAACACTATTGATGTAAACTCAGCCGTTTCCACGCTAACAACCAATAACCATTTGAAACAATTTATATTTCCAATATTGAAAAAAAATTAACAAATACACTAGACAAAACGTTGTTGTAATATAGAAATTTGTCAATTTTGATAATTCAAACCATTTTGATAATTCAAACCTATTTACCGAACTTGTCAGAATGATATTTAAAAGTTATATTAATGAATTGTCTGTAAAGGGTTCATCCACTAACAACCAGCAATAATGTTGAAGATATTAAAGATGAAGACTTTGTGTCTTCAGCAAAGTTGTTGGCAAAAGCTAGCTCTGCAGCTTTACCAAAGACATAATTTTAATGTACGCACTTGCAAGAAAGTTTATATATATATATATATATATATATATATATATATATATATATATATATATATATATATATATATATATATATATATATATATATATATATATATATATATATATATATATATATATATATATATATATATATATATATATATATATATATATATATATATATATATATATATATATATATATATATATATATATATATATATATATATATATATATATATATATATATATATATATATATATATATATATATATATATATATATATATATATATATATATATATATATATATATATATATATATATATATATACAGGGTGTTTGGTTCATGGTTAAGAATCTCTCGGTGATAGGTGATAGACTGCCATATTTGGAGAAAAAATTGTTCTACACATACCATCAAATCTCAACCGTTACAGAGTTATTGAACTTTTTGTGTAAAAAACTTATTTGTCTTAAAATACCTCTAATTTTAAAAGTGTACTTTGTATTTTAAATGTTTCAGTTCCATTCGAATGGCGAGAAAAATTCCTATTGAATGGTGTTCTCATATCTTTTAAGTAATTAGTTTTAATTACCTTTTAACTGTAAAGTAGTTAAAAGTTAGTGTTTTTGAGGAGGTTTTTGCTAATTTTCTCGAAATAATAAAGTATGATTATAGCAATATCCATTATCCAAAAGTTGGGTTTTAGGACGATTCATGATTTGTTCTTGGACGTCATATTTCTATCTCTCCTCATTTCTTTGTAATTTCATTACTATACTTTTCCTGTAACCGACTTACAAGTGCTTAAAAGACTAATCTAAAAAAAATGCTTTATATCGTTATTTATAAGATTTCATTGGAAAGCTGAGAAAATGTCCTGTCAGTGTATGTACAAATATCTTTTAGTTAAGTGTACTAAATGATTTTTTACTAATGAAATAGCTCAAAATTTGTGTTTTTTTGAGAGTTTTGTAATTATTCTAATTATTAATCAACAAAATTTATCGTAACTATTGTTCATTTGATGCCCCTTAATGTACTCTATAACTTTTTATTAGACACTTTGTCTATATCTCTTTTGATTTTGCTGCTATTTAATAGTTAACACAGCATGAGCTCGCCACAAACGTAGTGGGTTCGAAATCATTATTTTTGCATATGAAACGATGTGATAAAAACGATTTTGCGTCGAAACCAAAAGAGATAATGGAATGGAGTCAAAGAAAGAACTGTAGAGCTTGCTGAGATGCATTATTTCCATGATAATAATGGTGATGTTTATTATTTACTATTTTAAGAAAATTAACGAAAATGCTAATAATAGCACTAACTTTAAACTAATTTACTTTTAAAAGAATACTAAATTCACTTACTGGCTTTTGAATAAGAAGAAAAAAAGTACAATAAGTGCCGTAATTTTTCAATTAGAGCTGGTACTAGTGAAAATGAGATAAAAATATCCAAGTTGAATAACCCAAAATCCTGAAAATAAGAAAAGGTAAGTGTATCATGTCATACAGTACACTCGAAGCTATTGACCGATGTTTGTGAATGACCCCTTATATACTTTTTTTCAACATAACTTCGTAAATATCGTAGATAAAGCAAAATATGTTCCAGAAGGTTCTTCGTCTTATTATGATACATATCTTCCCCGAAGAGATCATAGGTCATATCTTTTGCGACTTAGAAGTTATTGGATAATTTTTGATAAAAATAAAAGAGCAAAAACGGGCAGCCAACTCTAGCTGCAACTAGAAATGTTGCATCAATACTATAAAACTCACTTGTTTCTCGTTGTCTCCAGTAGAGCTTTAGATGATTTGAAAAAAACTATTAATTTTTAAATGTGCAAAATCATGCGTTTATAAAAATTGTGTATTTTAACGATTGAAATAACTTTTTAGAAAATATGAAACCCGTAGGAATGATAATTGAAAAGATATTTAAAAGAATATTTTTTGAGGTCATCCAAATATGACGAGCTATAACTTCTTAAGCATTACAAGAAGAAAATTCATGGAGTCCGAATAAATATTCATGAGCGCAATCTCCAAAGCCGTTAGCTCATTTTTTTACCAAAAAAATTAGTTGAAAAATTTCACTTATAGGAGGATTAATCACGAAAATCATAGCAGCAAATGACAGACCTTGCAATTTTTGATAAGTAGTCCGAAAACACTATTGATGTAAACTCAGCCGTTTCCACGCTAACAACCAATAACCATTTGAAACAATTTATATTTCCAATATTGAAAAAAAATTAACAAATACACTAGACAAGACTTTGTTGTAATATAGAAATTTGTCAATTTTGATAATTCAAACCATTTTGATAATTCAAACCTATTTACCGAACTTGTCAGAATGATATTTAAAAGTTATATTAATGAATTGTCTGTAAAGGGTTCATCCACTAACAACCAGCAATAATGTTGAAGATATTAAAGATGAAGACTTTTTGTCTTCAGCAAAGTTGTTGGCAAAAGCTAGCTCTACAGCTTTGCCAAAGACATAATTTTAATGTACGCACTTGCAAGAAAGTTTATATATATATATATATATATATATATATATATATATATATATATATATATATATATATATATATATATATATATATATATATATATATATATATATATATATATATATATATATATATATATATATATATATATATATATATATATATATATATATATATATATATATATATATATATATATATATATATATATATATATATATATATATATATATATATATATATATATATATATATACAGGGTGTTTGGTTCATGGTTAAGAATCTCTCGGTGATAGGTGATAGACTGCCATATTTGGAGAAAAAAATTGTTCTACACATACCATCAAATCTCAACCGTTACAGAGTTATTGAACTTTTTGTGTAAAAAACTTATTTGTCTTAAAATACCTCTAATTTTAAAAGTGTACTTTGTATTTTAAATGTTTCAGTTCCATTCGAATGGCGAGAAAAATTCCTATTGAATGGTGTTCTCATATCTTTTAAGTAATTAGTTTTAATTACCTTTTAACTGTAAAGTAGTTAAAAGTTAGTGTTTTTGAGGAGGTTTTTGCTAATTTTCTCGAAATAATAAAGTATGATTATAGCAATATCCATTATCCAAAAGTTGGGTTTTAGGACGATTCATGATTTGTTCTTGGACGTCATATTTCTATCTCTCCTCATTTCTTTGTAATTTCATTACTATACTTTTCCTGTAACCGACTTGCAAGTGCTTAAAAGACTAATCTAAAAAATATGCTTTATATCGTTATTTATAAGATTTCATTGGAAAGCTGAGAAAATGTCCTGTCAGTGTATGTACAAATATCTTTTAGTTAAGTGTACTAAATGATTTTTTACTAATGAAATAGCTCAAAATTTGTGTTTTTTTGAGAGTTTTGTAATTATTCTAATTATTAATCAACAAAATTTATCGTAACTATTGTTCATTTGATGCCCCTTAATGTACTCTATAACTTTTTATTAGACACTTTGTCTATATCTCTTTTGATTTTGCTGCTATTTAATAGTTAACACAGCATGAGCTCGCCACAAACGTAGTGGGTTCGAAATCATTATTTTTGCATATGAAACGATGTGATAAAAACGATTTTGCGTCGAAACCAAAAGAGATAATGGAATGGAGTCAAAGAAAGAACTGTAGAGCTTGCTGAGATGCATTATTTCCATGATAATAATGGTGATGTTTATTATTTACTATTTTAAGAAAATTAACGAAAATGCTAATAATAGCACTAACTTTAAACTAATTTACTTTTAAAAGAATACTAAATTCACTTAACTGAAAGGTATTAATACATTTTTCACTGTAAAATTTTGCTGGCTTTTGAATAAGAAGAAAAAAAGTACAATAAGTGCCGTAATTTTTCAATTAGAGCTGGTACTAGTGAAAATGAGATAAAAATATCCAAGTTGAATAACCCAAAATCCTGAAAATAAGAAAAGGTAAGTGTATCATGTCAAAGAACAAATTAAGCAGCTCATCAAGACTAACAATCTGAATTATTAAAATGATGAGGTTAACTATTAGGATTTTCAAGAAATGAACGAAAAATCGTTTGAAATTGTTTAATTTTCAATAAATTACTTTGAAAAGGCTACTTAAACTCATTAGCTGAAACATGTGAGGGCATCACTCAATGTGAAATTTTCTCACCTTTCGAATGGAACTAAAACATTTAAAATACAAAGTACACTTTTAAAGTTAGAGGTATTTTAAGACAAATAAGTTTTTTACACTAAAAGTTCAATAGCTCTGTAACGGTTGAGATTTGATGGTATGTGTAGAACAATTTTTTTCTCCAAATTTGACAGTCTATCACCCTCCGAGAGATTCTTAACCATGAACCAAACACCCTATATATATATATATATATATATATATATATATATATATATATATATATATATATATATATATATATATATATATATATATATATATATATATATATATATATATATATAATATCACTATCTGAATCCATTTAAACAGTGGAATATTCAGTAGTATATACTTTCAAATTAACATAATAGCTTTGATTTTCATTCATTTCAAAACGCACCTATAGCTTCACATAATTGCAATACAATTCAGTACAAGCGGATCAAATAACGAATAAAATGTCATTAACCTAACCATACAGCTTTTGTAGTATGTTTGTTGCTAATCACTCCGCAGTAACGGTTTCGTCTTCTATTTTGCTCTGCGCAGCCTCCATAGTTTCCACGTCTGTTCGTATCGCGTCAACAGGGGATCTACCTTTTCGGAAGCCAAAGTGCATATTGGATAAGCCATTTCTCCCTCCGTGTATGTTGTAAGGCCGTTAAGGGTTACCCTTTCGAGCACCTTGCCGAAAGTATCTAACAGACATATCGGCCTTCATGCTGAAGGATATCCAAGGGCTTACATGGCTTCGGCAACAACATCAGCTTTTGTCGCTTCCAAATGTCGGGGAAATTACATTGTCGGTACAGTTTTGCGATGCGGTCCTAAACATATCCGGATTCGTAGGCATTGTTGTTTTCAGAGTTACGTTGGGGATGCAGTCTGGTTCCGGGGCCTTCTCATTTCTCAATGCTTTTGCCACCGCTATCAACTCCTCGTTGGTTACACGAACTTCTCCTTCGTGGTCATCTCGTACGGCGTGGGCGTCCAGGCCGGTGGACCATGCTTTACAAGAAGTGCTTCTACATTAACTCATTCACTTCGGGCACCCAAGGTAATGCTGGTCCTCTTATCTCTATAGACGTGGTCCCACGGATTTCAATTGGTGTTGCGATAAAGCTCCTCTATGCAGGCTCATTCGGCGACTTTGTGGGTTATCCGCATTCTTTTCCGGGCTCGGCGGTAACATGCTTGTAGGTCATCAATAGGCGAGCTCCACCAGAATCATCATCTTCATCACTTCATCAGCTCTGGAGTATAGGCGATTGCATTCAAGCATCGACGCTTCAATGAACACTCATTTTCCATTCTTCGTGGTTTTCCACCTCCGCTCATTTGATTGAGACACACGCGCTTTTGACTGCCTATTGCTTCCGATAGTGTACCGGATCGCTTGGTGGTCACTATGGTGAAGCGGTTTCCCCATGTTACTGCACAATCGTTGAAATATCGCTTATCGAGCATTGCTTAGATTCAATCGATTGTCCACCGCGGAGCGGCTACAGAAGAGGACTATTGATTTTGACTATTGCAAAGCCTTCATCTGAGCGATGAACCACTTCCGAAAATGGATATCTTCCCGTCATCCAAATCGGTGCTCTTTTTGCGTTAGTTTCCATCGGTGGTCGGGGTCCGGTATAGTTCCGAGATGATAGGTACATCGCACTTAAACTCCGCTACAGAGTACCGCAGTCATTCTTAGCTTTGACTATGAGTGTTTCACCTTTGATTCGACCCTTAAAGAGCTTTCGCTTTTCGGACCTTTACTTGTTGCTTGTCTTCCGTTTTGTGCTGCAGACGACTTCCCACGTTCACTAAGCGTGCCACTGTGTCGAGAGCCTCCTTGTGTTTCTTGGAACCACCTGATCTCTCATCACCTGGTAAAGCTGTTAGTTTCTTCGACGTAAAAAAAACAAAGTCCGTTTCCTGAGAGTCGCCTCCGGGACGCCCGTTATACAGTACTATGGAAGCCCCCAGCGCTCCGACGCAGTCGCGCTACCAGCCAGCGACCAGCTTAGTCGTCCCGGCCCTGCGTTTGGAGGTCGTGAGGGGGTCTTCCAAACTCCCTTCTCAGGCGAGTATTTTGCTTTACATGACAGTTCGCTTTCTGAAAACCACTTGGTTTCCAGCGTGCAATCGGGTACAACACGTTCATGTAATTTGCCTTTACTTGAATGAAGCATAATTTCCTTGCCATCGCCAAGACCACATCTACAAACTCACGCTGCGCTGCCATCACCGGGACGCCCGTTATACAGTACTACGGAAGCGCCCGAGCGATCCGACGCAGTCGCGCCAGCGACCAGCTTAGTTGTCGTGCGGTCGGAGGTTGTGAGGGGGTCTTCCGAACTCCTTTCTCAGGCGAGTATTTTGCTTTAAATGGTAATCCACTCCCTGCAAACCTCTTGGTTCATAGCATGTCGTTGCGTACAACACCTGATTTCCTGTCCGTCTACTACCAGAACGTTCGTGGAATGCGAACAAAAACGCAGGCTTTCTTGCTTGCGCTCATTTCCTGCGACTACGACATTATCGTTCTCACCGAAACCTGGGTACGTGATGATATATTAAACACCGAGCGAACGACGGACTACGCAATCTACCGATGCGATCGCAACTCTTCTGCCAATCATCTACGTCGCGGAGGTGGTGTTCTCATAGTGATAAAGGAACATCTAACTGGGACTATACCAAAAATGTGAATGTGAATATTTGGAGCAAGTTATCGTACGCGTTTCACTGCCAGGTCGATCGTTATATATTTGCTTCATTTATCTAAGGCCGAACAGTGATCCTGATTTGTACAACGTTTACTCCAAAGCATCCTAGACAAATGTAATAGGCGCGACAATGTACTTGTTATAGGTGATAATAATCTTCCTAATCTTCAGTGGATTTTTGATGACGATTATAAGTGATTCCTGAAAATGCAACTACGGAACAAGAGACGGCCATCACAGAAACGTTGGTGGCTTGTATCAAATCTGCTCTTTTAGCAACGTGAATGGACGGACCCTTGATTTAGCTTTCGTTAACGACAAGGTCGTGTTCGAACTGATTGAGCCTCCCACATCTATATTGAAGGTTGACCCTCACCATAAACCCTTCGTTTTAAGATTTGATATACATTCGGATGGCGGTGAAGCTTTTGATACAATCAACGACGACTTCAACTTTGACTTTACTCGATGCAACTTCGATGAAGTCTCAATTGCCATTGGTGCACACAATTGGCGTGAGATGCGGGTTGGAAATGCCTTAGATCAGGCAGTTGTGGCGTTCTACGATTCCATATATTTTTCGCCGTAATGTTCCTTAAACATGTCAGAAGAAAAGCATAATATAAATTTTCGTGGTGGAACGCTGAGCTTGGTCACCTACGCAACGTACTCCGGAAACAACGAAATCGATATTTACATCATAGGACCGACGACAACAAAACTATTCTTCGTCAAACTGAACTGCAATATGAAACAGTCCGGAACGGTGGATTCGGTTAATATCTGAACCAAGTTCAGCGCAGCCTTTGAAATAATCCTTCGACATTCTGGACATTTATAAACAACAGAAAACGTTCCGGGGGTGTACCAGAAAATGTCTATCTTCGAGACAAAAACTCACAGTCCGCGGCCGAGTCGGTGAACCTTTTTGAAGATAACTTCCGAGATGTATTTACCAGCGCTCCTGTCTATCCATCGCAATAGTACCTTGAAACATTGCCAACGCATAATATCAACCTTCCTCTTCTTAACGTAAATGATTCTGATGTAGCGAGCGCTGTCCAGCGTTGATCCTTTGAACATTGCTTGCCTCCTGTGTTTATAAGTAAGTATTATTTTCCAGCGTTCGATCTCGGAAAATATTTTCCCAATTGCATGGAAAGAAGCTGCTATAGTTCCTATTTATAAGGCTGGAGATAGGCATAATGTTGAAAACTACAGAGGAATCTCGCCGCCTAGCTAAAGTTCTGGAAAAGTTAGTCTACAATGCGATGTACGCTGCTTCTTCCAACATAATCGACGAACGACAACTCGGATTTGTGAAAAAACGCTCCGCCACTTCGAACTTTATGACATACACGAGCTTTCTAGTTCCAGCTGTAGAGAAGCGTCAACAAGGGGACGCTATATATTTTGATTTCGCGAAAGCATTCGACAAGGTGCCCCACAACATTGCTGTTTGGAACTGGAGCGACTAGGTTTTCCTGAGTGGGTTACCAGATGGCTGCATTCTTACCTCACAACGATCCGCACTCGTTAGAATTGGCACTAAACGCAGAAGCGCATTCGTAACGCCAACCGGTGTGCCTCAAGGAAGTCACCTAGGGCCACTGATCTTTCTCTTATTCATCAACGACTTCTGCGCCCGCATCAACTCTGAAAAACTACTCTATGATGATTATCTGAAAATCTTACGTTCACTTGCCACAGCACTCGACTCTGCTGTGCTCCAAGATGATATAGCCAATATAGAGGAATGGTGCTTGCTGAACGGTATGCAGATCAACGTTGAGAAATGTAAGATGATAAGTTTCGGACGCTCGGCAAATATAAGGCGTTGCGAATATACTCTTCAAGCCTGTGTCATCGAGCGGGTGGATTCTATCCGTGACCTGGGAGTGTTATTCGAAAGAAAGCTTCGCTTCGCCAACATTGGGATTTCTAAAACGGAACACAGTCGATTTTGTGGATTTCTAAGCACTGAAATCTTTATACTGCGCACTGGTCCGGAGCACCTTGGAGTATGCTGTACAAGTATGGGCGCCATACATCGCCGTTCAAAGTAGCCGACTGGAGCGCGTTCAGAAAAGTTTTGTACGATTTGCTCTCAGAAAATTGCCTTGGAACGACCCTATCCGTCTTCCGCCGTATAATAATAGATGTTGCTAGATTTGCCAACGCTGGAGTCTCGTCGCACGTTTTTACAAAGAATGTTCATTTTCGATATGTTGTCGAACAATATTGACTGTCCCGACATTCTCTCAGGGATTCATTTATTTGTTCCCCCTCGTGATATAAGGAATCGTCCGCTTCTGTGGATTCCCAGGCACCGTACAGCATATGGCCAGAACAATCCGGTAGACAGATGTTGTAGCAGATTCAACGAAACTGTTTTAGTTTATGACTTCCATACCACTTAATCTAATTATAAGTTAGCCATTAGAAATTTTTAACATTGACACTAGCAATAGCATTAAGTACGATAAATATCGAAGATGTAATAATAAATAAATAAATATATTGGTTGAAAGATTGCATTCAAGTTGATTAAAAAAACTACTTATTCCGTTCTCTATTCCACACTTACAACAACAAATTATCTGTAATAAAAGTAGATATATATTTATGATTATTTCCGGGTTGGAGTAACATTATTTATTATTCTCTTCTATCTCCATTTTAGAATCCGGATGAATCACTCAGCACGGAAAGTTTGGTGAGTATCAAGTATTATTTACTTCAACAATGTATCATTCATGTAAAGGCTTCGTTCGCCTGCAGAACGATCTCTTTTCCGGCTACTATAGCTCTCAGTACTTCTAATTTGCAAATTTCATTTCATTGTGCTTTTTACGGATCTCAACTCCCGGCAACCCGGAATAATAATTCCAGCTATATGCCTACCAGCGTAATCTGCATATAGTTGTTTAATTAGCATTTCATAATGCAAATAAAGGACCGCGGCGAACAAAAGCAGAACGAACGGCTAGCATGGAACTGAGCTTTTGGGCAAAATGGTTCAAAATTTACAAAACAACAGTCCCTCACACAACAAATTTAACCGGGAGCGAACGAAGCCACCGCTTGAATGCGCCTTCGTAAAATGTTATTTTATCAATTGATTATGGTCCGTCCTGCTTTACTCCGTTCCCATTGCAGGCGCAGCATCCAAAGGCGAAAGAGTGGATGATTGCAGCAGCTAACGCAAATTACCAGGAGCTGGCCAAGCTCTCGACCGACCATCCGCATCTGGTCAAGTTGCAGGTGAGTTCGCCTTTTCAATGCGCTTTTGCAAACCCAATTTATTTCACAAGACTCCCTGTGCCCACCATACAACCATACAAGCGGTGCATCATACCACACACGGTACCAAACGCTTCGCAATTGCTGAAACGACCGCTCTTGGCCAGTTTTGGATTTGGATGGTGGTAAAATTACTGGTACTGGTTAATTAATTAAAACGGTTTATTCAATACTATAGGCCAAGATCGACGAGCATTCGACCGGTGCCTAGAGAATTTCGGTTTCAGTCACGGGCCACGGCTGGCCATTTTGATCTCTTTCCTCTTTCAAATTTATTCGTTTGTTTTTCATAATATATGTGGCTAAAATTCATTCATAAATTTCAGTTTCGGTTTATTGTTTTATTGTTATTGCCCATCGATTTTGAAAGGGTGATGTTCTCTCTCTCTCTCGCGCTATTACAACAAGTGCCAAGTTCCGAATGCAATTTCGGCAAACACAGACTGGAGATAATTTACTCCCTCCAACCAACTTTTGTTGAACTGCATCGGTATGGGGCGTTTGCACTCGTGTCGCTGCTGGCGCCTATGCCCCTTCGTTTGATTACATAACTCAATGGGAGCATGTTTGTTCATTTGCTGACGATCGAATCGACCATTATTGGAACGATAATTCACAAATTTCCACCATAAATCGTTGGACTCAATTAAACGATTGTTTTTCGCAACACGTGTCGAATTCTGTATTTGTCTAGTTGCTGACTCGTAAATTGTGCCATTGTATTTCACTGGAAGTCTGTAGTGCTTTCATGTAATTACGAATCGACGATTGATTATGAATGTTTATCCATTTTATTTTCCATCAATATATCAATATATGGGTGATTCAGAGTTATTGTTGCGTATTTCTAGAAAAAAATATTTACAGCTGCTTTGCACTTCTCGATCAGTTATACTCCATTGTAAATGTAAATCTCATCTTTTTTTTCTTGGACTATTGTTTTTAATGACAGTTTTTGTGTCTGTTGTGTAAAACTTAATTCATTCATCTTTCGTTTAAGAAACCAAGCTTAAACCTGCTATGTTTATTTCAATGTCACGAGATCAGAACAATTTTTCGATATTTGTGATACGAATAAAATCATGATACACTGCAATTATATTTGTATTTAACATAATTAGGCACTTGATCATTGGTGCTTTCAATCGATATGAAGAAAAAAACCGCAGTAAAACTGCAACAAAATCACAATGACGCTCCAAATCGCTCCCATCTGTCGTGCCATGTGTGCCCACCATCAAGCCAATTTCAATTTAAAAATTTCAACCAATTACGCCCGTAAATTGAGAGGCGAAACTCTCTTGACAGCTAGCAGCCAGCCGATGACGACCATTGAAGGCGAGGAGGAAGACGACTACCACGATGGATGACTGGTGACTCTTCTTTTGTCTTTTATTGGCATCGGTGGCCACTTGCGCCATGCCGCGCTGATCCATTACATCTGGGTGGCATCAGAGGCAGCCGAGATTGGCACCGTCAGTTGACGAAATCTTTCACCACTAACAACCCAGCCACGTCCTGTCAAAAACGAAGCACCGGCAGCACCGAAATGACGACAGACTGCCATCGACGGCCATTATTTTGATGGGTTGAAACGACAACCCGCCTGAGACTTGGATGACGATGGCGACGACGACGACGATGACGACGAATACAACAGCGACGGTGATGGGAAAACAAACAAAGCCCATTGAAAATGAAAATTTATTCTGATCGCACATCATTTTGAGTTCAAGCCGAAAAATTTATATCGAAGGATGCATAAAATTTTGGTATTACCTTCAGTTGACATCTTCGATCTTGGAATGCCTTCTGTGGTGCTTAACCTGTTCATGAACCTTTAACATGCGCACTTAAAAAACCTCTTAAGAGCGTTCTGTTTTGTCCTTTAGATGCCGCATCGTGCACTAAGTACAGAACGTTGTGATATTCTAGTAAAATTGTCTTAGGAGTCCATCATTAACACAGCTTTGTGCTCAATTTGAAAAGTTTTTGTGACAACATCGCCTCATTTCATGATTAGCCAAATCACTTTTCAGACATGGCTTGGACGCTCCGTAAGCCACGTAGAATTCTGTTTGACCCCGTGGAGGTTTGGATCTTCACCTAAATGCATGTAGATTAGACCGGCAACAATTTTGATTTTTTTCGGAACACTGCTAATTCGAATGGTAATTGGTAATGGTAATCATTTGCAAAATATAAGCCTTTTCCGATAACTCTGGTTCACCCACAAGAGGTTTCAAGTTTTCATAGTAATATATATGGAAACTCGGAAATAAAAACATAAATTCCAATAAATTTCACAGTAACTCTGCATACCTCAAAACTTACGGTCGCGTAGCTTATTTTATAACGAACAGCTTTGTTAACCTTCCGGAAGTCGCGCTAGTGCACTGAGTGCACGCTGCTCTGAAAATCTAGCGAAATCGTCTTAACGCATCAGCGGCTGCTCGTTCAGTGGGCTATTTACGCGACTTTCGGAGGGTTAAAGATCGCATATTGATTGGAGGTTCCCCTAAAAAGTTATTTTACTTTTAAAATCAGCGAATTTTTTTGACATTTTTCCACAAGCGCCAGATCGTTCTGGTCTTCGATATTTTAATTCTTTGTTAAATTTTCCATAAAAACTCTACGGCAATTGATTTTTAGAAGGAATTATTTTGCGAAAGTCAATTTTCCCATAGGTAATCCCATGTAAACTCAGAACAGTGGGTGCAAAAATATAGTTTCGTTGATTGAGCTAAGAATTTGGACTTAAATGGTACCCAAAAAGTTACTTAGGGCAGGAATCCAATTTTCGTCACACCCTACTGTACAAGTTGTCATGCGATTGAGAAAATTCAAATAGTTTATCCTTGTTTTAACAGTTATTAGTTTGGTTAGTTCGGTTTGTACGAAGAATGGCATGTACAATCAGGAACCACATCAACTCGAAAAGAAACGCAACCGAATGGTGCTCGAACCCGTCACCCTCAGCGACAATTACTAACAAATCACACCGCGCTAGCTCAATACTCCTCAAGGCACCGCAAGTTCATCGCTGCGCTGGCATGTATATAAATCGGCTGAAAGGTTGTCCCAAAGATCAGTATATTTGTCCACAACGTAATAATCGTTTAATATAATTGATGTAAGTTTTATCTCGCTGTGACTATATCGGAACAAAGTTTGGCCTTTTTAACTGCACTTGCTTGGTTTTTGTGCACAGCAGAATACAGGAACCATACCATCATTTCCGTCTGGCTAATGGACACCGCCAAAGCGAACACACCATTCAACTGAGACTGGGTACGTTTTAACTCTTTCTCTCACTGCGCCAGCACGTCATCAGTGTCACACAAATTGAACCGTAAATATTCCCTCTCCGCTATTCCCACGTTCTGCCCAACCAACCAGCTCCCATCAGTCTTGAGTGCGCGGGATGATGATTGTTTCGCTTCTTTCGTGGCATCTTTTGCGCCTCGTCCACGTTGGAATAATGATGCGCGAGAGCTCCATCCTTCAAAACAACGTGGTCTCTTCGTTGTGGGCAATTCCAACGCGCCAGTAAAGTGCCATGCGGTTTCCATATCGTAAATTAGATCTGTGCCACATATCTCACTCTGCCATCGCATAATCATCACCGGGAGTCGCATCAACAACAAAGATAGCAGGAAAGAACACACTGTGAGTACCCTTAAATAGGTGGACTCGCATTATTTAAAACCCGCCACCTAAGCTAATGATGAAAGTAAAAGCTGTTTAGAATGGTTGGCTTCCGAAAAGAATTTGTAGCACTACTAAGAGGTGAGGATGAATCAAGCTGGGTCTTGGTGTGATTCTTAAAAAAATCAGTAACTTTTTTAGCTTTCAATATTTGTATACCGGCGCCAAGAACCATTCTTATTATAAACTACTTTTTTCAAGCCGGAGCTTGAAACCATTCTTATTATAAGCAACTTTTTTCATTAAAATAAATATTGTCCTTTAAATAAAAATTAAAAAAGATCCTTTGAACATTAAACAGTCGCCAAAAACTTTTTTTGATAACCTGGGAAGTGATGTCGCACATTTCTAAAAATCAATCCGACATCAAAGTAAACCATGCAATATTTGATAAAATAATTTTCATGAATTACGACCTACGCCACCATGATTTCAAAGCCAGGATCTGAAACGTCACGTTAAGGTCAATACGCAATGAACAGAACCGATTCCATTCAACACCACTTTGTAATAGTCGAGTACGTTTTATTTGATGCATCATGGTGTAAAGTTTTTGTTTCATCTACATGTTCAAAACAACACTTTTCATCAATTGAAAGGCTGGTGTACAAAAGGGGCTAACCCCACATTGAGTCTTATGGAAATTCAAGTTTTCTCGTTCGTTTTCCGAGGTTTTAAGAAACAGTAGTCAATCGATTCGCAATCAGTAAATGTTGTGTTGTAGCTCACATATCGGTAAACTCGATATAATACTGTTTTTAGTTGGGTTGCATTGTACGTTGACGTTTCGGCCCACACAGTCGTTCTTGAAGGTAAGGGGCGTTTATACACTTGCTATGTATGGCTTTTTTTCTAACTAATATATTTTTCTTGCACAAATGTATATTATTGGGCATATTTTTTTGAAAACTCCAGTGAAGGTGTCATGTCTCTACATTGAAAGTTCTCCTAGCAATAGGGGATTAAGAGAAAAACGGTATATTGTGGTCGGAAAGTTAAAAATCGTTGAATCAATTGAATCTTTCGATATAGAGTTAAGCTGTCTTCGGAAGAGTTGCTGCATGACACTTAGCGCTTTATTTGGTTGAATCGCACTAGTTCGGTATTCTGTCGCTAGGGCGGCGCTGTTATCAACTTTTTAATGAAGTCTTCGAGAAAGTTGTAGGTGCTATCCTTTTAAACATATCTTCTGAAGATGCAAACTTTGTAGGTCCGGTACGTTTTGAGATAGAGAAGATTTTAGTTAAAACATTTACTTACAGGTTTTGTTTTCAAAAATTCGCGATATTTTAAAACCTGTAAGACATACAAAGTTGGTATCTTCAGAAGGAATACTTATAATTACCCCTTAAGTACTAACGCAGAACAATCATTTTTAAACGAGTTAATATTGTGCATATATACTTGCTACATACGTTTAGACAAGTTTGAGTGATTAAACCGGTGTCGATATTTTGCTTTAATTCGATTCTCCTTTAATGGCTTACAAATTTTTGTCAGGATGAACAAGACCGATTTTTTTCAAATTAAATATTCTAAAAAAACATTCGTTGAGGCGGCGCGTAGTGTTCGACCGTTGACTCGCTGCATCGACAGCTAAACTCAATTGGAATTGTATTTTTTAGAAAACTTCATTCACAGTAATCACTATATCTCAGGAACTAATTTACCGATATATTCGAAATTTTCACCAGTTGTTTTTATATCAGCTACTTTGTGTATAAAAAGATTTTGCATTTTTCATATAAAGAAAGGCTATTCACTCTAAAATTGTCTTTTTAACCGAGGCCGAGTGTCATATACCATTCCACTAAGCTCGTCGAGTTCGGAACATGGCTGTGTGTGTATGTGTGTGTCATTTAAACTCACAAGTTTCTCAGAGTTGGCTGAACCGATTTATACAAACTGAGTTTCAAATGAAAGGTACAACGCTTCCATAAGCTGCTATTGAATTTTTGGTTGATGCTACTTCCGGTTCCGGATTTACGGGTTGAAGAGTGCAGTCGCACAGCATATTGCCATATAAACTGGTATCACCATGATGTCCAAATAATGTAATACATATTAAAATGGGTGCAATATTACTTGCATTTGCGGGTCTAGATCCCTAATGATCAATCAAAATAGCTTCGACCACATTGGCCATCTATGACGATTCATGGTGCCCCCGGAAAGTCGCCAAGTTCCAAAGCACATGTCATATATATTTCCTAGAGAATTCTTTGCCGATTTTTACAAACTTGATTTCAAATGAAAGATATAGTAATCCTCTAGATTGCTATTGAATTTCATTCGGTTCTGACTTTTGTTTCCAGAGTTACAGGTTGATTAGTAAGGTCACATTGCAATTTCCCATAAAAACCGTTGAAATCATAATATGTACCTCTGAGGCTAAAAATCTATTGGAATGAGTCCCATCGGTTCTTCGGTGATGACTGAACCGATTTTCTCAAAGCAAGTATCAAATGGAAGGTATTTCCCAGTATTTCAAAATATGATAACATTTAACTCGTGCTGCTCAGGCTAATTATAAATTATACTTTTTGTTTCAAGTTTTTTTCAGCGTCGACTTTCGTGGTAGTCGAGGGATACAAGCTAAGTGTAATACGAATGTAATAGACATGTCCACAGTTATATTGAACATAACCAGCTAAAGAATCATAGTTTGGATAAATGAGAAAGACAAAATCGCACCACTAGGTGAATTAAAACAGGTTTTTATTTGAATGATTGCTTAAAATTTTTTGATGGGAAAACCCAATTTGTGCTGTTCTTGAAAAATAAGCTGGGCAATAATGAGTTAATTTGTTTTAGGTTATATTGTTTAGTTTCCGAGATACGGGTGATTACTGTCAAAACACGATTTTCCAAATAAAATGACTACGTCATGATATATGTATGCCAGTAGAAAGCTACTTTTTCAAAAAAAAAAAAATTACTTTATGTAGCCAACCAATTTTCAAAACGTAGCTTTATTACTCACATTTAGTGATTTTTGAAGCGAGGACAAGATGCATCGAATTCATCTCATTTGTTTTATTTGTTCTTTCTGTAATTTATTCCATTCATTTATTTTTTTCTTATTTAATTTGTTTACTAGTTTATTATTTGATATATTTTATCCGTTTTTTGTTCATTTTATTTTTTTGCTTTATGAATTTTAATGAACTAATTAATAAAATAAGTTTTATATATTCTACCCTGCCTATAATCGTAAGTCAGTCCCATGTAGATAGGGAATCCCATAGAACATGGGACTGACTTGCTATTATGGGCAGTACCGATTTTATTAAATTCTAATATATATTTAAATGCTGATGACTGTTGTTAATTATTCTAAAAAAGTTATCGGCTGAACCAGTTGACATAAATCGGCAAAACGAAGTATTGCTTCACAATGCAGCAGTTTCGGTGATTTTATTTCACTTTTATCGAGGAGTTGAAACAATTCGTTTTTTTTTGCTAAGTGCGTTTGTACCTAAAACTCTTAATAAAACAAACGAACCGTTTCAACTCCTTGATAAAGGTGAAATAAAATCACCGAAACTGTCGTCTTAAGAAGCAATACTTTGATTTTGCCGTTTTATTTTGACTGATTCAACTTGTTTCATTCGTGGAATTTAAATGTTTTATTTGTCTAATCTCCAAATTAATTTATTTTATTATAAAGTAAATCATCTGCGACATTATGTTTCGCACCAATAGATCAAACCCTCACAGTTCCATAGTTTATCGTTTATTTAAAGATCAGTTTTTTTCTATGTACATAGAAACATATTATTTTTCTCTGAATACTATGTTTCAAAACATTTAATTTCCAATCTATGATGTTCATATAGCTTAAGCAATTGTCAGAAAGCCGCCAAAGTTTTGATCATATCTCAGCTAAAATACGAATCAATGCAATTTGTGAATCTTTAATTCCAAATGCAAAAGTTACGAAGTGGGATACTCCCACCTTCCAATGCAGCCTATTCTAATATTTGAACCATTTAGAATAAATGCTTCACCAAGCGACGAAATTCATTCATTATGGCAGCCAACATCAGTGACGCATTATTAGCATCTTAATGAGCGAGAAACTTCGAAAAAGGGGGAAAATGCGATTCACCGAGTACCACCATAGATTTTTGGAAAATGTGACGATGAAAAATTAGTTTCCCACTATTAGCGACGGGGTGTAATCCGGGGGAATAGCGGCAGCGGACTTCAAACCATGCTGGTGTATTTTCCTTCAGATTATTAGTCGGAACATAAAATTTTACTTGCCACTTTAGAGAAAATGCGTGCTGCTCCAAACGTTCGCTAACAGAACGAGTTGACTGATGATGACAGTTTTCCGATGGAGAAACGTCGAACGCAACTAAACGGACAATATTTCTTCCGCTGTGATTGTTTGGAGACTTCTTCTGGCATTTTTATTGTCTTAGAGTGATGTTTGGTATTATTTATTATCTATATAACCGTTCTGAACTTCACATGTATGCATATTCATGGGTGTAGGAAGGGTGAGGAAAGGAATGCTATAGATTTTATTTATTGCCTGAAACTTGACGGCATCGAAGTGTCGCCGCTTCCACTGCTCCGGCTACGGCATGTCGAAATGCTGCAAAAGAATGTGACTTTTCAGTTAGCGATACTCGTAAAAAATAATAGCTTTGATTTACCATTTTGCTCCAAGAATGCCAATCCGGCTGCGGTCGAGCCGGCTGGGCTTGTTACGTCATCTTTCAACTGTCCTGGGTGCCGACCGGATTCTCGCACCAATTTTCCAGATCCCAACACAGTTTGCGATGCCAGTCGATAAGCTAAATCGCGTGGCAGTCCCATGCGCACTCCTCCGTCTGCAAGCGCTTCTATCAGCACAAAAATATAAGCTGGACCACTACCCGAAAGGGCAGTGATGGGATCCATTAGATATTCAGTTACTTCTTCACAGGTACCGATCGCTTCAAAGAGAGATTGGGTTAGAGCACAATCATCAACAGTAGCAGTCTTGCCGCGAACATACACTGAAGCTCCACTTCGAACTAAGGCGGGTGTGTTTGGCATAACTCTTATGACACGTGCTTTCGGCGAAAGAGACTGTGAAGCAAATTTGATGATTATGGTTCTCATAAATGTCGATGTTTAGTACCTTCTCCAATTCAGCAATTGTAACTCCCATGGCAATCGAGATAAATAATTTCCCTTCACTATTAGGACGAACATTTTCTAGGACGGTTGAAACAACCGAGGGCTTGACAGAGACGAAAATTACTTCCGAATTTTTCACTACAGGAAGATTCTCCACAAATGTTTCCGCCCCAAATGATTTAAATGCCTTGATGTTTGGCTCGTCCGACGGATGAAAGCTAGCGGTCATGTTCTGTCCCTTCGTTAGTCCTAGAAAATAAATATTAATTAATTTTAACGAATAGTTTAACCATTGATATTATCGCAGTAGTTACTCTAGTTATATGTATAATAACATATTTCATCTTTCACTCGAAACATTCGCAACTGACGATCGCATGATCATGATACACATCAACACAGCGAGACATCAGTCTGAATCAATTATACAAAGAACCTATTGGTTCAATTTCTGCATATTGTATTCCACCTGTCTTGAGTCAATGCAACAACTATCAAACATGCAAACAATGAAAGCGGTAATTTTTTACTATAACTTTTTTAACTTTTTTTTTCAATTTCCAGAGAAGTTTTAAAAACACATTTTTACACAAATAAATCTGGTCGCTATCTCTTCCAGGATTTATGAATTTTGTAAGAACAAAGTGTATAAAATTTGCTCAAACTTTGGATTGGAATTTTGTCTGTATGTGTGTGCATATGTGTTATTTATAGTTCAAAAGCCAGGCCAATGTATTGAAACTGCGTTGGACTCACGTTTCTGAGAGGCATTTGGCGTTCCGCTTCGTCGAGGTCGGTCTTGCGATTACGGAGGAGCCCGGTTCGCTGAAACCTGGTGCTACGTCACGTTCTACTAAATTGGTCCCCGGCGGTGGACCTCGTCTACTACGACGGAAAGTTGTCTTGTGGCGGAGTTTCTCGCAAATTGATGTGTTGTTTCACGGCGGCTTTCTAGTCGGCGGCGTTATTATGTTGGTCCCTGCGCCACGTCATCAGCAGCCTGGAAAGAATACTCGTCACTACTCTGTTGACCGACTGTCACACCAGACCCCTTTAAATTTCTTCCAATCTAGGGCACTCGAAGATTCCCGAGCAAATTCTCATGGGCTCAGACACAGTACAACCCCTTGAAAAGGCCATAAATATGGTCCGTACTAATAAGCTGATCCCATTCAAAACACTAGTTATAGTTATCAAAACACCATGCAATGGGGGTGAAATTGGACCTTGATCATAGAGGTAATATTAGTTTTGCATTTGCTCGGGTTACCTGTTCCAACGTCTCTTACGCTTTCATGCACTCCGGGAAAAGGGGTGACGATGCATTTGCAAACCGATGTAGGTGTTTCTGGAAGCATCCGTGCCCGGACAAAAACTGCTTCAAATAAAAGTTAATCTCTCCGTGCTTCCTATGCACCTACGTCGACACATTTGGGATGAGTCGGTGAGTCCACCTTCCTTTCTCCATTTTGTCCCAGTCTTGCTGTCACTTGGCAAATGAATCTAGTCTGACCAGCCTCCTTGCATTTCGTGTGTTCCTCCGCTAGTAGCATCCCACGTCCTCAGTCAGCGTGATGCAGATGGGGATCATCCCGACAATGACGCATATCGCTTCCGACGATATCGTTGTACGTACGAGACACGAACAGCCATTGGGCGGAACGTGCTCGTCAACTTCGTCCAGTTCCACTATGAGTTCAGCGCGGAAGCCCAGGCCGGTACGCCATATCTCAGTATTTAGGATGATATCAGAAGACGACTTGTGCCGCATTTTGCGCTTCCGATGTTCGACATGGTCCCTGCCAATGCGTTAGTTGTCCTCGCAGCCTTCTCACATATATTGTCGATATGGCTGTTGTAATTTAACCGATTGACGACCATAATTTTACAATTGCTGACCAGCACTACCTCCATCTTGTGATGAGCCAACTGCAACTTGACGTGATTCATCCAGGTTTCCACAAAGCCTAGTTTTTATTCCGCCAACATCTCCACTTCCGCAAAGGCCCTGCTGGTTATCGCCAGGACAATGTCATCTGCAATGCCGACAATCTAAACTTCCTTGTGCAATTCCAGTGATAACACTCCGTTGTACATTAAATTCTTTAGCGTTTGACCTAGTATGGAGCCCTGAAGTGTACTCCCGCCGTGAGCGTAAATGACCTCTGCCCCATGTTCGTCTCTTAGACCAGTATTCGGTTCTGAAAGTATCTTTCCAGAACCTTGCACATGTTGTCCGGAACCTGAATTCTGTTCTCACTTTCAGCGTTGCCTGTCAATCTTTTGAGAATCATTATTTCCTGAAATTTACCATGAGTATCCAGCAATGGTATAGGCCGATACGATGCAGGATCTCCTTTTGGCTTCCCAGGTTTTGACAGCAACACCAGTTTCTGGATCTTTCATCTATCCGGAAAGTTGCCTTCGTCCAGGTATTGCTTTGAGTTTTTTTGTCCAGCTGCCTAAACCCCTGCCTTTTGAAGTGTCGCAAATTTTGAGGTTTAACTAAACAATCTATAACTTCCGGAAACCAGCAAAATGCTTTTCGCTTTTCTCTTTATAAAAAAACTATTACTGGGCAGTATAGATTTAAATTTACTCTCGAAAACTTTTTTTTCTTGGACTATTTGACTTCTGGAATTGTTTTATTTCATATATGAATTTCATATAAACTTCAAACCTTGAGCGTGAATAGTTTCAACAATCGAGCTGACATTTTGAAGTTGTTTTACTTAAGAAGTTTTTCCATGTAAAATCTCATTTTTTAAATTTGTGCAATCGGGACCTAGTTGCATTTTACGATGATTAACAAAACAATATTTTCACTCTTTCACGTCGGTTATCCAAATAAATTTCGCGGTGAATGATAAGCATAAAATTTGCGATCAACAACCGGTAACAAAAAAAAATAACAATTTTTTTCTTTGCTATTTTACTTTGGCTAGAACTCTTCCGAAGTACAGTAGCACGTATACATAATAGAACAACATAAAATGAAACGATTCCGATAATGCACTATGATTTTATCGCGACTGTTTCATTATCCTCACTGTTCAACTGTTACGCTCTATCCTACTGTTAAAATCTGTAATGTTTTAATCTATTTTCAACCTTAAACGCGAACTCAATGGTAATGAATCCATGCTTTGGATAGGCTACATTATCTAAACAGGAAACATGTCCTACATTATACCTGCAGAAATGAATCCGTTCGCCATCGCCTGTGCCATTTTACCTCCACCGAGGAATCCAATCCTAAGCAACTTGCTCATTTGCTTCACAATTATTTGATCTAATTGACTACTTGTTACCCTAACGATTCGCGTGTAGCACAGATGTTATGCACTTTGTTACTGGATTACACTCGCCCGACAAATAGTTTGCCCTGAACGTGACTGCGAAGAGCTCAAGAAGATGATGAAGTAATATAGATCACGATTGAGAAATAAATCCACCGTCCTTTCTATATCATTAAAAACGAATAGTTCCAATACCATAAAGCTATGCACTCATTGAAACAATTCCAATGGAATTATCATTTATTTTATGATTTCTTCAGAGCTTAACGCTTCTATTTATTTCTTTTATTCATTGTAGTAATCGAAAACTCCGAACTTTGTATTAAGTGAACGTTTTACCACATTTACTCCGGCGATCAGTTTTATTCAATCCATTCTGGATTGAAGCTTATTAATAACTTGTACACAGTACCAAGGTACTGATAACGTTTAATACTGATAATAGCTCGGAATCTTCCATGCACGGAGTGGATGTTGAACGTCGTTGTATTAGAGAGTCATAAAAAAAGAAATAGGGTAATGAGCCTATTTTCGCCATATTTCAATTATCTCTCTATCCATTTGAAGCCGTTCGTTAGAACAGTGTCGTCAGCCATCTTCGTTCAACGTGGTATAGCGACAATTGGGGCATTCGATTCGAGTTTTCGTTCCGCTCAAATACGATCTTTTCACTGTTTGCAGGGTATTTGTGTTTTTGTATTGGTTGTTAACAACGAAGCAAATTTGTTGATGCTAGTATATACTCATTCCATCGATTGTAAGCCGAGTAATTAATGTACTACTGAGGCACCCTTCCTAATATGGTGAAAATAGGCACTTTACCCTATTGCTTCAATTTTTATTTGCCTACAATTTAGCTTTTTAAAGTTAAAATTGTCAGTGCCGAAACTCTCGCCTGGTATGAGTCTGACCACGGTTAGATCCCTAAACGAATAGATTTAAATTAATCTATTTCGGCTAACGAGCCCTGATATATGGCACAGCTGGCGGGACGTTGTATATGAACAACATCTCAATCGTCCGTCTAGGTGAGAATATGCTACCGCCTATTATTGCCTTTAGTCGCCCTGGATCATCCAGTGAAAGTATGGAAATTAAACTACCATGTGTCAATTCTGTCAATATAGTGCCTGCTATAGAAAACTGTACGGAAGAATCTACGAAGAACACATATTCTACACTCAAATCCAGCGTACGAAGGCTTCAGATAGAGGCTGGAGTTTTTGTTGGACTTTTTGAACCCCACGTATACAAAGTTCTGAAAACGCCAAAACGTTGTGGCCAAAAATGGCGTTGCTATGGCCGAAACTATTGGTTCACTGAACCGTTTTGCGTTGTGTTGCACAATAATACTTATATCATGTCCGCAGTGGCGGATCCATGGGGAGGGTCCTGGGGGTCCGCCCCACAGGCGGAATTCGAACCTACAATCTGTCTCCTGCTCAATACACTAATTCTTATGTTGTCCCTGTGTGTTAACATCCCTGAGAGTACACGTGATTATCCAATTGACAACAATAATAATCATCCGCCTCCCAAGTGAGATCACATAACTTCCCTCACGCCAATCCAAAACTATTCTTTGGAAATGTTTATGATCGTAAGAAACCCCGTCCTTTGATACTGTGATTTCATGGATTAGGGTGGGTGCTCCCATAGTTAAGTTGTACCAATAGTTGCACTAGTGGGTTATACGCCTAACTAAAGTACAAACCATCAACAAATATATTTTTATCGATTCATCGCACTAAAATTATACGACAATAAAACTATTATCCTTGAAATTTGCTCAAATAACTATTGAAAACAATGATTTTCTTCGAATTCTATAGTTGATCTAATGTACCTATTGCAAGTCCCATAAGAAATCAATGGGATTTGTACATTCACCCTAATACCCATACATATTTTGAATCGTATTTTTAGCAGAAGAAGAAGAAGAAGATTGCAGCAAATTTGTATAATTTACTTTCGCGGACAACTATTCTGAAAATGCCAAGTCTCTATCTCAAATAATGTAAAAATTGACTTGTAATTTGAGGATGACCCTTTAACACACTCAATTCGGCTCTACAATTTCCCAATAGCTGTGTAGTAAGAAAACTTAGAAACATATCTCAGTAAAGTCAAATTTGTTTGCTGATTTTCAGTGAAGTATTTTCCTAATCTCAGCTATCAAATGTCACTTTTACTGAGATCTCACCTGTTAAGATTTTGGCAAAAGATGCGAAATAAACTGAAATTCGGCAGAAAAAATGTAGTGATAACGCCTATTCTTAATATTTTTAAATATCATTACTACGAAATAAGTATGAGACCGCCACAAAAATTAACCGCTCAATCGATTGGTAGTTAGCTCTAGAAATTCCAGGCCAAACACAAACTTGTTTGGTTGCTTCTGGTTTTCTGCTTTTAAGGTTGTATGGAAAAATATATGAAATATTGGCAATCGAAGCAATAAATTCAGTAAAAAATGCTAGTATCATGTGATGTACCCCAACATCCTCAAAAATATATTTCAGAATGTAACGATTAACATTGCCGAAGACTGCAAATTGATCCATTTTGTAGTAAAAAGATATTCTATTGTAAAGTTTTATGTTGTCTTCTTTGTCGCACATATCACGCGTGTTTTTTGAAAAGGGCCAATAAGCATACTGTCAAAATTCACTTTGAAGGGAAATTCCGGACAAACCATTAATCGCAGATTATAAGTCATAGCAGTAGACGACAGAGAAAACTTCTCTTTCATAAAATGTTAACATCCATTCTCGGCGAGTTACGGTTTGTCCGGAATTTTCTCTCAAAGTGAATTTTGACAGCATGCTTATTGGCCGTTTACAAAAAACACGCGAAATATTTAGAATAAGATATTTTCCAAAATTCAAACTTCGACGTCAAATGACTGTCCGGGAATCTCCAATTAAATATATAACTTTCAACAAAGTTGTTTGGAGTTGAAAAAGCTACACGGCCTTAAGTTTTGAGATATGCTTAGTCAGTTGTAATTGAATTTTGAGTTTTTATTTTCGATTATGCGTGAAGTATTGCCACTTGCACTCTTGGGAGTGAAGAGGAGCTATAAGAAGAAGTTCATGTTTGGCATATGGTTTGTGGAGATAATTACCATTTGATAAAGAAGTATTCTAAAAAAGTTGCATATCTTATAAGTATGTTCTGAATTGATGTTTGAATCATAAAAAACACAACTTCTTGCAGAATATTATTGGGTTACCTGGTATATTCTCAAAGTATTTCCGAATCATGAATACATGGCGCTATTTCTAACATACACTAATTTGTTATAAATAATGCTACGCGCGATTTATTAGATGAAATATTGTGGTAACAACAATACAAAGAGATTCAAATATCTATCAACGTGGAGGAATTTAATCTCTATGTACAAATACATTACTTAGAGGAATGCCATTAATTTGAACTGATTATATTATATGATTTTATTAATTATTGTATTGACTGTATTGACAATATCTGTGCTTATTAACTTTAGTGTAGTATTTCCTTCTTTGTAAAATGAGTTGTTCTTTTTATGACTATTGCTACTATGACTATTGAATTCAGTTTTAAAAGAGAGAAATATAAGTATTAGTATTCATGGCATTTGGCCATATGACAATTGGCCAAACAGCATTCGGGATGTGCGACGTTAGGCATAAATACGTTAGGCATAAGTACGTTAAGCATAATAGACGCTAGGCGTAATGGACGATTGACATAATATACGTTAGGCATAATAGACGATTTACATAATGGATATTACGCATAATTTACAAAAAAACATAAAACTAATCGCAAGGTTTTATTGCAGGGATTGCAACCTTATGCTCGTTTTTTTACGGTTAGCAAAAAAAAATACGCTTTGCTGTATACAATTACATACCCTCGTATAGCTTTAACGAGAAACTGCATAATGAAAAACACCATTCGAGATATTTATTCCTTACAAGTGTAGATTTTGTTTCCTTTTAGATTTTTGGAAAAATAAAAAGGTTACCCCTCAAATGGCAGGATGAGTTGAATACTTTCTTCATTTAAGAGGTAACCTTTTTATTTTCCAAAAATCAAAACAAAAATTATTACTTTACTTTGGCCAAATTTTCATAGAGATCGAAAGTTACAGCGCTTCGAAGAGCGTTTCGTAAACCAACAGCAATGATAACTAAAAATTTTAAACTCTATTATCTTGAAATGTTGTTTTTTCCAAAAATCACGATCATGATTGCTGAAAAACTACCTAACCGATTTTTATTTTTTTAATTGTTCGCAATTAATTTTTCATTTTTAATTTTAAACTTTCTTCAATTTTTTCTCGCTAAAAGGTATGTAGAGTGAACAGTTTTGATTCAAGCACATTAACGGACCACTTCAATGTTATCTGTGATAATAGCGCATCTGTATGTTATCATGTTTTCCTATGTATTGGTAATGTGCATTGCCTCCATTATTCTTTGATACCTAAAATAAAAGTCGAAAAACATTTAGAAACGCTCAGCGAATAAAAATATTTATCCGTTACGAAGATTTCCTGTCCCAAAAATCCGCATCTCAGTTCAGATCGCCGCAGTATGGCGCTCTCTGACACTGCAGCACTCTGGGTCATTTATCTCCGTAACTAAACAATAGAACTCACTCAACGTACCTTGATCCCTTTATGATAAGTATTAGAAGCTTTCCTAATTTATAGTTCCCTGAAAAATAGTGCCGAAACAGGAATTTCCTGTCCGTAAGTTTTGCGTAAAAACATGTTTGTTTACATGTCCATCGGCAACACTATAGCATATCAGAAGGCTTTCGAGCACTACGTGAAAATCATTAGATTGTGGTCAAAATTGGATATGTAATCTTGCGAAACACACATATTGCATCATAGTAAAATTTAAACATGAAATAGGTCTTTGAGAGTAAGTTTTATTTCGGAAAAAGTAATACAGGTAAGCGTTTATCTCATTTCTTTGAAATAAAGCTATGAACATTTGCTAGCATAATTGACCATTCATTATCGACCGTTTGTTACAGTGTGAAAGCTTTTTGGATAAAATCATATCTCATGGCCAGCTAGCCACAGTTTCGCTTATTTGTTGATATAAATTACTTGACTTGCATTGATGTCAAATTCTAAATCTAGGCCGCAAATTGAAAAGGGTTTATATTACTTTTGGGGAATCGATGTTTTATTTTTTCACATGCTACTAAGGCCAATGTTGTACATTGTACCTGTAATGTAACTGTATGTTTATTTCGGAGATAAATTTGTATCAGTATAATAATTGCAATGTAACAAGCCGACATCTATCATATTGCACGACAAATAACATGTGACTTTTGTAAGTACTCTGTATAACAAAAGATAAACTCAAGTTTACCAGGTACCATACAAGCCTATTCGAATTGATGGTTAATTGCATGCATGCTTGGCACAATCAATCGAAATAAACGAGGTGTATTGTCATGGAAAATTCGGCCACGTTTGACGAATAAAATGAATATATTCGTTTGATATAGACCGTTATTTTCAACTACTTACGAGGATTACCATTTTTTCATTCATCTTACGGACTGTGTGCAGGAGCATGGTGTACGATTACGCCCCTTTGCCATATGTTATACGCAAAAAATCGTCAAAATGTGTCAATTTAGGCGTCAACAAAAACAAAGTAAAGCCATCGTTCCCAAGATTCGACGCAAAACGGAACAACGGATGCAAATCTACCGAATTTATGAATTCTTTTTGAATGGACCTCGGACATTTCATTACTGTTTTGTAAAATCAGTTCTATATCTCTGTACTGCCAGGTCAGGTACGTTTCCACTATCGGTAAAGGGTTACAGCAGCGTGTGATCGAGAGCTGGTGGATGAGTAAACAATGCGAGGTCTTGTTTGTTATATTATAAATAACTGAACAATTGTTTTTGTAGCTAGCGACCCTTCTAAGACAAAATTTTGAAACAAATCCACGAAATGGTGTGGTTTATGACATTCAGTCATGATACTAGTCAAGTGAATAGCGTGTTCGGTAAGAAACGACCAAGTACTATGCGAACCTCAGAAACACGGAGAAGAGACAGAGGCTAGTGATATTGTAGTGCTGCCAAAGGACCAAAGCACCCTCAGTGTTTTCGAGTGGAAGATATTGTGAAAACTTTATGGTGGACAGCAGATATAGCATAAACCATGAAGACAACCTATGGAACACGAATTGCGACAACTGCTTGAATAACTTCCCCGTCGGTCATATAACAACAGCTGATCCAACAGAAGGACAAGAGATGATCAGCGGGCGAAAAAAATCGACAAGATTGCAGGTGATATGTAGAGTCTTCCTTTCCTAGGACGACGTACGGCCATCGACTATGAGGATTAGATACGCAGCAATGGTCATCCAATGAGACTTTCGTCGTATGTTCATGAACCAATCTGCAAATACTTTCAGTGTCATGGTGTTCATTTTTTGCAATTGTCCTATATACTGAATGTCTGCTTCGAAATCTCTTGAAAGGCGCGGATACATCATAGTTTATAAATGGATTGTGAGGTACGCAGCTCACCTGGGTCCGATTCGAAACCATCGCACGGGTTTTCCTAACCCTGGTGATAAAAAGGAATCTATGTTGCAATTCATGTAAGAACCCAATTCGGTTTTTTGTTAAATGCTGAAAAAACTTTAGGCACGCATCTGAGATCAGCTTCATGCAAAATCGACATTATTCGCATGTTATTAATACGTGTAACAACTAAAGGACCTTTTCAGATGTAACGCTCATTTATTTGTAATGCGTGTCTTGTCAAAACCCATCATAGTAATCAACAGTGTTCCTAAAATACTTTCATCGTCGATATAATTTTTCCGTTGAAGTGGTCCCTTAAATGTATTACCAATACAATTGTATCCAAATATTGAAAAATAAAGCAAAACAATGAACAAACATTAAATTTTGGAAACTTACAGTATCAACATTAGGGTACGGATTTACGTTTGTGACGATACCTATTTTGCTTCGGTAACTCTTCGCAGTATACGAAAAAACTCACTTACAGTTCCCGTAATTCTACCTTTGATGGCCTCAAGAATATAATCATTGCACTAAGTAATATACTCCCATTTTTTTCTTTCATGAGCTGTTCTTTAACGTATATATTTGCTTCTTGGCTAACAATGGATGTATGTAAGAACTGCGTTATTTATTCATTCAATACAAATTAAATTGATTTTTAAACAAGAGTGTTGAGCCCATTTTAGTCTTGTACCATTTACCGGTTGTATGTCGAAGAATTAACTCAAACTAAGTTTCCGCATGCCAAGCATTCGGTTTGCATCGTTCATTTGAGCAAGGATATGCAGCAGAATAAAATGTTGATCGTATTTGATCAGCTTCCAGAGTGATTCTACAACTTCAAAATTGTTCCGTTAAGTGATCCATTATGCCTAACGTATATTAAGCCTAACGTCTCTATGCCTAATGTAGTTATGCCAAATGGGGCACACATCGGCATTCGGCCAAATGACAATTGAACTGGAAACCTGTAGCATTGATGTTAGGTAGATTTTTAAGTGCTTTGCGTAGTTCGACGAGGAACTCTGCGATCAATGATCATTAGCAGAATTGGAAATAGTGCATGCCCAGACGCAAGAACCAACATTAAAGTACCCTCCAGAAACCTTAGATCACGTAACTTTTTAAGACTAGACTTTCAGCGCACCGAGTACGGTCAGAACGAACCCATAAGGGCGATGCATTTCGATTTTTATGTTTCTAGTGATGTTTTCAAGAATAGACTTAGGAGATTGACTTAGCTTATAAGATTATGTGAAAATATTTCTGTAATGTTATTGCAATGCTGTATACCTTGTATGTTAATTTGTTAATTTGTAATGTCAGATCATTGTAATTGTAGAAAAAACGTGCAAAAAGATTATGGATTTTTACGCGCATTCGAGGTCTGCTTCTGAAGTGAACCTTGGAATGGGTTTTTCCCATACAGCAACATTAAATTTCATGTAGACCAACATGGGTCAGATGAGAAATGAAAATAAAATAAAATAAAAAAAAATAAGCTGCACTATATATACAAACTTACATCGAAAGGCATTTAAAATACAACAGACTAAAATGAGAATCAACGTTCTAAAGTGATATTTAGCAAAGAACCTGTGAGAGGTCGGCTATTTCGGGGCATAATCTGCTCTCACAGGCAATGACCAATCGAGACAGATACTCTTTCTACCACGATGATGATGATGGTGGTACGCTTTCTAGTGCTCTAAGTAATTGAATCCTCGGATATTCGTTCGAGGATACAAATGCAATATAGTCAACAAGCTAGTAGTAGTAACTTTATCACATCACACTCCTGTGTGCTAAAATCAATCGACATACTGTAAGCGCTGGTAACCATGCAATAACAGATAAAGAAATAATAATCTTCAGCCACACATTCAACGCAATAATCATACATTCTACCAAGTAAAAGTACACCGCTTACGGGTTAGCACTAACTGCCCGATTTGAGTTAGGATTCCCATAAGTAATTAACCAGATGTGTGTGGCAAATGAACCATAAGTCAGATCCAGTGGCACCAACAATGCTGGCCAAACACTCTCGGAAAGTACCTACATACTCACACGTACACGACGAACATTGGCCACACTCGACGAGTTGGATCGAAACCAGCACAAAGCAGCGAAACCCAACAGCATAATCAGCAGGTGCAGAAGAACGATCCAACACTGCCGCAAATCAACGCAAATTTTACATTTATTTCGCTTAATTTGGTTTATTATGTACCCATTATAAAGTTAATTTAAATCTGAAATATGTGTTTTTGGCCACATGTTTTTAATGTGGTGTATTCTCGCCTGGAACGGAAAAGGGGATAGAGTTGGCTTCATAAGGGGTTTCTTTACAGCGTGTGACCTGGTGACAATATGTTGTGCTAATTTGAAGATATTGCACCCACTAGTGTTGCCTTTATCTGTGATTCGATAAACGTCTCTGTTTAGGAAGCTATCGTAACACATGTGTGTTTTTTTCTATTCCACATTGCTCTTCCAAGAGTGGAATCAGATGACTTAAAAAACAGATATATCACACTCTAAACGTTGCCAATAGCACCCTATAAGTTCCTTAGAAACAAGCAGTTGAAGAAAGTGAAACCTCATTGTGACCTCTGGACTAACACGCTCATTATGGGTTTACATGTAAACACAAGTGTTGCAACGCATCGAACTGCCTCCAGATCGTCTTACAAGTGTCGAACGCGCAGCTCCAGGCAGCATTCTGCGCTTGTAAAACACTGATGGCTTCCTGCCATCTTCGACCCGGCGCTAACAAGTCCTTTGCAGCATACACGCAGGATTTATGGTCTCGTTCGTACCCAGCCGCCAGCCAGTGATGGCTTTTCGCCACGCACAAGCATATGTTTACAAACAACACTTTGCCAGCTCCCGCGTTCCACTTCAGTTTCTTTTCCCCCTCTTCCTTCAATCCACTGTGATTGGCTTTCTCGGAATTCATTTACAAATGATTTGTTGAGTAGTTTTCGGGACTCGTCGTTTACGGTCGACCGCTTGAAAATTGACACCCTGAATCTGTAAGTAGGTAGCTTCTTTCTCGTGAAACGTATGAAGTGGCACTTTTTCACCGTGAAAAGGTCCTTGAGAGCTCTCAAAACGTTTCGACATGCAACTTGATAGCCGCTCAAAAATTGATTTTTCCGAGAAACGAATGAAAATTCTGGGTCTGTTTGAACTAGGTATTTAGAAACAAAGTGCGATTTTCTTGTAATCAAAAATATGATACTTTTATATAAATCACTAATTAATGAACCTAGGGCATTTCAGCATAAAGAATTTAGCCATTTTTCAAAAATGGACATCTCTTTGTTAAAGATGTCGACAAGACGTATTGATGAGCTCCGACTTTGATGAAAATTGGATATGTTTCGGTTAATTATAAGATTCGCATTTTGAGCGGAAATGGTGTAAAACTAGCATTGAAAATCCAAGGAAATAGGTCCAAATTTTAAAATCCCTCTAACTCTTATTTGGCTTGATTAAATCTAATTCTGTTTAGTTTTTTAAAGGGTTTTGGGAGGAGTTGAAAATAGGTTATACTTTTTCGTTGCGTAATCGATGCATATTCATATCTTAATTTAAAAATTTTACTTGTGAAAATGACATTTTTAAAACCGTTGTAGCTCTTTATATTAACCTAATTAAGGGTAGATTTGCATATATGAATTTTAGAGTAAACTTAGGACTATAGGGGAGATTGGGGCTAGTTGGCGACGTTTTCAGTTTTTATTTTTTACCGGTTTGATTTTGGTAGATCTTGCAAAATATAACACGTTGCATGAGAGGGCAGACTGTTTGGAACATCTCTCAATTTTATAAAAATGTTGGAGACGTTGTCTTCATTTCTAGAGACAAAAATATGTGACGCTGAAAAGCCGTCAACTAACCCCAGCCTCGGAGTAAGTTGGCGGTATGTATGGGGTAAGTTGGCGGAATGCCAGAAAATAAGCAATCAAATGGGAATTCTATAGCATCAGTTATCGTTATGAAATGTGCCGACTGTCTTTTCAATAAAGCTGTATATTTTTCGACGCCTTTCATTAAATTTTAGTCTCAATACCCCGTCATTTTTGAAAATTCGTATGCAAATTTTCGAAATTCTTCAGACAATTGGCCGAAATAATTGTCCCCTGCATTGACGAGAGATACAACAAATAGTTTCTCGTACTTAGGAGTGAATTCCAGAAATGAAAATATTTGATGACTATTTTTGCACTGTAAATAATACCGCCAGCTTACACTGTAAATAATACCGCCAACTTAGCCCAACCGCATATTTTATAAAAAAGAGTTTAAAAAATCACTTTTGTATATGGATAGGTGTAATATCTATACAGATACTGAAAGCTCTTTTCACGCTCTATTGAAAAATATAATCATTCGGGGTATAGATTGAAAACCACCTTAAATTACACAAAATGTTTAAAATTAAGAAAATTTACAAAGTATGCTCAAACACACAATATATTTTAGTTGATCCGAAAAAAACGAAAAACGAAGCAAAGCTGTCGATGTCAATTTGTACGCATTCCATTGATTATAGGCCGACTAATTAATGAATTAGTGTGGCACCCTCCCAAATAGGATGAAAATGGGCACTTTACTCTAATTATTACACTTTTTATTTTAAAGTGAGTCAGCGTCGATATTCGTGGTAGTCGTGAGATACGTGCTAAGTATAATAGGAATTTTATTCCCACAAATATATTGAACATAACCAGCATAACATATTGAATCATAGTTTGGATAAATGAAAAAGGCACAATTGCACCACAAAAAAAAAATTAAAACACGTTTGTAAAATACAGTTTTACTTTTTCCTTTCCAATAAACTTTTCATTCAAAATTCTATTATGTTCAGATTTCTCAGACAATTCTACTCTAATTTGATGTAGTATAGTCGTACGTTTTCTGGGGTTTAACATAATCGAACGTCATCCCTTTGAAAAACGCATCAGTGTACGTGAGCTAGAGTGAAATGTAATCAACGAAGTATTTTTCGCATTACATTTTGCTTATTGTCTCTTAAACTATTTTTCACATAGCAATGGTAAAACCATTGTTTGGTAAAAAAATTCTTGATTCAAAGTTGCTGTGATGCGTTTTCAAAGGGGAGTCTTTCGATCATGCTAAATAAACCCCAGTTTTCCACCATATGAAAGTTCTATACAGGGTGTTTGGTTCATGATTAAGAATCTCTCGAGGGGTGATTGACTGTCATATTTGGAGAAAAAAATCGTTCTACACATACCATCAAATCTCAACCGTTACAGAGTTATTGAACTATTTGTGTGAAAAACTTTTTATTTTAAAATACTTCTAACTCGAAAAGTTTACCTCGAATTTTAAATCTTTTAGTTCCATTGGAAAGGCGAGAAATTTTTTTTATTGAATGGTGTTCTCATATCTTTCAGTTAATTAGTTTTAATTACCTTTTAGTTGTAAAGTAGTTCAAAGTGGGTGTTTTTGATGGGGTTTTGGTTAATTTTCTCAAAATAATGGATTATGATTATAGCAATATCTATTATCCAAAAGAAGGGTTTGAGGACGATTTTTAATTTGTTCTTCAACATGATATTCCTATCTCTTCTCGTTTCCTTGTAATTTCACTTCTAATTTGTACCTGTAATCGACCTGCAAGTGCTTAAAAGACTTTAATCTAAAAAATATGCTTTATATCATTATTACCAGGGCATCATTGGAAAGTTAAGAAAATTTCCTTTTGATGTATGTACAGATATCTTTTAGTTAAGTGTACTAAATGACTTTTTACTAGTAAAATAACTCAAAATTAGCGTTTTTTGGAGAGTTTTGTAATTATTCTAATTATTAATCAACTAAATTTATCATCACTACTGTTCGTTTGGTGCCCCTTATTATTTTCTACATATTGTTATTTGACACATTATCCCTATCGCTTTTCATTTCGCTGCAATTTAATAGTTAATACAGCATGACCTCATCACAAATGTAATGGATTCGTAATCCTTGTTTTCGCATATGACACGAGGTAATAAAAATGATTTTGCTTCGAAACTAAAAGAGAAAATTGAATGGAGTCAAAGAAAGAATTGTAGAACTTGGTGAGATGCATTAATTCCATGATAATAATAATGCTGTTTCTTATTTACTATTTTAAGAAAATAACGAAAATGCTAATAATAACACTAACATTAAACTAATTAACTTCTAAAAGAATACTAAACTCACTTAAATGAAACGTATTTTTACGTTTTTCTATGCAAAATTTTCCTGGCTTTCGAATAAAAATAAAAAAAGGCACAATAAGTGCCATACATTTTCAATAAGAGCTAGTATAAGTGAATATGAGATAAAAATATCCAAATTCAATAACCCAAACACATGAAAACAAGAAAAGATAAATGTATCATGTCAAGGAACAAATTATGCAACTCTTCAAGACTAAAAATTTGAATTATTAAAATGGTGATGTTAACTATTAAGATTTTCGCGAAATGAGCGAAAAATCGATCAAAATTGTTAAATTTTAAATAAATAACTGCGAAAAGGTTACTTAACCTCATTAACTGAAACATTTGAGGGCATTTTTCAATGGAAAATTTTCTCACCTATCCAATGGATCCAAAAGATTTGAAATACAAATCATATTTTTTGAGTTGGAGCTATTTTATGACAACTAAAAAATTCAATAACTTAGTAACGGTTGAGATTTGAAGGTATGTGTAGAACGATTTTTTCTCCAAATATGACAGTCAATCATCCCTTGAGAGGTTCTTAGCCATGAATCAAACACCCTGTATGAAGCTTCTGAAAAAATGTATAGATTTACTCAAGTTAAACCAGAGCTAGAAAGACTTTAAAATTTCAATCTATTTCTTCGGATCAATTCTCAATGCCCGTTTTATTACACTTTCCCTCGAAGTAGGAATCTAATATTTGCCCAAAGTCCATCCCACATGTGCACAAATAAACGTAGAAATTTTCGTCAAATTCAGTGAACATCAATACGACCAGTGACATAATTTTGCAAAACAGGCTCTTAAATTTAACTATTTCGAAAACGCTTTTATTCGTGTAAAACATCAGATATTTCATGCAGCTATATTTATCAACTAGGAAAAAGATCAATACATGAAAATATTACCTAACTCTGATTCCCGTTGAAACCAACATTGACACAGGTTATACTCCTAAAGTACATCATGTTTAACATGAATGTCAAACTCAAGCAATCTTAAAGCAGACAGACATCATCACGGCCGGCGTCGGTGCGCTGTTGGACAAGAAAACGCTAATTTCAGTTGGGTGGTCGGTCGATCCAGCCAACAGCACGGGGACGGGCAGTCAGCTGACATTTTGTAGTACAGCGTATTCATGGCGGTTAGATTACTAGCAACAGCTAGTCAGACTTTGACAAGAATGGTGCAAATTATTGAACTAGCAAAAATAGATTGTTTTACCAAAGGTTCCTATGTTCTACATCGACGAGTATCGATGTTTAGTTGGTCATTTTTGTTGCTCGCCAATCAACCGGATAATCGACGAATGCTTACGCTCATTTCCACAAGCACAATTGATTTGTACTAAAGTAGTGATTGTATTAATGTATTCTGAAGTTCCAGACCAGTAAGTGGAACATTTCAATTCGTCATTATGAAATCTGAGTCGAGTCATTTTAAAAATCCCTACTGCTAACCCAAAACATCAGTGGATAGTGTAGCTAAAAAGTTTTCACAAGCTGATGGTGGTTTTACTGATGAACCGAGGATCAACGGTGAGAATCATCCCACCAAACTGGTTACAATATTTATTTATTGCACTTTGAAGTTTTCTACTCCTTACACACAGCTGCTTTAAATCTCTTATCTCTGAATCCTGTTGCGGGTTATCCTCGTGAGTAAGTGATCCGTACGAAAGGAAAGTGATTCAAGTGCAGTTTTGTTTGTTTCTTTTTGCTCTTTGGTTTGTAGTCTCATATTACAATCCCAGTTTCCGAGCGAGTATGGTAAGATTTGATGAGTTCGTGGCAGAGTCCACAACAAGATTTTTGAAGTTTCTGAAAGTCGAAAAAAGCCAGAACAATGTTACGAATATTTTCTAAAATTGAGTTACTAAATTTAATAGTGGAATGAATAGAATTTCAAAGTTTACAAAAAACGGTTATGTACCCATCGGGATAAGATTAGGATCTTCGGAACAACTATTTATAACATAATGATATAAAAATTATTTATAACGAATTTCAGGCTAACACTTTTATCACAATGGTTCTCGATTGTCTTACTGCTACATACCCCTTCAAATATTCTCATTGTTTGTAATACCCGTGACAAAGACTTTTTCGCTGCTACCATTTAAGTATTAGAATTTGATGATTTGACTTTAATTGAAATACGTTGAAAGTTCTAATTTGTGACGCGTTTTAACGTCACGTTACATTTCAGTATATTCAATGAATGTTGATTAAATCTTTCGTGAAATTTTGTCTACTTTCTGGATCTGTAATAAGTTTTGATGTAGGCGTTCATTTGATAAAGTTATAAAATATTTGTCGAATGAAGATTCGTCAAATCGTTATAAACATCACGAAAGAATGTGCCAAGTATATTCTGATATACTAATCTTGAAATAATAATCTTTTCTTCAAATTTTCTTGCATTTGATTATAAATTTACGTCACTATAAAATAAATAGGCACTCGCGCTAGAGCACTGGATGGACGCTGCTCTAAAAATGCGAAATCGTTTTAGAGCCCCAGTGAATGTTCGTTCATTGAGTCATTGAGTTCATTGAGTCATTAGGCCAGATAGGCATAATAGAAAGCTATCCAACTTATATCTCATACTGATGTATTGATCTGAAATCTCAATTATCAAAGCAATCAAAACGATTTCAAAACTGTATGCACCTTTTATTGATATTTAATGCACTATATGGTCCAAAATCGTACTTAGAGAGAGAAAACTCGTTGCGCCCATGGTATCTTGCAAAAACGTTTTAATATTATTTGGCATTTTTGCATTAGTGAAATTGGGGTGATGCTTGTGATTGTGATATTCCAAGTTTAAACTTTTTAGGTTTGTGAAACAAACCTACATAATATTCTAAAATGTTATAAAAAATCAAAATAAAATGAGTTTGCTGAGTAAAATTGAATTTTTGAATATATAACATAGGGTGGGGCTTGAAATTATGTTGTGTTAGTTATCCGCAAACTTCATATGCATTGGCTTGCTGATTAAAAACAAGGTTCGATTTCCATCCATCCAGCAAACATAATTTCTTCTCGTACGAGACATCGTGAGTTAGAGTTACTTAGTGCGTTCTCAAGCAGGGTTTCCAAATCTGAACTATCGGTCTATTAGTCAAGTACCATGGTTCTGAAGAGACGAAGTTCAAACGAAAACCACTGGACTTATACAGCTCTTTAGGTACAAAGTGGTTTTAACCATTTTTTGTCATTAGGGGGAATATTGCATAATCATTTTAAACCTAGATATTTTCAAAGATTGCAAATAAATATTTGAGCCTGATATATTATGTTAAGTAAGAGCATGTACGGCATAACAACCTATTTTAGTACATAAAGGAAGCTTTTGTATTTAGCAGTAAAAACTCTTTTTAGCCGACATGTACTTCAATTTCACCCAATAACTTTTTTCGCTTAATAGATAGATATTTCGCTACTTCAACAAAGTTTCATAAAATCATATCGTCTACAAACTTTCTATACATGACTATCAATTTTGGCAACAACTTGCAAAGTTATTTCTTTTATCTACGTATATACCCCCTTAAATCAAATTTTTGCAACATTATATTAAACTACACCGAGCAAAAAGCATCTGAGAATTTCATAAGTCTCGGCATATGAACCAGCCTTCTGACGATGCCATTGAACGCTTTAGAATGTCATTGGCTGGCTTATGAATTCATTTATCTTTATTCATGCACTCCATAGACGTACAAATAATGTATTTCATAAAACAGTCTTATGACTTCGCTCCAATATATGTGTTGAAGAATTTCATATGTTTTTTTCATGAAACCCATATGAGATCTGTTATTGATTCTGTAAAGTTATATTTTGTTTTTCATAAACGTCACTTTTGTGAAAAGTTCATAATTGTTTCTTATAAATTCAGTACTGGCCTGGATGGCCAACCAGGAGCTAATAGTTTCAGGCCAGCACTTTTCGGTTACCGCTGTTTGAAACAAAAGAAGTGAGATTTTTAGTCAAATTGCAACAAAATTTTAAATAATTATTTTTTTTATGTTATTCAATAAATTTCTGTGAGCATTGAATCAGTTTACATGGTTATGATTTTTACAGAAGATATCCGATTATTTGAAATGAAATAAGTTGTCTGACGCGTATTTTATAATTATCAAAATCATTTGTAACAAGAAGTAACAGTCATATTAGCATTCAGTTGTCAAATCCGGTTTCCCAGTTGTCTAAACCCAGTTTCCCAGGAAATATTGACGAAGCGTTGCTCATTATGTAAAAATTTTAATATTTAATGAGAGTTTTCTCTTCAATCTTCTGAAGGGATCTACACTTTACGGTTTATTTGTCCCGAATTGAGTTCTACAAGATGACCACACGAATGAACTCATGATGAATGACGTTCATGTTTGACAGTTCTTGGTGGTTTGTTTACTTTGTCAGTTGCGTGAGTTCGAGTGCAACGGATGCCCATCTGCTACATTCAAACTCACGTAACTCCCATGTAAACAAACCACCGAGAATTGTCAAACGAAGTTCATCCGGCTCATTTTGTGGGGTTATGTCGGTTGGTATAAAACCTAATATCCTCTCAAAGTTGATTTCTACTGTTGATTTTTTGTCTACTAAAAATGCTCGAGAAATGACAGCCATGTTCTATTTTTTATATAAATGCACAATAATACCCATGAATAAAAAACTTATGGAATTCATTCCAACATTGTGATGAATTTCATAGGACTATTCTATGGAAATCATTATTTCTACTATGTTTTCTCCTTATAAAGCAATTTTCATAAATGGGCACCTTTGGCGTTCATTCGGACATTTTCATAAATTTCATAAGACTATCTTATGAAAATAATAAGAGATGGATTTGGAAAATTTCCCCTCCAAATCATAAGACAGAGTTATAAAATCCATTTAAAATCCCTATGTCTGAAAGTCATAAGACGTTTTTATGGAAATTCAATGTAAATTTTGCTCGGTGTACTCGAAAAAATAATGAAACCTTTCCGAAGACATCAAAATGCCATACCCAATAGTTTCGTCGCAAATATCAATGTCCGGCTTTTTCTGATTCCGTCCCACTGTGCGCGCCGGCATTGGTCAATAAACACAGTGGTACTACGTTTAGGTATATCGTTTACACCGAACAACTGATGAACTAAAGGCTTTATTGAATGCGTTATTTGTGAGCTTTCTCCAGTCTTTCTCAAAAAATTTATCAAAATTTACCAACATTCGACTGACCAAGCGGGATCTGTAAAAAGTGGTCCTGGTTGACATTAGACTGAAATTATTTTAAAACATTAAATTGCATGCCATAAGGTACCAAAACAAACAACAATTGTTGTCAACGATTTTTTTCAGTGCTAAATTTTATTTTGAAAAAAAAAAAATAATAAAGGCACACTTGTGTTAATTAAAATAGGCTACTTTTAAGAATTAACTATCATTTTCATAAAAAAAAAGTGCAAAAAATACCCTTATTTTAAAGACTGGGATTTAAAAGCTCTTGTATTGTTGCTCGATATCTAGGTTTTAGTTTGTGGAGTCACCAGATATGTCATGTTTGATATTTCCGTTACCTACAAGCAAAACTGAAAAACAACAAGCGATACAGTTTGTGCTTTCAGGGTACGATTTATCTATATATATATAAAAATCAATGTATGTTTGTATGTATGTCCGCTAACTACTTCTAAACTACAAGTCCGATCTTGATGAAATTTGGCATACGTATTCTTTTCCCCAAGAAGATGTTCATGGAATGTTTTTTGGGGGGGGGGGGGGGGGGAGGATACACTTAGCTTTAGGGGGGGGGTTGTTTTTAGGCAAAGAATTATTTATATTTATTAGTATTTGACATATTATCAGGAGTTTTTTCGGCTAATCAGTCATAAATTAGACAGCGAAAACAACAATATTGCTTTTACTTCCAACGTTTCAATGGATTTATTCCACCTTTATCAAGGTGGAATAAATCCATTGAAACGTTGGAAGTAAAAGCAATATTGTTGTTTTCGCTGTCTAATTTATGACTGATTAGCCGAAAAAACTCCTGATAATAGAAGCTCGACAGTCAAGAAGACATTCATAGTATTTGACATATGTATTTCTCCCACTGAGCCGATGGATGATGGGAGTGGACCAAGAAAGGGGGGAGGGTTCTGAAGTAATCCTTATCTATTCATTCAATGTGATTATTAGCGATGAATTCAATTTTGACATAAGTATTCCTTCCACTAAGGAGATGGTCATGGGGTGGTTTTTGTGAACGATGGGAAGGGTGAGAAGTACCTAATCCGAGGAAAGGGAGAGGGGGGGGGGGGTGTACTGAAGAACTTTTTTTAGCTATATATATTATACATGATTTGGCACCAAAACGGTGGACATGATTGTTGGTTTCGGAATCTGAAGGAGAGGGAGGGTTTCTGATGCAATATCTATCAATTACTTCAAAAATCTAAAATTTTGTTGCATGTATGTTTACCAGCAGATAAATGAAATGGCAAGAATTTATTTGATAGAGATCTATTACGCGAATGACAATATAATACTGATGAATTGCATGAATTTGTCGAAAATTAAATTGAAAATTTCACCTGCGATCGCTTCTTCTGAAGTTAAATCAACATTGCTGGATTATGGACGAACAGCTCTGCCCTAAAACAGCCACTAAATCTTGCGCTTGCGGAAAACGTTACTTACAATATCAATCAAAATTCGGATGTAAGCAAAATGCTGAAAGAATGCAACACTGTTATATAGGACGAATTCACGATGACCCATAAAAGGAACTAATCAAATATTTGGTAGCGTGGTCCGCGATCTTCGTCAAATTTTATCCGTTAGTCGACACCTACTGATGAAATCAGTTCTTGCTTAAGGGGGTAGGATTATTGTTGAAAAAATATCGTGCTTAAAAAAAATTGGCGATACCGAGAGTGTTAGTCTATTCAGACAATAATGCAACATTTAAGCAATATTTTCCTTAATGTTCACCGCAAAATATTGAAAATCTTCAGGAGACACCACGAATAAATGCGATGTACAGAATAACTTTAAATCTACTGAACCAAATTGTTTGAAATTTTGCACAGTTCTCCTTCATATCATAACATCATTAAAGATCATAACTTTGTTCACAAAAATAAGTTTCATGATTTTTTTAGCGAAAATTGCATTTTTAGCTGCAGAATGCTATAAAAAATTCAAATATTAAGAAAAAAAATAAAAGCTTAGATCAATACCTGGGGATATGTAGGAGAACTGTACAAACCTTGAAAACGATTGGTCCAATATATCTTGATTTATGATTTACACCACAAAACAAGTTTTAAACGAGATGCCTCCAGAGATTTTCTGTCACTGGCTCAATTTTTAGTATTCTGCTATGATATTTGAAGAAATACTGTTCAATTGTGCAGTAAATATATGAAAAGTGAATGAATATACTAACACTCTCTGTATCGCCAAAATATTTTTTTAAATGCACCATTTTTTATGAATTAACTTTACCCACGTCCACCAACACTCCGTTATGTCTTCGTATCATTGGAAATATGTTTCGAAAACAGAACTTTTCACTATATGTGCATACTTTTATTGAATGATTCTTATAGTCACCTTCGCAGGTTAATTCGCCAAAAAAAGTTAGATATATGGGTTGGGAAAATGTTAATCGATCCAACAATAACTTGCACCACATTTCCACATGATTTTGTAACATAATACAATCTGTTGAAATTGACTTCAATTTCATACACTACTCCATCCAAAATAAAATCGATGGTAATTCTGTTACGCATATAAATCTATGGATTATCGTATTGAATTATATAATTCAGTCGATCCACCATGCTTTCAGGAGTATTGGTTTCATACGTTACCAACCCAGCAGTCTCCGTCAGACGAAGGTTTTTATATTTAATCGAAAAAATAAAGTTCTTTCTACGAATTTTGCGATTAAGGAAGTTGCTTAAGGTGTAATTTGATAAAAAATATTCGAAAATTGACAATAAGTTTGTTGTTTCGAGAGCTACAGATTCATCGTTGTTATAAAAATGTGTATTTTATCGCTTTTAACAACTTTGTAGAAGACACTTTTAATAATAAAAAGTAATCGTAAAAAGTTATATTCGAAAACTGTTTTGAAGGGGTCTATCCCAAACAAACCTACATATCTCGCTACTGTTATTATATAGAGCTTTAGTATCTTCAGTAAAGATTTTCACAATATTTTCTAGAACTTTACTGAAGACAGTGAGCTTCTAGCTAAATTATTTGGGGAAATAAATTTTCTATCTCACTTTTAGGGGATTAATCACTCAATTTATTATATCAAAACATGCATCTATTTATATTCAGAAAATTCTTCGAAAAAATCCATTCTCCAAAACCAATGGATCAGGAGTTATTAAATTTTGATCGTGAAAACGTCGTTTTGCAACACTGTGCACCGCATGTGTTGCAATTGAAACTTTGTGTGCCTATTATATTAGTTACTGCGCAACATCGACCCACCACAACTGTGCTTTGGTTGAAAAATTTCATTTGAGCGACCATTGTAGCTAGAAAATATAAAGGAGCAGATGTACCTCGAATTCGAATGATATCAATGGATTTCAAACGATTGTGTATAGGAAAACAGAGCAATTAATTTAATTGTGCTCCAGGTGGTCAAACTAAGAACATTGTCTATCCGCGAGCAAAAATATTTAGTATTTTTAGTATTTTTAAAATATTTCGGTGTAGGGTGTAGCGGTGTGGCAAAGCGCACCGGGTTACAGCTAGTATTTTTAAAAAAATAAAAAAGCGCATAAATACGTTTTATATAAAACATCCTGAGTCAAATTTAAACTTATTTTAGGTAACTGAATTGTCTATCTTCTTTTAGGGAAGACAACACCAGTAGCATTTATATTTAAATTTTTTCAGCAATATTTGTTTATTAAAAGTCAAAGTAGGGCAATTTAACCCTTGTTGAATAAATATTCTACAATATTCCTGAACCAAAAACGATATTTTCGAAGTTTCCACAAAGCTTCCACCAAGTGTTAATGGATTCAGAGAAGATGCAGTTTCACGCGTTTTTCGCATTTCATGGATTTCTGCCAACAAAAAAATGGAAAATTTTATTTTTTTCTGCACATATTCCCTGCGTAATAAGTGAGTTCACATACTTCGTAACAACCTTGAACCTTAATGGCGTTAGAATTTCAACTTTGCAAGTTATATGATCTTGATACAGATTCATAATGTTATCTCTACACTGTGTTGAATAGATTAGATTTCTTATACAACATGCAGTTGCAACTATATGATTTAATAAATTCATTCGTGTTTTGAGCCATACTCCACCAGACAAACCTGTTCCTTAATCATTCTCTTCGGTTGCATTTTTCCCGGTAGGATAAGTGTTTCAATATTCACAATGAACCTTTCATCAATTTATCCGCCAGTACCACACAATGGTCTATGAAGTATTTTCCATCCCCCACAAAATACCCAACAAGTTCCGCCCCGTAAGCGAAGCTCGGTGATAAATTTACTTTCAATGGAGAGAGGTGTAACCTTAGGCAGGGCAAAAAGAGCGATCTGTAGTAGTGACAATCACCCCACACTCCATCTATACCTCCCACTCCCACACTCGTTTGTGTTTTTTTTTTCTGCTGTTCTGCCATTCGCCAATCTCACAGTTATCGTGTCGATGGTTGGTAGAGCAATGCTCGCCATATGCCTTTCAGCTCAGAGGTTTAATTACGTCGAATTATGTGCCATACCATCGACGGAGAAAAAATTACTACGCCAAAGAGGAGGAGATCGCTGTGCCAATGGAACGATAGCAGTGAGGTCGTAAAGTGGCAGAAAATTGGTGGTAGAGGCAGAGTCTGCTGAAAATGAAATCCCCCGCTCATTGTCCTCTAGGAGAGTAGGAGTGTGTGACAGTCAACGGCAATGGCAATGCATGCACAAAAAATCTGTTTCTCAAATGGATGGTAGTCAGAGTCGAAGGAAAATCTCATTACACGTCGCTATAAAAACAAGATTGGTTAATATGTTTGGCAAATGTAGAGCGAATTAAATCCACCCACTTTTTTGTGAAAATATTTTCTTTTATTATTATTTTATTTCGTGCTTAATTAAATCAGAGTACTGGTTTTAGTCGTGTATTCGTCGGAAGCATCGTGGAATAGTGAATGCGAAAGAGAGGAACCAAGGCGAAAAGACTCCATCATTGAAATGTTAAGTGGATTGTGGGTGGGTGGCCAGAGTATGCGATCCGCAGCAGCACGATAATTAAATTATACACACAGAGAGCGCGCGTGAAAGCGTTTTTTTATATTTCGTGTACGCGCTCATTCCACTTCGTGTTGGCTCTTGAATGCGATTGGTTAAGCTATTTTTATCTTTCGCTCATGACTCGTAAAACGACCATGCTGATGATGACGACGATGTTCAAATTAGCATCTTCTGTGGGAGCGGGGAGTGGTGGAAGGGTCGATCTCACCATGGCCACATCGGATTTGTGTATGGGTTAGATGCAGGATGCAGAAGTTTGCTGTTTCACTTGTAATTAACAAGCAAATTAGCACTGTTCTAAGTAAAATTATTCAAGTGGGACTTTTGGTTGCAGCGGGAAATCTGGTTGGTACATTGCAGATGTCATTGAGTTGGGATTAATATTGAAACGTTATACTGCGGAAAAGTATCCAATTAAGTTTAGTTCGGCGCAGGTACTCACATTAAACGAATTTAGTAAGTCATAGTCGATTTTCGCTTTGCTGACCCTGCGTAGTCATTTGGTCAGTGAATAGGTAGGACAAAATAACATTCGCTATTTGAATTGTAATTCCGGTAGCGGTAAAAGATTACTAAGATTTATCATTTCGTGCAGGAGATTTGGAAACCACCAACCGCTCCACTATCTTATTTTAGTTTGCGGAATGAATGAAAGAGATATGGTGTGATATGTGGATACGCCCCTGATAAAAGATTTAGAAAACCTATCCATGGTATTTGCCATGAGGAGATGAAGCTGCTTGTCATAGTGCGCTTGAATGTTTCATTTTATACCCCTGCGAGGCATTTTGCTTTGAGCATAACACTCGGAGAGAATCGAGTCGCTAAAAAGTCAGCCTCTATATGAAAGTAAACAGCTAGTACTTTCAGCATCTTATGATACTTTTTACTCCTTTTTGCTCCTTAACAGGTTATTTAAGGTGGAAAATTTGGAATATCTTTTTAACCCTTAAATGCGCAATGTTGTTTTAAAACAACATTGCGAAAACCATTTTAAAATTATCAGAGGAACGAATTAAAGCTGTGAGACAATTTTCAGAAAATTTGAAAAAAATTGCTTTGCGCCTTTAAGGGTTAAAACAAAAGATAGGAAGTTACCTCAAACAACTTTGCGGAAGATACCAAAAACGTAGTAGAATGACTAAAAAAGTTATCAATTTTAAGGGATTTCCATATAACATGTTCCATAATTCGAAAACAATTAAGGTTAGATATATGGTGTCTTCAGCAATTTCTCTTGTAAATAATTTTTCTACAACTTTGCCGAGTTCACAAAGTTTCTATCTCAATTAGTAAACGTATAGGTGAATTAATCACTGAACAATATATTCCTGTAGATGCACAAACATAAAGGCAAGAAATTCTCCCACCAAACTATACTTAATACTTAGTTAACGTTTTAGACGCTATTAATTTTAAGCATGAAAACAGCGATTTAAAACATTGTGCTCTGTTCAATAAAAAATCCACCGACAGATCGACCAATCAACTTCAATTATTTCTGTTAACAGACCATCGTTCTGAATGGTTATGATAATTCTTATCATATCGACATATCTCGCATTGTACTCTCATTGCTTCAGTTCTTCATCTAATGTAATCAAATCTTCATATCCTCCAAATATCACTTTGGGACCATGAATATCATCTTGTTCATTTCATTCGTGCTCGTTGTGTGATGTTGTCTTATTCTTCATGTCCTTTTTCAGCTCTAAAAATCACGTCTTCAATACGAGTGAGCTTAATTCTCTGCAACTCTGTGAGCTTGTCCTCATAGTATGCAGCAGTATGGTATTTTAGATGGTCAAGGTATTTCATAGTTACGCTTATTACTTGTACTTTTTATTTCGTACAAATTGGATACGACCAAATAAGATATTTAATTATTACTCCAGGATATGGAACGGTAAACGATTCAAAACCATAACAACAGTAATCGCCATACTAAAACATAATGTGAAGAGAAATCTCAGCCACTTTTAATTATTGTTGTTGCTCAATTACCGACCCTGCGTAGGAGGCTGAAAGGGGTGAGTGAGCGTAATTGGATTAATTGTTTTCCAGTTAAGTTTTATAGCGTGCGGATGAGTTATCGACAGAAGGGGCTAACTTTAATTGGAAAAGTCTACTGAGAAGCCTTCAATGAATGAAAATTGCACGAATTCTACAGCAATGAGCTCGTGCGTATGTGAAATAAAAGCGGGTGCACAATTTAAAAACGCTTCTAATCCACCTAACAGTGTGATGAGACATTTCTTATAACTCTTATCACTCTCTTCGGATATTATATCGTTTGAGAACATTTAGAACTTGATGCTTCGCGATGTTTTTGATAACACATACTACATGGGATAGTGGCAGGACTCAAATCAGCATAGGACAACATCAGTGCTAGAAATCTCAAACAAAATCAATGGGAAAGCGAAAAAATAGCCCATAAAATAGACATACCAACGAATTATTGTTAATGCTCTGTTAATAAAATATCTATATTGTGGTGGGAAAACTGAATTTTCCTAAAGGGGTTATATATTGTACTGAGCCAAAAAAAATCGAAATTTTTTTTTGAATCCATTTGAAGTTTATACTTTACTCAAATTTCCAACGCGACTGAGAACTAAGAAATCAACGCTTTTTCTTGAAAAGGGCGATACTAGCAGTGATACCATTCAAAGAAAATCAACAGTGAATATTTCCAGACTTGGTTTTATTTCCTATTCAAGAACTATTGTGTGTTTTACATCCTAGATTGCATGATTCAGTGATCGAAACCCAAAACTTCATAAAGTATTTGAAATTATTAAATTAAAATTTGTTTTTGCTATTGAAATTGACAAAATGATAGTATCGCCCCTTTGGCGATTGTTTACTTTTTCGGTCCCACCTATCAGCATTGAAGTCTCTCCCTTACGTTTTTTTACAATGACTACCGTTCTGCACCACCGATTTCGTCCGTATTTTTTCGATTTTCATTTTTACTATTTACAGCTGGTATCAGCTTGATAATCCTTAAAAAAACATACAAAAATAAAAGTTTCGCCTCTAAACTGTTAGCAAAAAAGTATCGCCCTGTTTGTTTGCATGGAGCGTGGAGGGCGAAATTTTAAATAAACAAACAAAAATACAGTTTCGCCCGTTGTATTTTTTGCTGTAGTTTGAGAGAGCAATATAGTAAAATCAAAATTTTTAGGTTAATTTGTTGCGTTTCAAAGCCCTCATTCGCATGTATGAAAAAAGCCATATGTTTACATTTGTAAGTATCGCTCTTTTCACAAAAAAAACGTTGAAAGGAAATCGCAGCTTCTGATATCACGCTATCTCTGAAGTGCATGCGTGCATAGTTCCAAATTTTACTTCGACATCGACTTTTTCTAAAGGTGACTTCCCAGTAGTATCCTTGATTTGAATTATTATCGCTAATCCTAATGCCAAAGAACAAATAAAAACCTCTCGAAAACGAACCGTTAGGGAAAATCATCATCATTACTGGAATTTTCATTTTCACGAATCTTTTCGATAACCTTCCGTCACTTGCGTTAATGCACTGGGTGCACAGTGCTCCGAAAATCTAGCGAAATCGTCTTAGGGCACCAGCGGGTCTAATTCAGAGCTATCTACGCGGCGAGTTAAATCTGTAAAGAATACTAAAATTTATTTCTATTCCATAATTTTCAGTTCAGCAATTCGAGAGATCGTGCTCATCGCAAGCCATGAAAAATAGACTACGTTGTGAAGCGATGGTCACTATTTATTAAAAAATCACGGTTAAATAAAAAATTAAACTATTAAAAAATTTCAAATAGCTTATAATTTTCACAAACTTTTTGGGAAAAATTGTTTAATAAGCTTTCGTAATATTGTGTGGGAAAAAAGCTGAAAATTTCAGCATTTTCTCTATCTGCAACATATAAACTCTTAAATATACCAATTAATTGGTATACGAATTGGAATAGGTTCGCCAAATTTTGGAAGAAGTCTATAAAATAACCCCTTGAAAGCTACCTAAAAATTGTTGTAGTTCGATGCAATAAAAAAATCCCCAAAAATGAAATGTACCTATTAATGTGAAACACAGTGAATAATACATGCAATAAAGACCCATTTTTATCAATCTCATGGTGTATTTTAGGCTGACAAAATGGGGACATTGACTAAATCGGGCATTTTTTTTCTTCTTTATAATAAACTGAAGCTGTTAAAATATTCTTCCCGTCCCTTTATGTAGTCTGATAACTATTTCTGATTATGATGAACTTTTTATTTTTGCATATTTCCATCTTCCTGATAAGGAAAACATGCTCAAGAAAGGATTTACTTCAATTCAGTCTTGTTCGTCTGCTAGTGCCCTTCAAACATATGTTCATATTTGGCTGATAAAATCGGGGTTTCAATGTATTATAATAGATATTCAGCATTCGAAGAAGTTTCTTGTGAACGAGTGTAGAACGGCTTTGTTTCTACTTACTTGAAGTCAGCGGCGTAGCCAGAAATTCGGTTTGGTGAAAATCGATCATACTGTCCAAACGGCATAATTCCGAAACCGCAATTTTTGAAGTTTTAAAATTATGCAGAATTATTTTTTCAGAAAATAGTAACAGAGTTCGTGTCTTTACCGAATTTGTTGAGACTTTATTGTAGTCATGAATATTAACCTGAGAAAATTCACCATAAATACTTCTTGGACGATATACCGTCAAAATTATTTTATCAAATGATGCGCTGTTTTTAACGTTTGTAAAACTCATCGAAGATACTAAACCTCCGAAATTGGCGGTTTCAAAATGATGCTATCTTGACCTTAAATTACTGTTTTTAAACATTTGACCTATACATATAATTGGTCATACAACAAAAATCAAATGCTCATCAAAATCGATTAGAACCTGCTAGAGTCGAATTGAAATCGTCATTTTTCATAAATTTCTCTCTACATTCGGAAAGTGTTATCCTCGGTATTAACCATATTACGTTTTCGTCTCAACTCGACGCATTCCCAAAATAAAAACCTGTTTTAATCCACCTAGTGGTGCAATTGTGCTTGTCTCATTTGTATAGACTAAGATTCCATGGCTGATTATGTTCAATACAATGGTGGAAATGAATATTACATGTTCAGTACGATTTGCACATACATACAATGAATCAACATACTGTGATACTGAAACATCGCTTGAAACCAGCGACGGATCATGGAGAAAGATCCGGGAGGTCCGGGTCCTGCCGAAAATTTTCAACTTGTTAAGAAATTTTAAACTAGTTTTAATTTTAAAGTAGCAACCCCTCACTGTATATTCCCTCCGGGCCGGTATGATTGACGATTTTTAGAGTGATTGCATATCCTTTCTATATGAGAAAGGCAAAAATGTACCAAAGTCCAAAAAAGTCAATTTTTGTCAAACATCCCAATGTTTCATGCATTTTAAAATCATTTGGCCTCAAAAATACAAATTTGATTTTGAACATTTTTCATTTCAGTTTATATGGGAATTTGCTGTGTGATTGCACTCTTCAACTTGTAACCCCGGAACCGGAAGTCCAATCAATAAAAAATTCAATAGCAGCCAATGGGAAGGTTGTACCTTTCATTTGAGACTAACTTTGTGCAAATCGGTCCAGCCATCTCTGATTAAAAGAGGTCACATTTTTTTTCCACATACACACACACATACACACAGACATTTTCCGATCTCGACGAACTGAGTCGATTGGCATATGACACACGGCTCTCCGGGTCGGAATTAGATTGACGAATTTTAGAGTGAATGAGAAAGGCAAAAACATTTTTAGCAAATGTTGAATGTTATGCATTTTTTTGGTGCGCAGTTCTATGTTTCATAGACATTAAATCAATTTTAACTTCGCTTCCTATTAAATAAAGACCCTTATCACAGTACATATCTACAAAAACGAGCTCAATTTGAAAAGAAATCTGAGGATTATGATTGATTACAGAACTCTGCAATTTTCTATTGGAATGTTTTCAGGCAGGAATTTGATATTGATGCTATTAGACAACTGTGAAATCAAGACCAATAGATCAGTTCCCGATCAGAAAGAAATAACAAAATTATTACAGACTGAGTTACTTTGTTATGATAACAAGTTGTGTTATAACTTTGGTCTCGTTAGTTGGTAAAATAACAGAAAACATAACAGAAATTCTTCTAGTACATATCAAAAATATGACAACCTGTGATAGGCTTCTATCAGAATTACAACAAAATTTGTTAGGTTCTCTCACGGCCAATATAGCTTTTATTACCTATTGTATAGTATCAACGAATTTAGAGTGCAGGTCTAAAAATAGAATAAAATAGAAAAATATAGCATACATTAAGGCGCTTTTCGTTTGGATGCAAAAAGCTTCATGTAGCAAAAGCTTTCTATAGTTTTGTCAAACGATTGCATACATGCTGGCTGATTGTTATTATGAATATATGACACGCTGATCGTTATTAGTGGATATAGTGATTTGAACCTGGGTATTCTGATTTTGATGGGGATGTTTCCTGCATGAACCAACGACGTTGCTTTCGACCGATGTTTAATGTTAGCATAATATTCTACGCATTCGTCAAGGGCAAAACGATTATAGATGCAGAAGATGTTTCCAGAACGCACACATTGGACTTTGCCAAAGCCAAAGGACTGTTTGTTTTCCTTGTATAATACGCTTTGTTTTCAAACAGTTTTGCTCACTACTACAGCTGCCTATATTACGATAGACTGAATAGCTTTATAATATCTGTTCAGATTAGGAAAGTGGGGCTATTTTTAGATTCTGAATAGTGCGCTTCGGTGCTTTTCTTGTACGTTAACATGATTTACACGATTTTTAGGAATAATGTCGATGCGATATGGTAACATTTAGCGGATAATTTACTTACATTATTTTACGGAGAATACGACAAATGTTACTTGTGATTCCTAATAGATTTATAGGCATTTTTAAAATGGGGAAGATTAAGCAAATCAGTACAATTATCTCACATCTAATAAATTCGCAGAAATGCATTTTTTTACAATAGTTCAATCTATCAACTGCGAATATTATAACAGATAATCATAAAATTCGAGAAATTGAGGAGGATTCTTCGGTGTGACGAATTTTAGAATATTTCATGTTTTCTAAAATACAATTTCTTTTCTAAATTTTATTTAGTTTTAAGGAGGTAATTATTCTATATTTTTACATTAAAGTTTTTAGCTATTTCAAGCACTATCTAAAACACATATTTAAATTGTAACAGCAAACAATAATACCAGCTGGGATGTGTATTTATTCAGAGATTTCTAGGCCATTTTGAAATATTGATAGCTTTATGCAGCATACTCACAAATATTAATCTTTCAACAATTTTAACAGGTCACATTATTCCTTTTTAACTTTCTACAAAATGAATCAAGTATCTTGATTATTACGAAAATTTGTTAGTTCGATGTTTTTTAAGACGAACGAAGCACCATCGAATACAACGGCAACATTGGTACATATGCGCATTCAAAGTAATTGTCAGTTCATCGTAAATGTCAAACTGTCTTAGGTGGAATGAAAAGATACAACAATCTCAAACTCAAACATTTTTATGCGGGGGTTGAAATAAAAAAAAATTACAATGCTCTGGCAATTCGGAGAACGCACAAAATCAGATACCCACAAACTGGACAAGTTTCGGTTGTTTATGAAAAACCCGCATAAATTGGAAAAATCGGACTGAAGATCCTCGAAGATCCTCAAAATTCATAACGGTATTGTGGAAATCAGTATATATCAAACAGTTTTTTAAGTTCTGAAAATTCGTTTTCGCAATATGTACAATTAATTAAAAGAAAATTATTTATAGAATCATTTGACTAAACCATAACAAATAGTTTAAAAATGCTTTTTTATTTGAATCCGCGTTTCTTTATTTCATCTGGAGTGCTTGATACTTCCTGCATCTTCTTTACAATAAGTTTTATATGAAAATTATATTCTTTAGAATAGCTTGTTGATAACTTTGCGATTCCAAAACTAATTTGAACAAAGGCTTAAACATTGAAATCATATGCTCCATATTCGAAATTGCGTGTCAGACGAGTGTCTCAGAAAATAGGTAATCTCTTAATCAACATGCAGCCAACTATGTTAAACACCTATTTTCAAGTTTTCCGACCTCTTGCATCTAAAACTTATCTATTCTCAAATTCGTGGAACTTTGAATGTCCATGTGGAAAACGCAAATATAAGAAAATCAATAAAAACTTCGAAAATTTGCTTTAAAAAGTTGAATAAATACGCATAAAAAGAGGCTTCAGCGTATTAGCAAATAGACGATCATTGGTGTAATATAACAATCATTCACAGTTGATCGATTGATTTGTTTATTGGGGCTTAAACCAACTGGTCATTTACCCGCTCTACAGTTTACAGTTAGCGTTCAAAGATAATTGTGAAAGAATATGTAATATATTATAACATCATCGTTATATGCGTATATTAAAATCATATTAGCAGTTCAATGATATCACCAGAAGATATAATCTTGATATAAGTTTGCTTGCCTTGCTGATATATCACAAAAATAACACAGTGAGTAATAAATATCAACATGAGATATAAATTTGATAGCTTTCTGTTATGTCGTTCTGATCGGGTTACTTATCAGGACCCCATTCCGACAATTTATCAAAAGTCCTCATGATGTTTACAACAACAGGTTATCGCCGTTGCTTGGAGTTATTTATTTCGCTTTTTATTTTCCGATATGTTTCAGATCGATCCGATAGTTATAAGTTAGAAATATTGCAGTCAGAAGGTTCGCACAAATGAACATTTTAGTACTGATAAGTTATCAAGTTCCTTCCAGACAACTTGGAAGTGTTCGGTGATTATTTCTAGCGGTTGTAGATAGTAAAATGAAATACAAAATTCGTTTTATCGAAATAATGTTTAGCTTATTTCAATGGATTATTACTATATTGAACAATAAATAGGCGACAAAGAGTAATCAACAAACAACAAGCCATAACTTTTAAAGTATTCAAAATAGATATTTAAAGTCTTTAGTAAAGTTATTCGCAAAAGTAAGAGCTACAAATTTGCTGAAGATATCATTTCGATATAATCACTTCCAAGAAAATTTGTGAAAATATCTCACTCATAGGGGGATTAATCAGCAAAAGCACAATACCAAAAGAAAGGGCATATTGCCTCCATTAAATTCTCCGAAGATACTATTGACCTAAAATAAGCCGTTTTGGCGTTAAAAATAGATTACATGTTTTTGGTCATATTTCTGGCAATGGGGAATGATAAAAATCTTTCGTCCGCATTTAATGTTAAATATCTCTTTTGATAATAGTTCGATTTTAACAATCTATAGCTTGTTCGAAAGGTATTCGTTGAAGCTGTCTAAAAACATATAAATTGTTAATCTATGTTGTCAATTTCGGCAGATAATTTAAAAAAACTGCGAAAAACGCCATTTTTACGCATTCAAACATTCATATCTTGGAAACTAAACATCAGAATCAAAAACAAATTAATAGCGTTCATACTGTTTTTTAGTTCTTTCATTTAAAATTGGTTTGGATAAGATCGGCTCAGCCATTGCTGAGAAACACGAATGAGAATTTGTCCGTTACATACACACACACACACAGACACACACACACACACACACAGACATTGTCCCAAATCGTCGAGCTGAGTCAATTGGTATATAAGACTCGGCCCTCCGGGCCTCGGAAAAAATCTTGAAAGTTTGAGCGAATTCTATACATTTCTTTTATAAGAAATGTAAAAAGGAGTCATAAATTTAAACTCTCATATATGTTCACGAATATACCCCATACGCCGCACGTAACCATATTTACGGGTTGCGATTCTACCGGTACGCTCAGCAATGTAAATCGTAACGCACTGACTGCCTGCTCTACGGCAAGCCGAGCCTAATTTTATTGGTGCGTAAATTGCATCCCCTCCTGGGAAAACAGTTTTGCACGAATGCACTCTGTGCGGGATTGTTTTGAAAAAGCGGCATTGAGGCAACGAGACGCAGTATGGTGCACAACACTAAATTAGCGAAAATTAAATTAAATTGGTCTGACATTTGTGGATGAGCGAATAATAGTTAAACCGGGAGTTAATGGTGTATTCCATTTTTCGCATTCCAAGAGTAGCATAGCTATTGATCAAGGACTGGAAAAGCTGACTACTATACACAAACGGCATTTCATCGTAAAACACGATTCGGCCGATACAAGCCAATGACACAATTGAAGAACGACCGCACTTCCGATCGTAGAGATGTACTTTCCGGACATATTGTTATGTCAGTTTTCTTACCCAAGCTGCAATTTTTGTTACTGGAACAATTTCATAATAAGTTTTCATCAAAACTGCTTCAATTTTTTGTTGCAAACTGATTTTGCAGTAGTTGCTGGGACAAAAATAGAACTCGGGGTAGTGCTTAGGGAGGATGTGGCTTTTTTAATACAATGTGAAACTTCAATTGCGTGGAGCATTAACAAAAATTATGAAATTATTAAAATATATGATTTAGCCACAAATAAAATTCTTAAAATCGGCTTCGATTCCTGCGGAGTCTTAATTAAATTAGGTGATAAATTACGCAACGTAAAAATTGTCCAAAATTTCATTCATTAATAAAACTCTTTTTCGAATATTCACAAAAATCATGCGTTCAACAATTTGGCAAACTCCTTGATTTGAAAATGTCCAAAACTATTGATTTTCAACTACCAATAATTTGACTTTTGATAGAAAACTTTCCCAAAAAATTGAAAACTTCACCATTTTGGGCCATTGTTACCGTCACGTCTACGAACATCCAGAACCGACCAATCACCGAAAATCAAATAGCAATCATTGTCGTTAATTCTGACCTGTAATCTTTTCCAAAATGCTTACTGCTGATAAAATCATGCCGTGATCATCTGTTCACGTCATCAAAGTAGTCCCGGCTTGCAAGAGAACGGCTCGGTTGATTTTTATATGATATTAATATCAAATTAAAGGTAATTTCAAGCTCTTCAATGTGAATCCAAAAAAATTAATATATAATATTTACTATGGTAGCTAAAAAATTTTTTAAATTGTTTTAGCCAAAAATATTAAACAATTCAAATTATTTTTAATTGTTTCAGGTTCATATTGAAGAGTTACCAATAATTTTTATTTATTTTTAGGCCTTGAAAAACATGATTTCTATAACCACGCGCAAGATTCAGTATGGTTTTAACCGTTTATATGACAATCCCCCTCACATACCGATAGTAGCAATCGTATCAAGGGCAGAGAAGCGAAGGCGGATATTGAAGAAAGAGGGGAGGGGGAAATCAAACTTGCAACATTACGGTAAACGGAAGATCAGCGATATTAATTACAGCCTCGGGTTGTCGACATCATTGACCGGGTCGACAGCTGGTGTTCTTCTGGACCCGCAGAGAATCATCCTATCGTGTTCAGGATATCAAGTCGCACTCGTTTTAAATTCTGATATTTATCGTTCTAATAAAAAGGTAGATGAAGGAAATATAGGGAAGATTGTGACTTGCCAGGATATCCCGAATTGGAACATTGCATGGTGTATCTCGTGTCCGGAGGGAATCCTTTAACTGTGACCTGGCGCGATCGGTGGCTGATTTTTCTGGTTTTGATATAGCGATGACCTTCACTTGCCTCCAGTCATAAGGGACGCTATTACCCACAAGGAACTTGTTAAATAAATTCAACAAGTGACTTCGCAGTGTCAGGCAGATTCTTCAGGAAGTTGAATTTGATTCTGTCTAACCCCGGAGCGTTATTGTTCCATGATAAAAGAGTAAGTGAGAACTATAGCATCTAAAACGAAACAGTTGACGGCGTCGCGAAGAGACACCGCGTGATACATTTTCTGTACCGAGACAGGGTCCGGACAAATCTTCTTAGTGAAAGCGAATATCGAGCTGTTTGAATATTCCACGTTCTCGTTGGTACTGTTTCAGTTACGTCGAGCCGTTCCCCATAGAGTGCTCATCGCTGTTTCTCTCGATAACCCGAAAACGAAACAATGCCAATAACTTTCAAGCTTGATAACTTAAACAATTGGAATTATTTTTTTTACTATTTTCTTACAAAAAAACAATGATATCCTTCCTAATTTCTTTTTAAACATAAAATAGCAAAAAAGCCGCTCTCTTACGATGCGGGAGGCCAACTGAAAAAAGTGGCGACTCTGCGCTTTAATTTCTTCCAAATCAACGAATATATTTTAACAAAAAAATATCATTTAATATTTAAACTTTTCCATCCCCCCATAAGAAAATATGAAATCCTTTTCCAGTCTTGAACACAGTTATGATAATCTGCAGTGTGAATGGTAGAACAAGAACTAATGGGAATCTAATCTCATTAAATATCTTTCAAATATTACACTCGAAGAAGTTTTTACTGCAATTTTTCAAATAACATACCTAACACTTGATACTGCGATCATCACAAGGAGTGTAGTTGTTCTTCGACAGAAGATTTTGGCACTAATTAAATAATGCTAACATTGCTATTTTTTTAACTATATTAAAAATACTTTGCCATAAACATTCATTTTTAGCCGTTTCTCCGTCAATGCCCCCGCGCCTTGAAGGCGACTGGTTCTAAGCCTCTGCTTGTAAACCTGATTACCTTCCTTCTCCAGCAGAAGATGAATATGAATTTTAATGTTCTCATCTCGACAAGAGTTGCCTTTCTCCCATTCAGGAGGCTATAAAAGCGCGTTATGACGATCATAATCACATTGTTCGTGAATGTCTTTTCTTATAATGCTCAGAGTGGTTGCGTATTCGAAGAAGACCGAAACTAAGAAATTTCCTCCCCTTTATAGTGCCACCACCACCCTTTGGAAAAGTTCTTGTTGGCAGCTCGCCTGTCGTCTATTTGTCGTTACAAGTAATACCGGCACAACATATGAACTAACGTGTTGGTACGTGGATATTAAAAATGTTTAGGGGAACCTGGGGCTGTTCGGATCCATGTAAGCAAATCTAAATCTAATCTAAGCCATTGAATGATGGAATTGGCGGTCTCAATAAACCCGTAAGCTCATTATCACAAAGGTGGTCAGCGTTTTGAAAATATCTGTGCTTTTATCCACATAAAAATTTAATCCATAAAATAGAAGCTTCAAGCTTTCCAAAACACTTCACATTGATTTGTTACTTTAATCTCGATTGTATTATTATATTTTTTTGTATTTTAGAAAGGCGCGTCCACAAATATGTACACACCAAAAAATCTGGATTTTATCGTTGACGGAATTCCAAACTTGCCACAATCTAACAAACCGTAATTGACGAAATGACGAAATATAACCGTGTTCTGTTTAATTTTACATGAAAGATGTACTTTTCATTCACAGTGCCATAAAATTACACCCTTCAACATTTCAAACGAACGCCACATGTGGAGTAAAATTCCGTGACTCGCAAAATGTAAAAGTAAATTCAAACGTGAAACTAAGTCATTTTTGATGCTCGTATATGTCATGGTCAGGAGACGTAAAGTTACACGATTTTTTCTAGGTGTGTATGACAGCCAGAAAACCTAACAATGTTCCGAGAAATCGGTCTTAATAGCCCCGGATACCCCTATACGCTTCTGCACCAGGCTAAATTTGCCTCTCACTTCACCAGTGCTAACGGGCAGACAAGTTTTGGCGAACAGAACGACATTTACTCTCGAAACGGGAAAATTTTAATAAGCGCGCCTCATAATTTATAAATACCAAGAGGAAAGCATATTAACAAGAAATTCTTCGCGAATCTATGGAAATGCCAATATTATGTTTTATAGTTATCACAGCTTTCATGGCAAACTTCATTTGATTACTAGATATGTATGAATGTATTTTAACATCAGTGCTTAATTACATCAATCTTATGCATTTGAACACAAAGAAAAAATAATTATCCTTCACATGTATGAAAATGATCCAGCTCTCTCAGTTATATGAACTATTAGTTCAGCCAATATCGATATTTGACTCTATTTTATTCAAAAGGAATCGTTATAACGACACTGGTAGAGCAACATAGATAGTTTTAGGACACTATCAACTACGCTGGTTTTTAAATGATGATCAAATTTACGCAACTTATCGGTTTGAAGAGTGATCATCCGTTCATCGAATCTTGTTACTATAATGTAGCAAGGTCACAAGACGGCAGATGGCGCCAGGCGTAAACATGCCTTTGTTACCTTCTTCTCGCGAGCCCTTTGCCGGAGTCAATCCTGTCAGCATGATCTGTCGCCGCGTGGACGGGTTTCCTTCTTACTCTCTTTTTTCAACTGCACGACACATTCGCTCGATATATCAAATTGTATGATCAAATCAAACCTCTTTTGTAGTAATGCCTTTTTGTGCCACTTCTGCTGTAACTCAGAGGAAAGCTGCGGTGGTTTCACTTCTCTGCACCCAGTATTTTTTCAGGCATTTGTCATTGAACCGCGTTGTTCGTCTGTTTTAGACTGGCTCGTGGGAGATAAAATCAAGAATGTTCAGTCCGGCGGGCGTCCTAAAGTGCTCCTCCCGCAAAAGATTTTATAGAGCGAAATCACTGTTTTACCTTTTCCCGATACCTACATATTCTCTGCTGTGGTGGTAAATTGCTTGGCCACAGCAAGACGGGAAAAAACGATTTTTCCACAAGATTAGTCGGCTGCTGTCACACGCTTGACACCCAAATATCTATTAACAAGTTTACGGTGGAGCCGAAAAGCTAATTTATTTTGTCATGATATACAATTGATCAGCACAGAACCTACTCTCGGCTGGCTTTTGTGTGGGATGGTATCAGTTTTGCGTTCTGTTTAGCAATTTCGATTAATGTGAAGCCTTGACGCATTATTTAGATAGAGTAAGCAAAGGAGTGACAATTTTAGATCACAATACAATCCTAAATACACACTAAGAAAAAATGAAAATTACATTTGACGTAAACAACATTGTGACGTATTTTGCTGTCTAATAATGGAATTTTACATGTTTTGACATGTGAAATAAAATTTTGTGTCACTTTTGATGTAAAACTCAGTTGAATATAGCTGGAGAATAATGAACAAAGCACATTTTTACATGTTCTTGAATGTAAATTCAAGTGAATTGTGACGCTCCTTTTATGTGCATCATGCGAGATGTAAATATTTTTAAGTGTGTAATGTAATACACACTTAGAAAAAATGAAAATTACATTGGATGTAAATAAAATTACTACGTATTTTGCTATCTAATAATATACATATAAAATAAAATATTGTGTCTCTTTTGATGTAAAACGTAGAATTGCAAATAAATATGTGAAACAAATTAAATGTCTTATATTTTTGGCTTTGTCATATAAAGAAAGGCTATGCAATCACTGTAAAAATTCTCATAAACTGGTACAACCATGATGTCCAAATGATGTAAAACATTAAAATAGGTTCAACACTACTCTAGTTTGCGGGTCTGGATCACTAATGATCAATCAAAGCAGCTTTGGCCACTAGAGTGACAGAAAAAAACGTTTTTAATCCACCTAACAGTGTGATGAGACATTTCTTATAACTCTTATCACTCTTCGGATATTATATCGTTTGAGAACATTTAGAACTTGATGCTTCGCGATGTTTTTGATAACACATACTACATGGGATAGTGGCAGGACTCAGAGAATCGCTCAAATCAGCATAGGACAACATCAGTGCTAGAAATCTCAAACCAAATCAATGGGAAAGCGAAAAATGGCCCATAAAATAGACATACCAACGAATTATTGTTAATGCTCTGTTAATAAAATATCTATATTGTGGTGGGAAAACTGAATTTCCCTAAATGGGTTATATATTGTACTGAGCCAAAAAATCGAAATTTTTTTTTGAATCGATTTGAAGTTTATACTTTACTCAAATTTCCAACGCGAACTGAGAACTAAGAAATCAACGCTTTTTCATGAAAAGGACGATACTAGCAGTGATACCATTCAAAGAAAATCAACAGTGAATATTTCCAGACTTGGTTTTATTTCCTATTTAAGAACTATTGTGTTTTTTTACATCCTAGATTGCATGATTCAATGATCGAAACCCAAAACTTCATAAAGTATTTGAAATTATTAAAGTAAAATTTGTTTTTGCTATTGAAATTGACAAAATGATGGTATCGCCCCTTTGGCGATTGTTTACTTTTTCTGTCCCACCAATCAGCATTGAAGTATCAGTTACGTTTTTTACAATAACTACCGTTCTACACCACCGATTTCGTCCGTGTTTTTTCAATAGAGATTATTTTTTTTTTTTTTTTTTTTTTTATTCATTTCGTTTATTTGATAGGCACAAATGCGTTAGCTTGGCGGTGCCAAATGCTTTTGTTTTTACATTTTGGATATCTTAAAACTAGGAGGTTACAATGTTGAAATATTTTTTTTTACAAAGGAAAAGAAAGTTTACAGCTATCTTAAGACTAGAAATACGATTCAATATACAAAAGAGGGCCAAAAGATTTTTTTATGAAAAAAATTAAAACAAGGGATTCACTTTGATATACAAGAGGGGGAGTAATAGTATTTTACGAAATATTTTACGGTTATCTTAAAACTAACAATATAGTTTAGTACACAAAAGGGGGAACAAATATTTATGAGAAATTTCACAGAAATCTTAAAACTAGGGATTCAATTCTATTTACAAGATGGAGGACAAGAGTTTCAATAAAGAGTAAAAATTATAGCTATCTTAAAACTAGGAATACAGAATACTAATTTGAATTTTTTAACTAAAACTTATGCTTGGTCAAGATATTCAAAGGGTGGCTTATTTCCGCATCAGTGTAGCAGCAGTTGTATCAAAGACAGGGGAGAGACAGGGAAAGAAGAGCAAAACTTGCAACTTTCGCTCGAACGGCGGGGGGGGGGGGGGGGAGGGAGATCAGCGTATCAAATTTGCGCCTCAGTCTAGTAAGTCGTCGAGTACCGGATTGGCGGATGGTATTCTTCGGACCCGCGGGGAATCCTTCAAAAGTCATCGGACCTCGAGTCGCTCTCGCTTCAGTTTCCTTCTATGCAGGCGTAGTGGTAAGGGCGACGGCGGTTACATAGTGGCACTCTGGAGCTGATCGGTTCCACAAGGCAGGAGGAAACTCTAAAAACGAGAAATAAAAGAGAGGGGCTAAATTGGGATATTTATCGTTTTTATGAAGGTATAAATAAGGGACATATAGGGGAAATCACGAGTTGCCAGCATATCTCGGACTGGTACATTGGGTGGTCTACCTCGGGCCCGAAGGGATTCCTTTAACTGAGACCTGGCGTCACAATACCCGGCGCACACCCAGACAACGTGTTCGATGTCGTGATAGCCCTCGTCACAAGCGCACAGACTACTCTCCGCAAGCCCAATACGCCGCAAATGCGCATCCATGGTGTAGTGATTGGACATAAGTCGGGACATTACACGAATAAAATCCCGACCCACATCCATCCCCCCGAACCAAGGCTTCGTTGATACCTTTGGGATAATCGAATGTAGCCATCGTCCAAGTTCCCCATTGCTCCACGAGGTTTGCCAACTGTTGAGCGTCCTCTGACGACAAATACTAAAAAATTCATTGAAGCAGATTGGTCTTTCGTATATGTCACCATTTAATGCGCCCACCTTTGCTAATGAGTCGGCCTTTTCATTGCCCGGGATAGAACAATGAGAGGGGACCCAAACAAAGGTAATCTTATAAGATTTTTCAGATAACGTACACAAGGACTCCTGTATCTTCCCCAGAAAATACGGTAATTGCTTTTTAGGCTTCACCGCACGAAGAGCCTCGATAGAGCTGAGGCTGTCCGAAACGATGAAGTAGTGATCTGTGGGCAGAGTGTCGATGATCCCAAGGGTGTACTGAATTGCAGCTAACTCTGCGACGTAAACTGAAGCGGGATCATTGAGCTTGAATGAAGCGGTGATAGTATTGTTGAAGATACCGAAGCCAGTGGACCCATCGAGATTTGATCCGTCAGTGTAAAACATTTTGTCGCAGTCGACTTCTCGGAATTTATTATAAAATATATTGGGGATCACCTGCGGGCGTATATGGTCCGGGATTCCACGAATCTCTTCCTTCATGGATGTGTCGAAGAATACAGTAGAATCAGAAGTATCTAGCAAACGAACACGGTTGGGAGTATATGCAGAAGGATTAATGCTCTGTGCCATGTAGTCGAAGTACAAGGCCATAAATCGGGTTTGAGAATTAAGCTCGACGAGCCTCTCGAAGTTTTCAATTACCAACGGGTTCAGAATGTCGCATCGGATGAGCAATCGATATGAGAGTTCCCAAAATCGATTTTTTAGCGGAAGAACGCCCGCCAGCACTTCGAGACTCATCGTATGGGTCGAGTGCATGCAACCCAAGGCAATGCGCAAGCAACGATACTGGATTCTCTCTAGTTTGATGAAGTGTATGTTCGCAGCGGAGCGGAAACAGAAACACCCGTACTCCATCACCGACAATATCGTTGTTTGGTACAACCTGATCAGGTCTCCTGGGTGAGCACCCCACCATGTTCCAGTTATTGTTCGGAGAAAATTGATCCTTTGTTGGCATTTCTGTTTCAGATACCTAATGTGACATCCCCAGGTACCTTTAGAGTCGAACCAGACCCCGAGATATTTAAATGTGAAAACCTGGTTGATCGTTGCACCCATTATTAAAAGCTGGAGTTGCGCCGGCTCACGTTTCCTAGAAAAAACAACCAACTCCGTTTTCTCCGTGGAGAACTCAATACCCAGCTGAAGAGCCCAAGCAGACAAATTGTCCAAGGTATTTTGTAATGGTCCTTGCAAGTCGGCAGCTTTGGGCCCTGTAACAGAGACCACCCCGTCGTCTGCAAGTTGCCTTAGCGTGCATGAATTGGCAAGACAATCGTCAATGTCATTCACGTAGAAATTGTAGAGCAGGGGACTTAGACATGAGCCCTGGGGAAGACCCATGTAGCTAAATCGCGATGTTGTTAAATCGCCATGCGAAAAGTGCATGTGCTTTTCAGACAACAGGTTTAGCAAAAAGTTATTTAAAATTGGCGAAAGACCATGCTGGTGCAGCTTCTCTGACAGAGTGTTGATAGAAACTGAGTCAAAAGCCCCCTTAATATCCAAGAAGACTGATGCCATCTGCTCTTTGTTAGCATAGGCCATTTGGATTTCTGTAGAAAGCAACGCAAGGCAATCGTTCGTCCCTTTGCCTTTGCGGAAGCCAAATTGTGTATCTGACAGTAAGCCATTTGCTTCAACCCAATTGTCGAGGCGAAACATGATCATTTTCTCGAACAACTTCCGAATACAGGACAGCATTGCAATCGGCCGATACGAGTTGTGGTCGGAGGCTGGTTTTCCTGGTTTTTGGATGGCGATGACCTTCACTTGCCTCCATTCATAAGGGACAATGTTACCCTCAAGAAACTTGTTAAATAAATTCAACAGGCGCCTTTTTGCAGTGTCAGGCAGATTCTTCAGCAAGTTGAATTTGATTCTGTCTAACCCTGGGGCGTTATTGTTGCACGATAAGAGAGCAAGTGAGAACTCCACCATCGAAAACGGTGTTTCGTTCGCGGTATCGTGAGAAGACGCGGCGCGGTACGTTTTCTCTACCGGGACAGAGTCCGGACAGATCTTCTTGGCGAAAGCGAATATCCAACGGTTTGAATATTCCACGTTCTCGTTGGTACTATTATGATTACGCATACGTCGAGCCGTACCCCAAAGAGTGCTCATCGCTGTTTCTCTCGTTAACCCGTCGACGAACCGGCGCCAATAACTGCGTTTTTTGGCTTTCATTAGACTCTTCATTCGCCTTTCTAACGACGCGTACTGTTGATAGCTAGCGGGTAACCCGTCTTCCCGGAAGGCCTTATATGCAGTGGACTTTTCCGCGTACAGCTCTGAGCACTCTTTATCCCACCACAGGGTGGGAGACCGTCTATGGGTATTCGCGCTGGGTACTGGTTTAGTCTGAGCTTCATTCGCACTGTCGAGAATCAAGCCAGCCAAAAACCTGTACTCTTCCTCCGGAGGAAGTTCTTGAGTGGATTCGATTTTAACGGATATCGCGGTCGCGTAACTCTTCCAATCAATGTTCCGTGTGAGGTCATACGATACATTGATTGTTTCCGATGGTCTTGAACCGTTAGCAATTGAAATCACGATAGGCAAATGATCGCTACCGTGGGGATCAGGGATCACCTTCCACATGCAATCTAACTGTAGCGATGTCGAGCAAAGCGATAAATCCAACGCGCTTGCGCGTGCTGGTGGTGTAGGAATCCGCGTCATTTCTCCCGTGTTTAAGATGGTCATGTTGAAATTATCGCAAAGATCTTGGATTAATGTTGATCTATTATCATCATGAAGACAGCCCCATACCGTACCGTGCGAGTTAAAGTCTCCCAGAACTAGCCGCGGTGCCGGTAAGGATTCCGTGATATTACAAAGCGTTCGGTCCCCTACCGAGGCTCTAGGAGGAATGTAGATGGAAGCAATGCAAAGGTCTTTACCTTTGATTAAAACTTGACAAGCGACAATTTCAATGCCTGGTGTCGAAGGGAGGTTAATTCGGTTGAAAGAATAGCACTTTTTGATCCCCAAAAGTACTCCTCCATAGGGGTTTTCTCGATCCAGACGAATTATATTAAAGTCGTGGAAGTTGAGATTTATATCGGAAGTTAACCAAGTTTCACATAATGCGAAAGCATCACATTTTAAACTATTTAGTAAAAATTTAAAGGAATCGATTTTCGGGAGGATACTTCTGCTGTTCCACTGTAGAACAGTGATCGAATCGGTGACCTCGTTCGATGACTTAGCCATCGAAGGATACGATCGCTGCAAGGAGGGGCCACTTAGTAGTCAACTGCTTCAAAAATGTTTGCACTATAGGGAGAAAACGTATCAGAAGGCTTTTAAGAGGATCAGTAACATTGAAAGCTGTGAAAATTAAGTCCACTATGTCAGAAAATTTCATTAGTCCGCTACTGGACTGAGTATCTGTTTGAAAAAAGGGGACACTTGGGGTTTTGGATGTCCCTGGAAGTGGTGGGTACTCCTTGTTAGAATTAATATTTCCAAGTCCTGGAGCAAATTGCTTCGGCTTTTGTGCATCACTTCCGTTGGATTTATTGGTTGTAGATGGCGCACTCTGAGTGGACGACACCTTGGCACCCTTACGAGGCAATGTAGGGGAGGCTGGATTTCTCCTCTTCCTGGATTCCCCTGGGTTAACCAAAGATGTTCCCTCTCGTGGGTCGTCAGATTCTTGCTCAACGTTAGCCAAACCAGCATAGGGATTTTCGGACAGGACAGATGGCGAAGCATTCTTTAGCATTTCTGCATAAGAACGCCTTGAGCGTTCCTTAAGGGAGCGCTTAATTTTATCCCCGCGCTGCTTGTACGCAGGGCATGATTTAAGAGCATGTGAAGGGCCCCCGCAGCAAATACACTTTTCAGTTTCTTTGTCGCAAGAGTCATCCTCATGCTCTCCTTCGCATTTGCCGCATCGTTTCTTCTTTCCACAATATGTGGCTGTGTGGCCCAACTGCTTGCAATTGCTGCAGCTCATGACCCGCGGTACAAACAGGCGAACTGGTAGGCGAACCCTGTCAAGGAGGATGTAGTTGGGAAGAGAGGACCCGGCGAATGTCACCCGAAGCGAGCCTGATAGAGAGTAGGTAGTCTTACCTCCCTCGGTGTTTGCGGTATACAATTGTTTGCATTCTAAGATCTTAATCTGTTCAAGAGAGGGGTCCTTAAAGCAGCCAACCCCGTGCTCCAACAGTTCTTCGCATTTCAGGCCCGGTTCGGACACTACCCCATCGATTTCACAGGCCACACAAGGCACGTACGCTTTAAATTCCCGCGTAAAGCGCTCACAGCAAGCAATCGCGTTTGCCTGGCCGAGATCACTCACTAGAACACGTATCTTGTTTGCCCGAACACGTGTTATCTGAGTTACGGCCGGGTAATTAGCAGTCAGATCTCGAGAAAGTTTTAATATATTAACCGGTTTCTCTCCGGTCCGAAAATATACCACCCATGGCCCAGAGGAACCTTCTGGGTACTGCTTTATACGGGGAGCAATGCGAGTATTAGGGGGATCAGGGACTTCCATGATTGCATCAGATGGTATTTCGCCCTCGGCCATTTAAGCACGAGGGCAGAGCGTTATATAAACGGGAATGTGTCTTATTATTTGATTACAAGGTAGAGTAAAAGTAGGGAAAAGGAAAGAAAGCAAACGAGGAAAAAAAATAAAGCAAAACTTATCTGCAAACAACGTCGATTGTTCCGCACCAGCGAAAACAATGTACTGGATTTACTGTCGGCACCAGCAGAACGGCTGCTAACGAACGAACAAAGGATGACCTTGACTCACTAAAATTTACACACCGAGCACCACTGTGAAATATAACGATCCGTTCCGTTCAAAGGTTGGGAGACGTATGAATAGAGATTATTGTTACTATTTATAGCTGGTATCAGCTTGATAATCCTAAAAAAATACGAAAATAACAGTTTCGCCTCTAAACTGCTAGCAAAAAAAGTATCGCTCTGTTTGTTTGCATGGAGCGTGGAGGGTGAAACTTTAAATAAACAAACAAAAATACAGTTTCGCCCGTTGTATTTTTTGCTGTAGTTTAAGAAAGCAATATCGTAGAATCAAAATTTTTAGGTTAATTTGTTGTGTTTCAAAGCCCTCATTCGCATGTATGAAAAAAGCCCAATGTTTACATCGCCCTTTTCACAAAAAAAAAAAACGTTGAAATGAAATCACAGCTCCTGATATCACGCTATTTCTAAAGTGCATGCGTGCATAGTTTCAAATTTTACTTCGACATCGACTTTTTCTAAAGGTGACTTCCCAGTAGTATCCTTGATTTGAATTATTATCGCTAATCATAATGCCAAAGAACAAATAAAAACCTCACGAAAACGAACCGTTTGGGAAAATCATCATCATTACTGGAATTTTCATTTTCACGAAACTTTTCGATAACCTTCCGTCACTTGCGTTAATGCACTGGGTGCACAATGCTCTGAAAATCTAGCGAAATCGTCTTAGGGCACCAGCGGGTCTGTAAAGAATACTAAAAATTAATTTCTATTCCATAATTTTCAGTTCAGTAATTCGAGAGATCGTGCTCACCGCAAGCCATGAAAAATAGACTACGTTGTGAAGCGATGGTCAATATTTATTAAAAAATCACGGTTAAATAAAAAATTAAACTATTAAAAAATTTCAAATAGTTTATAATTTTCACAAACTTATTAGGAAAAATTGTTTAATAAGCTTTCGTAATATTGTGTAGGAAAAAAGCTGAAAATTTCAGTATTTTCTCTATCTGCAACATATAAACCCTTAAGTATACCAATTAATTGGTATACGAATTGGAATAGGTTCGCCAAATTTTGGAAGAAGTCTATAAAATAACCCCTTGAAAACTATCTAAAAATTGTTGTAGTTCGATGCAATAAAAAATCTCCAAAAAAGAAATGTACCTATTAATGTGAAACACAGCGATACATACAATAAAGACCCATTTTTATCAGTCTCATGGTGACAAAATGGGGACATTGACTAAATCGGGCAATGTTTTTCTTTATAATAAACTGAAGCTGTTAAAATATTCTTCTCGTCCCTTGATGTAGTCTGATAACTATTTCTGATTATGATGAACTTTTTATTTTCGCATATTTCGCATATCTTCATAATAAGGAAAACATGCTCAAGAAAGGATTTACTCGAATTCAGTCTTGTTCGTCTGCTAGAGCCCATCAAACATATGTTCATATTTGGCTGATAAAATCGGGGTTTCAATGTGTTATAATAGATATTCAGCATTCGAAGAAGTTTCTTTTGAACGAGTGTAGAACGCCTTTGTTTCTACTTACTTGAAATCAGCGACGTAGCCAGAAATTCGGTTTGGTGAAAATCGATCATACTGCCCAAACGGCATAATTCCGAAACCGTAATTTTTAAAATTTTAAAATTAAATTAAATTTTTAAATTAAATTAAATTTTTCAGAAAATAGTAACAGAGTTCGTGTCTTTAGCGAATTTGTTGAGACTTTATTGTAGTCATGAATATTAACCTGAGAAAATTCACCATAAATACTTCTTGGACGATATACCATCAAAATTATTTTATCAAATGATGCGTTGTTTAACGTTTGTAAAACTCATCGAAGATACTAACCCTCCGAAATTGGCGGTTTCAAAATGATGCTATCTTGACCTTAAATTACTGTTTTTGAACATTTGACCTATACATATAATTGGTCATACAACAAAAATCAAATTGTCATCAAAATCGATCAGAACCTGCTAGAGTCGAATGGAAATCGTCATTTTTCATAAATTTCTCTCTACATTCGGAATGTGTTATTCTCGTTATTAATCATATTACGTTTTCGTCTCAACTCGACGCATTCCCAATATAAAAACCTGTTTTAATCCACTTAGTGGTGCAATTGTGCTTGTCTCATTTGTCCAGACTACGATTCCATGGCTGGTTATGTTCAATACAATGGTGGAAATGAATAGTACATGTTCAGTACGATTTGCACACACATACAATGGATCGACAGCCACGATCTTGAGATACTATGTGATACTGAAACATCGCTTGAAACCAGCGGCGGATCATGGAGAAAGATCCGGGAGGTCCAGGTCCTGCCGAAAATTTTCAACTTGTTAAGAAATTTTAAACTAGTTTTAATTTTAAAGTAGCAACCCCTCACTGCATACTCCCTCCGGGCCGGTATGATTGACGATTTTTAGAGTGATTGCATAACCTTTCTATATGAGAAAGGCAAAAATGTACCAAAGACCAAAAAAATCAATTTTTGTCAAACATCTCAATGTTTCATGCATTTTAAAGTCATTTGGCATCAAAAATACAAATTTGATTTTGAAAATTTTTCATTTGAGTTTATATGGGAATTTGCTGTGTGATTGCACTCTTCAACCGTAACTCCGGAACCGGAAGTCCAATCAATAAAAAATTCAATAGCAGCCGATGGGAAGGTTGTACACTGAAGCCTCCATTTACGAACTCTTTTTTTACGTAATATTCGATTTACATAACTTTTTTTACGAACTAAATTCGAAATAACGAACTCTTTTTTACGAACTAAATTCGAAATAACGAACTCTTTTTGGAAAGTTTGAGTTCGTACATTACAGCATGAAGTTATGTATTCTTAATTAATTGTTACTAATATAAGTTGTGTATTTTTGGAATGGAGTTGACGAGTGCATGACGGAAATCGATGTCTTGAGCCTTTTTGGAATCCAAGATGGCGACTTCCGGTTTAGATGAATTCTCTATAACCTCAACAATATGGGTTTTTTTCGGAATGGGGTTGACGAGTGCATGAAGGAAATCGATGTCTTGAGCCGTTTTGGAATCCAAGATGACCACTTCCGGTTTAGATAAATTCTCTATAACCTCAACAATATGGGTATTTTCGGAATGGAATTGACGAGTACATGACGGAAATCGATGTCTTGAGCCATTTTGGAATCCAAGATGGCGACTTCCGGTTTAGATGAATTATCTATAACCTAGAGGTGTGCGCCACGCCGCCGCCGCGCCTCGCCGACGATTGCATGTAAAAATAGTAAGCACATCGGCGTGAGGCCGGCGCGCCGCCGATTTTTACCTGAAATCGGCGGCGCGGAGCACTCCTCTACTATAACCTCAACAATATGGGTTTTTTCGGAATGGCGTTGACGAGTGCATGATGGAAATCGATGTCTTGAGCCATTTCAGAGTCCAAGATGGCGACTTCCGGTTTAGATAAATTTTCTATAACCTCAACAATATGGGTATTTTCGGGATACGGTTGACGAGTGCATGACGGAAATAGAACACATATTGTTCATTTTTAAGAATATTGCTCAACCGGCAATCGTCATATTGAACTTGGAAAAGGTTCCCATTTTCAGCGTCTACTTGTCAAGCCCGTTTCAAAAATACCCATATTGTTAGGGTTATGAAGAATTTTGCTCAACCGGAACTCACCATCTTGGATATCAAAGCGGTTCCAATTGTCCATTTTCAGCATCTACTTGTCAATCAAGTTCCGGTTTCGATAAATCGTCTATAACCTCAACAATATGGGTATTTTCGGGATAGGGTTGACGAGTGCATGACGGAAATAGAACCCACATTGTTCGTTATCAAGAATATTGCTCAACCGGAAGTCGCCATCTTGGATTTCGAAACGGTTCCAATTGTCCATTCTTAGCATCTACTTGTCAAGCCCTTTCCAAAAATACTCATATTGTCAGGGTTATCGAGAATATTGCTCAACCGGAAGTCGCCATCTTGGATTTAGAAAAGGTTCCAATTGTCCATTTTCAGCATTTACTTGTCAAGCCCGTGCTAAAAATACCCATATTGTCAAGGTTATCGAGAATATTGCTCAACCGGAAGTCGCCATCTCGGATTTCAAAACGGTTCCAATTGTCCATTTTCAGCATCTACTTGTCAAGCCCATTCTAAAAAAATACCCATATTGTCAAGGTTATCGAGAATATTGTTCAACCGGAAGTCCCCATCTTGGATTTCGAAAAGGTTCCAGTTGTCCATTTTCAGCATCTACTTCTCAAGCCCGTACCAAAAATATCCATATTGTTAGGGTTATCGAGAATATTGCTCAACCAACGAATATTAATAAGAATGTGAAGCAAACTTTTTTTACGAACTAAATCCCAAATAACGAACACTTTTTTTACGAACTAATTCAATTTACGAACCCCTGGTTTGGTTCGTAAATGGAGGTTTCAGTGTACCTTTTATTTGAGACTAACTTTGTGCAAATCGGTCCAGCCACCTCTGAGAAACAGAGGTCACATTTTTTCCACATACACACACATACATACACATACAGACATTTTTCGATATCGACGAATTCAGTCGATTGGAATATGACACTCGGCCCTCCGGGTCGTGATTAGATTGACGAATTTTAGAGTGAATGAGAAAGGCAAAAACATTTTTAGCAAATGTTGAAAGTTATGCATTTTTTGGTGAGCAGTTCTATGTTTCATAGACATTAAATCAATTTTAACTTCGCTTCCTATTAAATAAAGACTTTTATTACAGTACATCTCTACAAAAGCGAGCTCAATTTGAAAAGAAATCTGAGGATTATGATTGATTACAGAACTCTGGAATTTTCTATTGGAATGTTTTCAGGCAGGAATTTGATATTGATGCAATTAGACAACTGTGAAATCAAGACCAATAGATCAGTTACATATCAGGACCCCATTCCGACAATTTTTCAAAAGTCACATGATGTTTACAACAACAGGTTATCAATTCAATTCCATTTTTTTTTTTTTGGGGTGTGGTGGGGGGTGGGGGGGCGGTTGTATGGTGTTAAACCCCAAAACCTTCTCTTGGCTACGCCGGAGTTATTTATTTCGCTTTTCATTTCCCGATATGTTTTAGATCGATCCGATGGTTATAAGTTAGAAAAATTGCAGTCAGAAGGTTCGCACAAATGAACATTTTTGCACTGATAAGTTATCAGACAACTTGGAAGTGTTCGGTGATTATTTCTAGCGGTTGTAGATAGTAAAATTAAATACAAAATTCGTTTTATCGAAATAATGTTTAGCTTATTTCAATGGATTATTACTGTATTGAACAATAAATAGGCGACAAAGAGTAATCAACCAACAACAAGCCATAACTTTTAAAGTATTCAAAATAGGTATTTAAAGTCTTTAATAAAGTTATTCGCGAAAGTAAGAGCTACAAATTTGCTGAAGACATCATTTCGATATAATCAGTTCCAAGAAAATTTGTGAAAATATCTCACTCATAGGGAGATGAATCAGCAAAAGCACAATACCAAAAGAAAGGGCATATTACCTCCATTAAATTCTTCGAAGATACTATTGACCTAAAATAAGCCGTTTTGGCGTTAATAATAGATTACATGTTTTTGGTCATATTTCTGGCAATGGGAAATGATAAAAATCTTTCGTCCGCATTTAATGTTAAATATCTCTTTTGATAATAGTCTGATTTTTGCTGAGAAACACGAATGAGAATTTGTCCGTTACATACACACACAGACATTGTCCCAAATCGTCGAGCTGAGTCGATTGGTATATAAGACTCGGCCCTCCGGGCCTCGGAAAAATCTTGAAAGTTTGAGCGAATTCTATACATTTCTTTTATAAGAAATGTAAAAATGACCCCTATCGGCGCCTGAGTCGATTCCTAGTCCCACCAGGAGTACTTGCTCTAATTTGAAGCAAATCGGACAAGTCTAGCTACCGTCCAACGTGCCTGAAGTTTGTATGGGATTTTTCGACAATTTACATGGAGAAAACCTTCTATCTCGCATTTTAGACTGCTAGTCAATCCGGATTTGGTAAAAGAAGTTATTAAACTTTTAACGAAGTGATGTCTGAGTCAGTTTTGCATGGGACCTAGCAGTGCATGATTGTGGATCAGTACTTGATTTGCACGAACTAATCATTTTTGTGAAATAATGGTTAGGTTTAGGCCAATAGTATGTTTGGAAGATTTATAGTAAGTAATACGAGTCATGTTTTGGTTAGAAAACTTTAGTTCCACATTTTACCACATAGACGGCGCCCACACTAACTTTTCAACGGGAAGAGATAGAGATTAGGTGTCTTCCACAAAGTTGTAGAGTAAGCATTTTTAAATAATTCTTCCGAACATCTTGATATTCTATCTCACTTAGGGTTCGCAGTACCGACCCTTTTTGGCGAGAACCGGTACTACGGTACTGAAGCCCTCAGTACCGGTAGTACCGGTAAAGTACCGGTACTAGAATATTTTTTTAAAAAAATCGAAAAAAGCTTCAAAGTGAAGTTGAATGCTCAAACTGATGACCTTATTTTCAGATAATTGATTTGTGCTGATCAAAAAACATGTTCATTGCTTTTAATTTACTTGCATGACTCATTTCAGAAGATATTTTTTGTATGCGGCACCTTCTTTTATTTTGAAATCTAGGCCACTTTGAAATCGATAACTGCTAAGCGGTGCAACTTTCGTCGACTTCAACAGATGGTAAATGTAAGAAACCCCATTAACAACAGTAAATCAAAGCGAGAACACCAGTAAATCCGAACAGGTTGCTCGCATTTCCACTCTTGCTTTTCTGTAAATTGGTTTCGACCTTTATGTCGTTTGCCTACTATTCTCTAATGCATACCAACGCTCTTTGCTTTCCTGTAAACTATGGAGTTTTGCAGAATTTTCCGATCACCAATAATTACAAATCGCCCAATTTTAACCAGTTCACCAACTCTAAAATTGTTAGCTACTAAATCGCTGTTCGTTCCTTTATGGATAAAGGTTTAAGAACAAACCAAATACAGACATGACTTAGACCATAGTCTTATAACGCACCACCTAATGAATAATGGAAGCAAATCAGAATGTCGCGAATAAAAAAAATCATAGCAAATTTTTACGTCTCTTACGCTATATGTGAGTATTTTGAAATTTAGTACAAGATTGTTAAAATTTAATTTCGACAAAATAGTGCAGGAATTTAAACATACCGTTCAGTACAACGCGAGCTAGTTAACTTTTAGAATTATTATGATGATGGCCCCAACTCATTTCCCCACAAAGGTCTTAGCTCAACAATTTATCCAGAAGGTAACTAATATAATTAAAAGTCATCTTGCCGACCGATATTTTGATACAGGTCTCCCTAGAGAGTTCACATATTTTTCATAAAAAATTGTATGGTACCGAAAATACCGGTACTGGCTTTTGTTCAGTACCGGTATTACGGTACCAAAAATGGGTCGGTATTCCCGGGATTTTCGGTACCGGTATTACCGGTACCACAACCCTAATCTCACTCCTATGAAAAGTTAGTGTTTGCGCCCTCTATGCGGTTACAAGTAGAACTAAAATTATCTAACAAAAACATAACTCGTATTATGTACTACAATTCTTGTGAACATACTATTCAGCTAAATCTAAAAATTATCTCACAAAAATATATAGTTGGTGGTAATCGAGTACCGATCCACAACCATGCACTGCTAAGCCCCATGCAAAACTGACTCAGACATCACATCGTTAAAAGTTTAATAACTTCTTTTACCAAAGCCGGATTGACTAGCAGCCTTCGACAAAGTTGTACGAAATTTAATTATCTTTCTTATTTTCACTTACAGTGATAATATGATGCATATAGTACCCCTAGCGGCAAAAATGTGAGTTAGTGGGTTTTATCCATGTAAATTGTTGAAAAATCCCATACAAACTTCAGGCACGTTGGTCCGGTAGCTAAACTTGTCCGATTTGCTTCAAATTTGGAGCAAGTACTCCTGGTGTGACTAGGAATCGACTCAGAGGTGGGCCGATTGAGTTTTCAAAAATTCATTATTTTTCTAGGCACTCTATTGGCCACCTATGACGGTTCATGATGCCTCCGTGGAACTCGCCTAGCTCCTAAGCTAATATCACACCTATTCCCCAGCGAATTCTCTACCGATTTTTACAAACTAGATTTTAAATGAAAGATACAGCAATGTTATTGACTGCTGCTGAATTTTATTCGGTTCTGACTCTTGGTTCCGGAATTACAGGTTGGTTAGTAAGGTTACACTGGAATTTCCCACATAAATCGGTACAATCGTAATACCTCACAAGCTAAAAACGAATGAAATGGTCACCAAAATACTTCGATTCGCACGTCTGGATCACCGATTGCCAATCAAACATTCCTTGAATATATTGTCCACTAACTACGATTCCGGAAGTGCCGTTCATATTCCACAATGTCACATTGGTTCTTCGGTGATGACTGAATTGATTTTCTCAAACCAAGTCTGAAATGGAAGGCAAAATATGCAGTTGAGTATTGCGACCAACCCCCCCCCCCCTTTAACTTTACACCTCACTCCTTCATCACACCCCGTCCCTTGGACCATCCTCACATCCGCATTTCCTTCATCCACCTCGTATACCGAAATAAGATAAAAGATTTCTGACGCATCCTTCACTCCCACTCTACTAACCCCCCAGACCCTCCACTTCCAAACCCATTCCACCAACATTTCAAAATATAGTCACATGAAGATAACATGGAACTTATGCTGATCAAGCCAATTAAATATTATACTTTTTTGTTTGAGGGGGTCTTCTACTCTCACGGTTTCAAAAAATCGAAGAAAGAAAACAAAAGTATCGGCTGGAAAGGAAAGGGAAGGTTGACCGAAAAATCAATTGGCGAGCTAGTAAAATTTTATGGGCTGGCGATTCGGAGAAATTAAAATTCTGTAGAACATATCCGAAATGCAATCTGGGCTTCCCTCAAACACTGCTCGTCATCGAACGAAAATCCCCAACACTCAAAGTATTCTCCCGGCAGGGACAGTTGGTGCAAGTGGCGTCAGGCCGAAGCAAAAGGAACGTTAGAAACTTTCGAACATGTCAGGATCTACGAAAGTCTATCATTTAGTGATTTATTAGAAAGATGCTCACACCCAGAACATCAATGAGTCTCTGAATAGTGTGCGTTAGCGCCAAAACACTTGCACAAATTCTGTAAAAATCGTACGTCAAGTCGCCCTTTTTGAAGTAGGACTCACGTCTTTCTTCAGTCGTCATTTCAATATTTTCAAAACGGAATCTTTACATACATTTTGAACCTTAATGACTTTGACTACTAAACGAAATGTTCTTCTTGTTTCACAAAAAAAAGTTGATCCGACTTCCTGTTTTGGAGTTACAGGTTGAAGAGTGCGGTCACACAGCAAATTCCCATATAAACTGCCTACATTTAACCATGATGTCCAAATAACGTAAAACATTAAAATGGGTTCAACACGACTCTAGCTCAATACACATTTTGTTGTACTAATTGATATCACTTTTGACTTTATTACCAAACATGCAAGTCATATTGACTATATTTTATGGGGGCGGCCATAACGAATAAAATTAAATTTGGTGATTTTGTCTATCATTTCATTTCATATCACATATTCTTATATATTAATATTTTTGTAACATTTATGATGTCACAAATTGAAAATAAAAGTTTTTAAAGTAAGGTTCCATTTTTGGCACGGTTCCTGTTTTGGCAGCTGAAAAAATATTCTTGCCAAAACGGAATCCTACTGTATTAGAAATGATTGAATGAACTAAATGACTAGTTCAGGCGACTTAAGTCATTGGTCCAGAACCAGTTCTACTATTGTTGATTAATTGGATTTTCGGCGAATCATACAAATTTGCATTCCAACATACACTGTTTGATTGGTTCCGATTACGAGAATGTGAAAGAATTAGTTGAATTTTTCTAAGCCCGATTGCGGCATTCAAGTCAAACTCAATTGTCGCACTTCCACTATTCAGCATGCTGTATTATTTGATCTGTAACAACTCTATTACGGACTTCATGCTATCTGTTATTCAACTATCCTGCAGTAAACATTTGCCAGATTGTTTATTCCCCACACATAGACGTATATATCTAGATACAAATCTTGCAATAACTTGGGGATCGTTCCAAATGCGCGTATGTTTCGAAAAGAATCATCTGTACCGGTCTTGTAACGTATGCGGAATGAAATTTGGACAACGCTTCCAACATTAAAACAAAAACGCAACCCTGCGCAAGGCCCCATACTAAACATCATACTCTAGGCACACTTATTTTAAACATCTAGTGTTAATTTCGACCCGCCAGGAGAAACCATGTGAACAAAATGACAGCGAACGGCCAATCTGGCACCTAGCTGTTATGCCAAAAAAAAGTTTTGGCGCATTGGAGGATTATGGCATACCTTTTGTACAAAAGGCTGATAACCCTTCAAATGTACCGCAATTGCGTCCAAATGAGGATTTCTGTGATCATTTGATGCAGAGTGTATATGCCAGTAATTTTTGACCTAAAACTAACAAACACGATAATCAAAATTAAGTAAGAGATTAAGAATGTGCCAACATCAATTTTTTACACTCCTTTGCAAAAAGTTTTTGCAAACTGTCATAAAACTTCTCGAATGGACTCAATTTTTATACCACATTAAGTTAATAAGCTGACAAATGTTTTCATATAGAGAGAACATTTAATAAAGGGTTTTCTACAAAAATATTGCCTTTTGAATTTTGTCCAAATTTTATTCCGCATACGTTACCTACACCTTTTAGAATATGATTGCGGCTGGAGCTTCTACAGTCTCGAATTATCAAACTAACATAACGAAAATATGCTTCATTTATGGAATGGACATTGTGTTTCTCTTCACTGATGGCAATAATATGTTACCATACAGTGTCGTTAATTAAAAACATATTCTAATAAACAAATCAAAACAAACAGGCCGCAGTCCCTCAGTCTCGAGTTAGCATCGGTAATCGTAAAGAATTTAAACTATTTTCCCTGCTACTGAGCCATCCGTCAACCCAGCTGGCGTTGGTATGAAAAAATCCGTTCCTATCCACGCTACCAGCAAACCTACCAAACAGAAGCCCTTGCAGGCGTGAGATGATCTGTGTGCGATAACAAGAGAAGCAATAAATAATACTCAATTTATCTAATAAACCAACTCCCCATTCTGGACTGCGGTCCATACGCACATCATTCACATTTTTTCGCCCTCAGCTACTTTACAATCAAAAGGACCACCATGCGACTCTCCTATGCCAAGCGCGAAACATACTGAGAACTCGGCGCTCACCGAGCAGTGAAGAGATTTCGAATGGGATTAACAAAAAATGCCAGACAATGTTGGGATTGTTGCGAGTCAAACTAAACTATGAATAATAGGATGAGCTAAGGCAAGTGCGAACGTCCAACCAAACGAGTGACTGAAAGCATATACAAAAAAAATCAGAAGAATGAGAAACTGAAACCGTCAGGCTATATTTTAGTCCAAATCCCAAATAAATCATTCTGCCTGCTCTCCATAGGACTCATCTGTTCTAGTTTTACTGTAAATTTTTTTATTAGTCTTGTTCGTTTCGCCGTTTCGATGAACCGCCGCAGCAGTGTTCCGACGTTAGCCTATATTTCAAAACAACTCGTTTGTGATTGCCATACAACACGGCTGTCCACCACTCATGGACGTACGTTTCTTTATCAACGTCGAAGGAGATGTCAAAACATTGCTATAAAGTCTTTATATGTTTGTTTCCATTGTAATCGAAAACGGGTGCAATATAAGGAAATCAAATTTTATAATGAACTATTTCAGCCAAGAATAGAACTACTGGGAACCTGCTACCATGTCGTAAGAGGCGACTAACAACATGCTAGGAGTTCCTAGGTCAAGGTATTGATCCGTACCGAAGACTTATGCTGTTTTCGGTTTTAGAATCGAGTCGTCCTAGGTTCGCTCTAATGTTTACAGTTTCCATACAAAAGTGACAGCTCCGAGCGAACCTAGAGCAACTCTGATCTAAAAACGAAATCGTTTCTTCTGGCGCTTGTACAAAAGATGTAAAGGAAGTCTAATTCTACACTAAGTAACAGCATATATAATATACCGGCGCTTCCACGCCAGGGTATAACTTTCGAAACTTTGGTTTATTAAACCGTATTTAAAAAAAGTTAACTTTCTAGTAGGAAACTCTTTGAATTGTCCTAAGATACAGCTGTCGAATTACACAAAATGTTTTTTGCGAGGCAAGCGATCTGTAGATGTGTCAAAATAAGCCAGTTTTTATTAAATCTAGAACCGTCTACCGACAAATATACATTGACGAATACCTCCAAAAGTGACTTCTTGAGGTCTCATGAAGGCCTGACTATTTTTGCTATCCTAAACAGTGGTAAACATTTGAAAACTCCTGAACATGACTCTGTCAGAAAATGTAGGGCCATCGGATGCTAAAACTTCGTAAAATCGCACTACTGGTCTTTTCTTCAAAATCATCCAGTGCAGTACTCTGCGTCACTCTTTCGAGTTTGAACCACTCATATAGTAGTCGGTCTTTTCCGGTATTGCTCTTCTCCCATCAATTCTTCTAGGCCACCGATGGATCAAGAGCCCTTGTCGTTGTGTTTATTATATTTAGTACGCATATTAAACATATCGTTTGCAATCTGTCATTTAACCCAATTAGGGAAACGTGTCTGATAGGAAGAGTGGAGATGCCAATTTGTTATTAATATTTCGCAGTGAATTTCTTCGCATTCAATTGGGCTGTCTTTTATACTTTTTGTACGCTTGCTTTATACTGCAAACATTGGAAATGATCAATGAAGTTTTTATAAGAAGCAATAGTATAAATAATAAGCAATACTACCGATGGCCGGCTGTTCGGAGTTCAAATTGCTCGTCTTGAATTATCGGAAATTTATCGCGAGCGACTTTTGTACATATTGCTAAGATCACATGGTCGGTGTTAAGTCAGACCGGACTAAGTGACAATATATTGATTTCGAGAAAAACGAGTTCAAAGTTTGAATCGCAGCATCCTTTACGTTGTAATTGGATATTTCTTGTTTATTGTTACATATTTAAAATCTGGCAGGAGTCTAATATAGCTGAAGAATTTCTTTATCCAGTGCTATCATTATCTCATTTTTTGATGTCTTGCGACTTAGTCCGGTCGGACTTAACACCGACCATATTTAGCTAAACCAAGATATATCCTGATTCAATTCCCTACTTACTAACACCAATCCTATCCTACGACACTTGTAGATGCTGCAGAGAATTCCTCGGTCATAATAGTCACAAGTGTTGAACTAACATTCCTTCCCATCTCAAAATTGACCTGCATGGGCGTGGCCATCTACGTTATTGATCATACCATAATCTTAGTCTCTTTAGGTTGCACGTTGAATATGATGTACTACTCCCAAGTATCATACAATAGGATCAATATGCAATTTCAACAGGCTTTGATCAATCACGACAACCTCACGGGCAGTCAACTAAGCTTAAACAACCTACATTTCCGAGCTACATAATGTTTAGTATTCGACACTATGTTCTGTGCTCACTTTGGGATATGTAGATAGCTCTTCCACTATGGTTAACAACAATAACGTCAAAGCCATCTATGACGCTAAAGCCGCTATTACGGTATGTCAAATACTTGACAAAAAATGATGCACATTAGTCGAATGTTCTGTATAGGCAGGCTGACGTTTAACGATATATCAGCAGATTTCACTGACTGCGAGTAAATGGACGAACAGTGCACTAAATAGCGGCTCCAAGAACCATGATCCCAAAGAGTAAAAAAGGGGGGTTTTTATTACATCAAAACTGGTGACTTCAGGAATGTGGTGTCTTTGAGACAGTTTCTTGGAATAGAGCTCTCCTTCTTTTCGTCTTATCAGGTTGAATATTTATTCCCACTAGTAGTGAGTTACAACATTTATTTTCTTCTTGCATACTACAAACTTTGCACGCATTTATTTCGATAGCATTGCATAGCATACCAAAAACTACCGAACTCATCATGTGATTTTATATAGGGAAAATAGGATGTGTGTTTAGAGTGATTTTATATATTCAACAAAATGGATAATAAAAATTATTATAAATCGAATTTGCAAACTTTGCACGCGACTATTTCGACATAGACATTTTCGAAGACTGGTCTTACGATGAGCAACATATTTCGAATACCGTTGAACCAGTCGATCTGAAACTTTTCAGCATTGTTCATTCTCACAACGGTTAGTGATTGAACAAAGAAATTTCAATTTTAACCATTATCACTATCAATGTTATGACTTATCAAATATTCGCATGTGAACTAAAATCGAAAACTACATAAACTTCAATTTAATTCAATTCTGAGCATTTATATATACTATAATGAAGAAAATCTTTCGGTAACTGAAAAAAAAAATATTTGGCTTGGATAGGTATGCTTGCTGATGAATATTTTTAAATGAAACATACCACGTGCGTTTTTTAAACTCTTCTCTATTGAATTTTGATTGAAACATATGTTCAAATATGTCATTCCATTACCTGTTTTGTGATAATATTATTGATAATGCATATTCTTTATATTGCTATGAACTTTTATGAAAAATGACGGATCAAGGTCCAAAAATATACACAAATTGGATCCGGCATCCATACACATTACTGTATAGCAACAAATGACACTCATTCGTACTGATAACTCTAGGATGCCTGCTTCATGATCAATGTAACTAAATATTTATTTACAAAGAATTCAGACTTGTAATTATAAAAATATGTATGCCCCAAAGAAGTTTATATGGGGACACTTTCGATGGCCACTTGTTTTTCTAAGAATGAATTTAAATACTTATTCTGATAGCTTGAACCATTTCTTTTTCATGGTACAAATCATGTGGATTTGTACCATGAAAAAGAAATGGAACGAGAATTCCGAACGAAACGATTCGCAGTCAATAAGAATGACTGGAAAGAGACTGCAGAGGGATTCCATGAGAATCCGGCCGACCACAAAATATGACCATCGTCGATTCGAACGAAACTTTGAAGTTGTGTTCGATTTATGAATCTCCATGACTTTCTCTGACAATTGCAATATTTTGATACAATAACAATTTTTCAAAGTGTGTAGACATTTCTACATGCATTAATTTCAAATGTTTTTTGTTCGATTACTGTATTTTATACAGCAAAACTTACTGAGAACGAGTTACAGGGGATGAATATTTCTGTACGAAAAAATATACAAAATGTTGTCATTTTTCACAAAAACAAAAATTTGTGTCAAAAATTTAAATTGCAAAAAACTCATTTTTTCTAAATTTTTTTATAGGGTAAAGTGCCTAATTTCACCCAATTGCCAATTGCCACTAAGGAGGGTGCATCACTAACTTATTAATTTCTCGGCCAACAATCAATGGAATGCGTGACAATTGACATCAACAGCTTTGCTTCGTTGTTGAGAACCAATATAATAACACAAAAGCGCTGAAAACAGTGAAATTCTCGTGTTTGAACTCAACGAAAACTCGAATCGAAAGCCCCTATTGTTGCGCTACCATTTGACTCAATGCGTTGAACAAAGATGGCAGACACTACTCTAACCAACGGCTTCAAATGGGTAGAGTGATAATAGAAACATGGCGAAAATGGGCTCATCACCCTACTTTGTCAACAAAAACCTAAAGAGAAAAAAAAACATTTTGAATGTGGTTGTATGATAAACAGCTTATCAGTAAAAAAGTTTTTCTAACAATAACTCTACATGTTTTTAAATTTCTTACTAATTGACATACAAAACCGTCATTTTATCACAGAATATAATTCTAAGTAACATTGTAAATCAAAATGCATTTGACAAAAATCTTCCAAAATGCGATAGTTTTCGAGATTTTTGGAATTTTGTTCCAACAACAACAGTTAATTCGACTGATTATGCTATTTTTAAAAGTTATTCGCGTTACCCCATCATAAAATGTCAAAAATCTAATCTTTATCGTTTTAAAGACGCACAAGAAACTTTTTCAGTGTATTTGGATCATGGACAAGCTTTCAATAAAAAAGTTTTCTTAACAACAACTTTGACATATTTTTATAATTCATAATATTTGCAGTCAAAAATACAATATTCTTTAAATCAAAATGCTCATAACAAAAAAAAATCCGTAGTACTCGGGATATTTTAAATTTTGTTTTAACAACACAGTTCTTTTGTTTTATTCCGACCCTTTCAGAAGTTATTCGCGTTTCTCCATCAACAACAATAAGATTTCAAAAGGCCCATAACATTTCCTGTAACTTTCTATTTGACATCATGGCGATATTGTAAACCATTTGAAAGCTATACAAAAATATGATAAATGTTGTGCAACGTACAGAAAAATGTGTAAAATATACACATGTTTTCCTTCAAGTCGTCATTTTTTAATTTCATGAAATAAACGAAACCTACTATTTACAATGCACGAAAATGCTTCGTTGCAGAAAACGACAAATGAACTCGTGCATTGTATAATCATTTTCGTTCTATTTATGATTTTATTTTATCAGTGCAATGATAGGTTCGCCCAGCTGATCGCACGTAAACAGAGGGCAAAACTCATCTTATTCAACCTGGACAACGCATTCGATTGAGTTAACCGAACATGTGTTTGCTCGGCATCAATCGCAGGTTAGTAGAGTCCTCTCTCAACTTGCCGAAATGACGTTGTGTAGTCACTCGTCAAAGGCCACCTTTCGATTCTCTTCCCCATCCAAAGATCGGTACCCCAAGGAAATACGCTTTCTTCCATCTGCTTCTCGCCACCTTTGGAACAACTCAAGAATAAACTAATTATGGACTTTGCGTTTCTACTTCATCTCATCAGAATCCGAAACTAACTTAGTGACAGGACCAATCTAGCGCCGGATTGACACTAGCTTCAAATAATGGAGACACAATTTGTGTTCCTGAGCAGACCCCTAGTCAAGCGTGATGTCCCGTAAGAAACGCTTGATTCTGTCACTAAGTTTGTGTCGGATTCTAATGAGACGAAGTCGAAACGCAAATTCCATAACTAGTGGGGTTTTCCGTCCATGGTCAACTTTAACTGCTAATAGCAAAAAATCAGATTATATAGAATTATTAAAAAATGCAAAAATATCAATTTCGTAAAAAATGTGGGTTAGCCCTTTTGGACGCCAGCCATTTAATTTTTGTCGGCAATTTTTGTGCGTCTATTTCAATTTAAAAATGAGCAATTGAAAATATATATTTTTATTCGCTAAAAAAAAATAAATCCCCAACTGCAAGCAAATGCTGCTTGCAGCTCTGAACTCCTGAATCTGTTTCTACGCGATGGTCACTTTAACTTGACATATTCCAACTAAGAGTTGACCAATTTCTTACAATTTCCAAGTATTAGAAAGGTACCAGGTATTTATGCTACGAACCAGAAAGATCCTAAATCGTGGCTCAGAAAAAAATCCCTATTTATAGTAATTTCGAATACATCGCTAGATATCACAATTATCACAAACATAAAAGCAATCAACCTACTCTCGAAACGAATGAATAACCGGTGCTAATGGCCCAGCTTGCACCATGGCAAGGTTGTATAAAATTAACCAAACGGGATATAAATACCAAACGAGAGGATAAATGTTTGTGGTGAGTTCAAATGAGGCGTTTGCCGTGGTCCGTTTTTTCGGCAGTGTGCCACTGTATATCCTAGACCACGGGAGAAGATTTGTGGGTGAGTCGTATCTTCGTCGTACCGGCGATGCCCGGACAAAAGCGCAACCACCATAATAGCGATGGACTCTGTACCGGATGTGTCGCTCTGTTGCGGTCACACGGGTCGTTTCGGGTTGCGGTAAGTGAAATCGGAAAACTATCATCGAAATATGGTTGTATTTCACTGTCTGAACACGGGCCGAAAGAACACGCATTGCCGTTCCAATTGGTTTTTGGGGGCCGTCCTACTGAGTATCGGTAGTCCTTTCGCCCATAAAGAAGCTGTCGTATAAGCACAAAAGCTGTGGTTTTTCCTGCTGGCACGTACCTCGTTCGTTTGGCGCTGGCAGCATCGCTTGCTTGCGAATGATTTCCCAAAAACGAGCTAAACCGCGTTGCCACCCAACCCGTGCGTCCCCGTACCTTTCTCATATATACTACAAAGCTACTCCGTTCGCCGTTTTCAATGAATGGATCCAATACACATTTGGCGGTTTGCTCAAATGCACAACTTATAATGTGCCGAGAATCAAATGGTCTCGTGTAATCCGGCTGTGCGGAACGAACCTGCGCTTCTGTCTCCAGATCGTTATATGTACGCTCAATAAAATATTGTTTGTTGTTCTCTCCACGTCTAATTGATTCCTATAAAAGAGTTTGATAAATAGCTTTTTATCATGCTTGTTCTGGGCGTTTCTCAAGAGCGATTCGATTCCGCAAATGATGAATGAATTGGAGGACTTTTGGTGTGCCTTCCTTTTTAGCCGCCCCGGTTTTTGGCTGTTTTTGTGCACTAGCTTTTGACGCTGCTGTTCAGTTCTTTGGCCATCGGGTCTGTCGTTTAATGCGGATCTTGTTTTGTGTGGAATGCTTTTGTCAAATTGCGCTGGCGTTTATCATAGACCGGATCGAATCAATCATGCTTTGCCGAGTCTCACCGTTTGGTATATTTTACTACCGATTTCCTAATCCGTTTATTAATAAAAATCTAGAAAAACCCTGGCTCTAGTGCAATAAAAAGGAAATTTTAGGATTTCAAAAAAGTTTCAAAATCAAATCTGCTAAATTTCCAGAAATCGAAGCGTCCTGAAGCCACATATTTCTTGAGATTGAAAGACTTTCGGTTTCCCTTATTTATTTTTTTTTGTTTAAATTGTGGAGACTCCAACCTCAGGATCATTCGCATCTTTTTCGGGTTATAAACAGCTTTAACCATATGTTTGAGATTGGGAATAGAAGCCGTTTGAGCTAAATACATGATATTCGATTTATCAACTACGCCCCCCCTTAAACTTGTTAATATTTCAGGCTAACTTGGTCTACGCTGGTCGATTATCAAGATGCGAATGGAAGATTATTCAATGGATTCGACTTCACCCCTTCAATTGAATAGTTTCTGATTCACAGCACTTTTCATGGGATGCGAGCTCTGCAAACAGTTGAGCCTAATGATTTACACGTGCTTTACACGACACGGAACACGGTTTAGTAAAATCCATCAGTCATCGCAAATCTGCAATTGATGCCAACAAATCCTAAGCCAGTTAGTTTTGTAAAACTTGAAACTGAACGAATTTGGCTCGACTGAGTAAATTTCACTCGAGCCGGTCGAGAAAATTCGCAAAAGCTACAGCAGCAAAACAGATACTATAAAATTCTAGCAAATTGAGCGAGTGTTATTTCGCGAAACGAATTCGTGCCAGACATTAAAAAAGCATCCGAGATGACATGCTCACTGATGACGATTTCCTCTGTAACAGCATTGCTGGTAAGACACGATGTTTGTTTTGTCATAAAATTATTAACATGGTAGTAAACGACATTGCACTCGTGAGTTTTATGACCTGCATTTTGTTGACGCTGTTGCTCATCGCCATCATCGTGGTAGTCGTTGTTGAATTTGCTAGGTATGCTCGATATGCCATATGCTCACATGAAACTGCCAGCAGAGACATGACGCCGAGCAGGACGATGTACAATTTTTAATTAGTCGCCAATTTGACAACGGTATTTTTAATCCAGCATAGTCAGTCATCGTAAATCAAACAAACGTAATTGGCAAATAGCCCAGAGCATGGTACAGTTCAAACAATAACTGTTGGTTTAATTATTGGAAGCTGGCTCATTACTAGATAAAAAGTTACTTCCTCCAGGATATTGTTGTTCGACTTCTGCGGAGTAGCTAATTTCTGTTCACCACTGGCAACGAAAGTTTCATCATCGTTCTTTTCACTTCAATGAATCTGTATGGGCGAACCGATAGTATGGTCCCGACCAATCTCCTTCTTTTATGCATTGAGCAAGTGGATATTACTACAAATTTCATTCAACCATAGCAACCACCGTCTCATCATTATTATGAAGAGGTTGAATTGTAACTTTGCGCACTCCCAACGTTCATCCATCCCGTGTCCACTGGCACATTGTTATAATATTCATACCACCGAGGAAGTAAGGAAGAATATTAGCAAAGCTGGAGGACTTTGGAAATGGTTCGCTGACGCACGGAACGAGACGAGATGATATTCTAGCTTTTCGTCAAATATTATGTACCAAACGAGAAACTTGTAAACCCGAGGCAATCGGATGTCTATGTTATGTATCTTTCCTTTTGTCCGATTTTATGATTTCGGCCCGGTGGGGTCGAGAACGACACACCGAACAAACCACTCCGCGTGTAATGTTCACTACAGTCGGTAAGTAGCGAAATTATATCAATTTGGCTTACACTAGGGTATTTGTTCCATTAGCCCATGTTTTCATCTCATTCTGAACAGTTGATTTAGCTTCAAATTTAATATTCAAGAAATATGCGTGCATCTTTAACGTTTCTAGAGATTAGTGCCATTCATTAAACACATATGCTATTTTCAATGAAAAACACCGGGCAGTGGATTGCACTGAACACAAAACACGTCCACTAGCTTGCTCTTCTGCTACAACATGCATCGTTTAACCCTAGAACATATTATAATGATGTTTGTAGTCATTATAAGTCCAACATAAATACCAACGCAGATCAATACCACGGCTCTGTGTCCCAGAATGCATAACTGGCTGTAATTTGATTCACTAAAACGATCAACTTAGCCTTATGTTGTCTTCTGAGAAGTGTTCGTAATTTTTGTTTAAACGACAGTTCGGGTGGTTTTGATATTACATATAATGATTTGATAATTAACTTTCAGTCGTTCTGGATAGATTCATATTGAAACCATAACAAAAAGAAAAACGAATTTTTGAAAAGTTTGCTGATGACATAGTTCATCTCTTCGCGTATTACAAAAAATGAAACATAAGGTTTTGGGTGTTTCTTAGAAAAATAGTTTTATTCATAAAACTATTCTTCAGGACAGTGTTTCCTTTTTTTCGAAAACTATATAATTTAATATTTTTGAAAAGTTATGGGCACCTTTTCTTTAACGGTGCTGGTCGTTGACTGTTTCTCACCCGCATCCATTGGTTCAATTTCAGATTAATGTGGTCACGTCTTTCTTCGGAAGGTCCTGGTCCATATGTTGACAGGCCGATATCTACGTTCCAGACGGAGTCAAGTTTTCCAACCCGAGCAGAAATAAAAAGGCTTTTAAGCAGGTATTAAAGAATGTTTCTTCAATACCTGCTTAATACCTCAATGGGGTATTAATAATCCATTCTTACCAGGTTTTGGTATGATACCAGAAAATAGTATGCTCGGGTTATTGACCAGTTTTTTTTCTCCTGGTCGGGAAGTAGGGTTACTGTGCCCAAATTCATCCTATTCATCCAACCCATCTGAACACATTAGTTAAAGCAGTATCTGCTATCTCTATTCAACGCATTAGCTCAAATGGTAGGATGAATAAGGGTACATTGTATTCGATTTTACGCTTCCTTCAAACGCGTGTATTTTACATTTTCCAGGGCTGATTGTTTATTGTACTACTTTGGAACGAAGATGTTGATATCTAGTTATGTGCAATCCCATCATTGTAAGCCGGATTATCAACGAAATAGTGTAACATGAACGGAATAAGGGCTCGTCTACCCTATACAGAATAACCTGTATTTATCCAAATTTTCAAGCGATTTTGGACCAAGAATCTGTAGTACAGATATGCAGATTTTTTGGTCGAAGCAGATTTATACAGCTTTTCTTTATATGGTGATACAAAAACGATTGTAGAGAGATATGATTTTGAGTTTCAGTGAAACTTTCAGCCCATCATTTTGGAGGGTGGAGGCTAGAAAGGTAAATAAGTAGGCTAGAAAATTTAGTTTTTTTTTCGAGAGTTGTCCTACTGGAGCTAGGTTTTTGGAAGGGCTCCCCGTCAGAATCACATACTACAATTTGCAGACGAGACAAGCAATGTCGCCTACTAAAACACTGCATTAGGCCAATTGTAGCGGGCCGTGATTCTGAATGTGATATTCATTGTACGGTTCAGGTATGTGCGGGCGTAGGGACTCGCGATCGCGTGTATCATCGCGATGAGCTCGAGCATTTGTAGTTAACGTGTTCGATCGCGTGTGCGTTTGTATGTCGCGTGTGCTAACGTGTATGTAACTTCGCGTGTATAAATTCTATTTTATAACCGTGTACCTTTCGCATATTCGCGTGTGTTCTTGGATAATCGCGCGCAGACCGTGAGTCTTATACTTTATTTTTTGGTGTACTGCTAAGATGCTAAAAGGGTGTGAGATCTTCCATATCACTAGAGTGCCCGGTGATGTCGCCATGGAACGTGTTGTCTAGTGGATGTGTGCTTTATTTTTTTTTGTCCTGCTGAATGTATGGACCTAAGTCATTAGGACAGAGAGTAATGGTTTCCGGACGTGACCGATTCATGAGCGCGCGAAAACGGACGTTTGTAGGTTCGTGTTTGAGACAGCGTTTGAAACTTCGTGAGTGCTAAAACGTTCTCCTTATTACTGGGGTGTTATTAAGTTTGCGCGATCGCGAACGTAGGTGTGCGTTGTTAATCGCGAAGGGTTAAGCGTTTGTACGTTAACGTGTTTGTCACGTGTGCTCGCGTTCATGTGACTTCGCGTGTACAAGACTGGATTTTGTAATTGTGTGGCATTTCATATATACGCGTGCGTTCTTGGATGGTCACGCGTACCTTCATTCTGATAGTTAGTTTTTGGTGTACAATTCACATTCTGGCAGGGAGCAGTGTTACGAAATTTCAAAATCAGTTACCTATTTCTGCTTGCATTTACCGAAACCGACAGTCAGAGTCAACGCCTCTCTCATTCATTCACTTTCCAACTGACTGAAATTTCATGCAGAATCGAATGCTTGAGTGCAGAGGAAATATAAATTCATTCACCAACCAAAGCATTCATTTGTTATTATGTCGATAGTTTGAAGGCAGAAGTTAGCATCTTCTACTTTTTCGAGCATAAGTGAACTACGTAATCTATATCTGGTGCACTTTTGATCAATAACCCCTCTCAGAGCCAGCATAGAAATAAAATTCACTTTGCTTCTGAAACCGAACATGTCCGTACCTGAAAGCGCTGCGTCGGAAGAACGAATGACGATGGAAACGAACCAAAAATTGCATTCATCGCAGCGGGCATGAATTGAATTTCGTTTTCTTTCAAGTTCATGCAGCGATGTCAACTTTTTAAGCTCTGGCAGGGAGTTAAGTTACGCCATATCACTAGAGTCCTCAGTCATGTCGCCATGTAACGTGGTGTCCAGTGGATATGAGAGCTTTCTTTTTTGATTGATCCAATTGAAGGCATGGACCTAGTCTGCTGATATCAAGGATAGAAACAACAACGGAAGTGACCGATTCATGATCGTGCGAGTGCGGGAGTTTTTAGGTTCACGCTTGAGACCGCGTTTTAAAATTTTTAGGAGCTGAGACACTCACTTTATCACTGGGATGCCATCATGTTTACTAGATCGCGAGTGTAGATGCCGGGGATGATCGCGAAGGGCTCAAGCATTTGTATATTAACCTGTTTGTCACGTGTATGTGACTTCGCGTGTATATGGGGAAGTTCACTTCCATCTGACACAATTCCTGTCAGGCCATGGCTGTTTCCGACAGTACCTCCACAGGTTCGGGCACGCGGAGGTCTCAGCCTGCCCGGACTGCCCAGGTGTAGACGAAACTGCCGAACACATACTGTTCGTATGTCCTCGGTTCGAAGTCGAAAGAAGAGCAATGCTTGACGTCTGTGGCTGGGACACAACCCCTGATACCCTTATTCAGCGGATGTGTCAATCGGTGAAAAAGTGGAACGCAGTCTCGGCTGCTACCACCCAGATTGCCTGTAGGCTTCAGGTAATTTAGCGAACCGAGCAACAGACGACGGGCACGACTAACTAGTGATTGGTTAGTTGGAGCAAAAAAGGCTAAGCGCAAAAAAAAGTGAGTGAATGGTCTGTCCATGCTGAGGCAGGTTTGGTGCAGCGACTGGCAACCGCGTAAGGGGTAAACCCAGTCACCCCGAAGCAAGGCAGAAGAGCGAGTGTATAGGCGTATAAGTGGACTGCCTCATGCCAAGATGGGAGGGTCGTAGCGTAGTATGTTGGGACTTAGCTATCGATGCCTCGTGGCGTGGCAGAGGAGTGAAAGGGTGAGCATCCAAGTCAGTCTCACACAGTATGTTAAGGGTGAACACAAAAGTCAGCCTCACATGGTATGGTAGAGGCGAGCACAAAAGTAAGCCTAGCAAGGAATGAGTAAGGTGAGCACACAAGTCAGCCTCGCAAGGAACGAAAAAGGTGAGCACAAAAGTCAGCTTCATGTGGAGTGTTAGAGAGTGAATCAAGGTGCGATAGAGAGAGCACCCAAGTAAGCCTCATACAGGACGTATGAACGCGTGAGTGAGAGTGAATGAGTACATCAAGTACAGCCATCCCCCCAGAAGTAATACCGAAAGGTAGTCCCTGGGGGGGAACGATGGCGGAGCCCAGTGGAGCTTGGTCGGTATTAATGGCAGCGTCACCATTCGAGCCCGACTCGCCCCCAGTACACTCCGTGTGGTAGCTTGGACATCTACTAATAGCACGTGTACTGGGTTAGTACGTAAACGTCTTCTCCATTGTAAAAAAAACATGCAGCCAAAATTTGGCCGTAATACTATTACGGTAATAAAATGCTTCTATAGCAAGACGGTTAATACTAAAACGGTCCCAACAAAAAATCCCACAAACGGCAACATCAATACATTCAAATCCTCTCTTCGTCGCACTCATGTTTCATCAATTCTTATACAATAAATATTAACGCGTCGTATATTCTAGAAAGGTGTAGCATTTCGCTTGGCATTGTATTGCGCATCAAGCGAACATAATGTGGATAAAGCTAGGCTTGGATTTTGACTACTCGGCACATTTCCTATTTGAAGATCAGCTCACACTCGGCCACCTTCAAAGCACAGTCCGAAAAACCCGAATCAAAATAGTGGTGCATCCAGTGAATTGAAATTTCTTTTCGATCCCGGACGTCAACAGCAAGGTATCGACTGCACAAAACATGAACAGTCCTTTCCGTCTTGTATGCAAACGTATCCAAACTGAGAGTACGAATCCATACACTTGTCTGGATCTAAGCACCAAGTCTGGGCCTGGTTCAGGTTTGGACCTGGTAAGGAAAAAAGGAGATTATCCAGATCCCGCAACGGGTCCTGATCTAGACTGAACCTTTTCAAACCCTTGGACTGGTCTGGATCTGTGTTCTGTCCCGCACTCGGGGTCTGGGTCTGAGCCTAGATCAGAACCGGTACAAAGAATCGTATCGATTTTAAAGTTTTTATTACACTATCCAACCTATCCAGTAAAAAAATTTCCCCGTTATTCCGGCTGGTTTCTGCCAATATTGGCACAGATTCTATCCTGAATTCCGGCAGAAATCCGTCAGAATTTCGTTTGGTTTGACTGAATACTAACACTATCATTAGAGGGACAAGAAAAGAATGACCCCTATCGGCCCACCCCTCAATCGATTCCTAGTCCCACCAGGAATACTTGCTCCAAATTTGAAGCAAATCTTAAGTGAAAATAAGGAAGATAATTTAATTGTCTACAGCTTTGTCGAAGACTGCTAGTCGATCCGGCTTTGTTAAAAGAATTAATTGAACTTTTAGCGAAGTGATGTCTGCGTCAGTTTTGCATGGGATCTAGCAGTGCATGATTGTTTATTAGTACTCTATTCCCACGAACTAAATATTTTTATTTACGATGTAGCTTCAAATATTTATTATTATTAGACCCATAGTGTCATTGTCTTCATAGCGACAAAAAAGGATATTTATTCGACTGAAGTTGTTAGCCAAAAATAAAATGTGCTGTAAATTTAAAGGGTTATATATGTTGAGGTCAGTCAAAAACCGATTTAGAATCATATTAATATTAGGATTTTTTCAATATTTTTTGTCAGATGAAATAGTAGCCTTTTTGGAAAAATCTCCGTTCGCTAAAAAATATTTTTCTAATGAATCGATCAAAAACGAAGTTCCTATACTAATGAAATTTTGTCTGGTTTTATGCTTTCAGCTGTTGAACTGAAACCATGGTCACGACAGACCGCTTAGAAAATAACAAGCTGATTTTACAAATTAGACATGGTACCACGCTAGACAAACAAATTCAATTTTTCCTATTTTTCCGCATCTCGAAATATTTATAGCCCCTTAACAGTCTTATCAAAAATTGAACGAATTATTCTGCCATGAATGCTGTCGTACATCTTGTTTGCAAACGGTTATACACATGCGAAGAATGCTCACATAATTCTTCAATTAGCTGTTATCAGGTATGAGATAAAGCACATTTGACAATCCAATTTCCATGCAGATGTTAACTGCTCTTTACGCAACTAGTTTGCATGAACAAGAATAAGCCCAGGCTGAGTACATCGTTAATTAGGACGAAACTTTTTCCCTGCTCGTAGCACCGGTAGCATTATTCTAGCACTTTCCCGTTGTTGAAAATATGTTCTGAAAAAACGGCACACCTCCCTGCAGACAGGCACGGGCATAAATTTTGATTAACTAAAGAGTTTAATACATGTAGTATGTTAATTTTCGACATTAGCCAGAGAGTCGCTATCTAAGCATAGTGACTGCAAGCTCATTCAATTCCGGTCTACCCTCCGGAACCTGGACCAAGGCACCTGTGTGTGACGGTGTCTGCTCGCATTTTAGTGGTGTGTTCCCTGGGCACCGTGGTCTATGAGTACGACAAGGCAAAGGGGCAAGATGGGATGCGCTAGGGTTTTCCGTAACATGGAGGATGTTTTTCAACTGCTCCCCGGTGGCTCATGATGGTCAACCGGTTCAGGTTTCATTTCATGCAAAACCATCATACGTCCGGTTGTCCCCCAAAAGTAGCTCCCCCTACCGTAACTTACGGCTCGGACACAGACTCTCGCTTTCAAGGGTTGCGCGTTAATTGACGCGGTCAGCACCAGGGGTAGTTGGAGAAGGCCTTCAGGGCCTAAAGTTTTGAAGATATTTTTGCATTTCTACATTCTGGTTTCAACATGATAATGGACTAGTGTTGGAAGGACATTTTTTTCGAAAAAAAACAGAACAGCATGTCCAAATTTTAAATCATATTTGTAATTCACTAACGCAAATAAAACGATCAACCTTATTCACATTCTCGTCGAAAACGGTAAATGAGAAAGTGATTTTTTTCTGGACAAAATACCTGTATTTCAGATTGCGTGCCTAATTGGGAAGTAGCTCATTAGTGCTAATGAATTTCAGACCTTCAGGGCCAGTCAGATCACTGTTATGTTGTATTTGATTTATCCACACAAACATCAAGCTGCAAAACTTTGTTGCAGTTTGCGTGCGAAAATCATAAAGTACATAAAAATAAACTCATTAGGGATTCTTCGGAACGGTCAAAATGCATCAACCTTTCCGTTTTAGAAAAACTTATAATCAGATCATTCACCAGGCCACTGTGTGATCTTTTTTTTTTTGTATCAATTTTGAAAGTTTAGGTCGCTTTCTTGATTCATCTACCTACTTCGCTATCAGAGTACACATCGAGCACAACTTGAAGAGTGATGCTACATTTTACCATTCACAATACGATATCTGCCTTCTGCACCTCATTAGGAGTGGAAACTACAACTGGAATGTATTTACCTTCAGGGCAAGCATATGCCAGACGGAGGTCAGTAGTCAAGTGGGGCAGCTCGCGCTGACGAATGATAATAATGATAATAATTTCTTGCTTTGAGCAACGGATAATGTATGGACATCTATGCATCTGACATTCTTGATTTTATTGTCCAAACAGGACGAAATCACATTAATGTCGTACCAGCATCTTTGGTTATCACATACCCAAATCGAGAAATGTAAGATTTCTTCTAATCCTTCGAATACCATGTTAATTCTTAGGAAAAGCTCGAGATAGTGCCTGCAGGAGACAATCCTGTTATTTTGTTCTTTCGACATTCTTTTCAATAATGCGAGCTATGTGTGATTACGTGACATACAGAGTAGAAGATTGTCTAAAGTTTGCTCAGTAAAAGAGTTAAAAAAAGTAGATCGACAGATGTTGGTGTTGTTTTATTCCATTCGCACATAGTAACACGCTAAAACTTGGGTGTAGGTCCATATCATTATTGGTGTAGCACAAAGTCAAAGGCAATTATGACATGTGTGACCTGTGTTTTTTTCTATGAAACTTACAGAAACAAATAAATAACTAATGTGGAAATCTCCACTGCAATATGTCGCTATCGGTCAATTGATGTTTTGCGGCGTTAGATGCAATTTTATCATTTTTGTCGCTATGTGCTGATGCAATCTTAATCAAAATAGTAAGATTTCATTTGATTTTTGTTTTTCCTCATTTTAAATTTGCTAGGGCGCTGGAATCCTTCTCAAAAATGTATCTGTTTGTAACTTCATATCCAAACTTTCACGTCTGAAAAATTTGGTTTCCTCTAAATTAAATCGTGAAATGGCTCCAAAGCAATATATTACGAAAAAACTACACAGCGAAAAAAGTGTAACTTTACGTTTATGTGCAAGATGCATATTTATAATTACAGAGAAAAATACGTTTCTGAGCAGTTCACCCCAAATGAAATTTTGATTTTTTGTGAGCGTATACTATAATAATACCTCTCCAAAAACATACATTTCTATCAAAGCAGTCGAAATTCAAAGTACATGCTGATAGGAGGGACCGAACGGGAAAGATCCCCCCTAGGAAGCAGTGTTACGATCGAAGGGGATGTATTCGATGTAGTGGAGGAGGCTCGAGGAGGATCTGCAAGCACTAGGAGTCTTCCAGCGCCTTGTGCTTAGGACTATCTTTGGCGGAGTGCAGGAGAACGGTGTGTGGAGTCGAAGGATGAACCACGAGCTCGCCAGGCTCTACGGCGAACCAAGTATCGAGAAGGTGGCCAAAGCCGGAAGGATACGATGGGCAGGGCACGTTGCGAGAATGCCAGACAACAACCCTACTAAAATTATGTTCTGCTCAAATCCGGCAGGTACAAGACGACGAGGAGCACAGCGGACTAGGTGGGTTGAGCATATGCAGCAAGATCAGATCAGATGATATCAAATTGTAGAAAATTGTAATTGATGTAACATCGTATAAATAAAGTAAATAATACGCAAAATCCTGCTGTTTTCCCGAGAATACAGATTCTTATTTCAGCCGGAATTCTGGAGGAAATCAGGTAGCATTCCGACTCTAATTTCGGAATGGCTTGACAGTTGGTACATATTGCTATAAATGCTTACCATAAAATAATTACTGTCAGCATGTTTATCAAAAAGTTTAGCTAGGACAAACTTTTTGGTGGATTTATGCCTTTATCGTATCGGAAAATGGGATTATAAACTCAGATCTGTTCACCTAGAAAATCCTCGCAGAGTACCTGGTATGCTTAAAATATGCATGAGCCAGTAATTGTTGCTGATATTTTGGGTAAGGTATTTTCGTCCAGTTAACAGTTAAATGTCTTGATTATGTATGTTGTAAACAAGAAACTTCTTTCAAAATAGTTGATGGCGATTCAGCATTTAATGATGCGGGACCTAAATTATAATTCAGCGCCACTGTTTTATAATTGGAGCTTCAAATGATGGATTATCATCGATAATTTCAGCGAATCTAGTGCACCACATATCACGGCAGAACTGAACTGGAATCCACCCTTCTGCTAAGGCCAAAGGTTGTCAAAGGATCACCACCAGTGATGCAAATTTTCATTTTCAAATGCCAACTTTCAGTTCAATTCAACCCAACCATGATTCAAATTCAAAGCCTCCCTTAATCATTCACTTTCATGTTGGCGGGATTTGCATGGCTAAACCGTACATCTTCATTTCAATTTGATGCTTTTACATTCACCAAACAAAGTTGTCGTCTGCTCTCTAGAGGCCAATTTAGGTTAAATGTTAACATTTTGCGTTTTCAAGCTTACATGAACAGTAATAAGTATGTTCAGAGTAGTTTTGCTTGAAAAACCTAGCCAATACCCCAGTAGAGAAACATTCACAGGGTCAATAAAATTGAAACTGAATGGAAAATTATTGAGCAGCTCGCCTGTTTGAATGAATGATGCAAACAAACAATTGCGAATTAAATATATTACGGCATGATTTGAAATTTGTTCCCCCTTCAAGTTCAAAACAATCCCTTGAAAATTTGCAGCTCTGATCACCACTGCTATTCGATTTTTGTAATAAACCATTCCTCTAAATTAAGTTCCGATTATCACTATTTATTTATTTGAAAACATTAACACATGCAATACTGTATACAAGATCAAAATTGTATAATATACCATTTGAGTCGGGTGGCTTGCCGGAAATTCTGATGCTTAGTTTTGATCCCTCCAGCGTCGTACGTGTACGAAAAATAGGAATTTTTTGAAAATTCTTCCTGACTCAATGAAGAGATGAGTCGAGATCCTTCAAAATGGGATTTATAATACTAGTTGTGATATACAAAAAGTGATGTTTTCAAGTAATTTTATCGCTAGATGACCGCTGTGCAGCATTCTCTCGCCGGCAAGTTTTTTTGGAAAATGTTCATGGCCGAAATCTATCTCCCGTCATTTTTTATCTACCATAAACCAAAGTATTTTTCGATTCCTTAGAACGATAGCAAGCGACGTACGTTTTTCGATATTTGGATTTTTTGCAAAATGGCACACTTACTTTTTAGTAGGAAAAGGTTGAAAATGTGCTAAAAATCAACACAAAATTGATTATTAAAAATATTTGCACAGACAAAAAACATTAAAAAATTACTTACGTCGCTGGAAAAGCATTTTTAAATATGCTGTGAAAATTTCAGATGATCAAAAATCATTTGTTCGAATTACATGTCCGACTGAAAAAAGGGATTTCGAGAAAAAAGCGGGTTAATTTTTCAGTACGCTCAGGGTATATCGTAACAAAAAAAACAATACACCAAAAACACACCGTAACCATTTTCCACAAGTCAACATTACCCTCAATCAATGTGAAAATACCCATAGTGAAGAATATCGCGAAATTACCGGCAACATCATCAGTACAAACAAGGTTTCAACGCCTCAAAACCAATGCAAATGGGGCTTCCACCAAGGTGTGCAAGCAGAGATGCACATTTTTCATCAATGTAAATCGGACCTGTCCGCAAGATAGCAGAGACTTAATTAAAGAAAATCGATTTAAAACTTGTAATTGTTTGTATTTCAATTTGAAAGAAATATATCTTTACATATGTTATTTATACACTCATATCTTGCGTTTATGCCCTTCCAAGTTATTGGCAGACAAATCATAATTATTTTTTTACTCCTCCGGTGGTGATGGTGAACCGTTGACTTGGCGATACTTTACGATGACCACCAGGGCCACAGTTAGCGCAGTCGCTCCTGAATCGATCGGAAAAGGGCCTCTGGGGGACTTGGTTTCAATAACACACAATAACGTATCGCGAGATGAGCTGAGCATGCAAGCGTGCGTGCCTTTCTCTCTGCCTTCAAATCGCCCCGCCCTGGCTGACGATATGGGATGGAAGATTATGTTCCGCGCAACTACTGCATACCTCAACCGAGCATAGGCCCTGGACCGGGAAACGCAGAGTGACCATGCCAAGATATAATTTACCGATTTCTGCTTTGGCTGTCAGAAATTCAATTTCTTCGGTAGTTATCTGCCACTTAAAACACGGCTACCGAGAATTGATAAATATGTAAATAATAAATATTCACCTTTTTATCTGCTGGCTGTGACAAGGAAGTTAGCTGCCTGTTTTCTCCTTGTTTTAGGCGTTGCTGATTGGGCAAGCATCGGCGTCGGTTGTCCCAGCGATAAACTGGTATCGGTTTAGTAACGAGGCGTTGGATTCATTACAAATAAACAAACAACTGCAGCGGAAACAATTATCCGTGGGTTTCTCGTGTTTCTTCGATAACTTTGATTGAAAAACTTAGAAAATTGTACGACCTTATGCAAATCCAGTGAAATATTCCGTTATACTCGATATAGACAAACACCACTGTTATAGAAAAAAAACTCTTGAAATTCGCATCTAGGAATTGGTAAACAACAGTGTTTTTTGTCAGACTTCTCAAATAGTGCTTGATGATCGGGTAATCAAAAAATACTGATAGTATCAAAACTTTCTCTATAAATATTTTCTTCAAATAAACACTAGTAGCAAGGAAATGATACGACCAACTAAATATAGAGTATCTATTTGATAAAAAAAAAGATATATCGGTGGCATCCCGGATTCGATGGAATATCGATCCGCATTCTTGAATTCAAATCGTACACATAATCAGCAATTAATGTAACGACGTATGTTTAATGCGAAAAATAAAGTTTTTTTTATTATAGAGGTTTTAACATTATAGTCATTTTTTCGGGTTAGAAAAATCTCTTTAGAAAAATTTCTAACCCTATGTGCTTGGTTAGGAATCGAACTCAGGTGAGCTACACGTACAAGGCAATCGATTAACCAACTACGCCATACCCGTCCTCTAAAAAAATAAGGTTGGTTGGAAATACTGGAGATTCGTCTACGCAAAGTTCAGAGAAATAAAGGGTACATATACTGAATCAAATTACATCACAACAAAAGCTGTTGGCTCACGAGGCGACAGGACACACGCCACAAAAAATATTCACTGTGAATTTTATTCTACCTATTCCAACGCAGTTACTGCAAATATTTTTGTGGCGTGTGTCCTGGCGCCTCGTGTGCGTACAGCCAAATGGTTCGTCAAAATTAACTAATTCAACGGATCATTTTCAAACTTTCTGGGAACAAAATATAACACACTTTTTTCATTATTATATTCAATTTCATTGCCATATCCAAATGCAGTTTGCACGGGTCGCGTGATTTTCGTGTATTTTGCGATCTTCGCGGAATTGGCCCTTTCTAAATTTTCTCAAAATTACATCAAGATGGAAGTGCTACAATTTGAATTCACAATCTTCCATCATCAAAACACGCAGTGGCTCACCTCATGTGATATGCGAAACCCAGTGGCGTCGTTAAGGGGGGGGGGGGTGAAGGGGGCAACCGTTCCGAGCCGTAAAATCTGGGGGCGGCACTCAATAAATTTCTATTTCATTTTTTAGTAATTGTTCAAGTTTCATTAATCACGATAAAAATCAAGTGCGGATGAAACGCTTGAATTTATATTATTTTGAGCGATTAAAAAAGAAGAGGATCGGGACGACGGATGCGATCGAACACATCTATGTACATATTGATCAGTCTCAAAAGATTCAACTGAGATGAGTTTCCGAACGCACTTGAAGTAGTGGGAGTAAGCAGACTAATTTGCTGGGATCGAACCAGGGAGCTCAATCATATACAGGGTGTTTGGCTTATGATTGAGAATCTCCCGAGGGGTGATAGAGAATCATATTTGGGGAAAAAATCGTTCTACACAAACTATCAAATCTCAAATATTACAAGGTTATTGAACTTCTTCTGTAAACAACTTGTCTGTTTAAATGTCTCTAACTCTAAAAGTTTACTTTGTAAATTGCGGGTACGTTCATCCAGCATCTAATTTCGTACGGTAGTGTACGTTACTCGACCGAAGGATTTTTTTTTTGAATGAGTGATTTTTTTTTGTTCACTGATTTCTAGACGGAAGGTTATCCGAGAGCTTGAAAACGATAAGGGCGTTTGGAAGGGTGGAGTCCAGGGTAAACATCTAAAAGACTACAAAGTGATCGGCTGTGAGAAGCAATCCACTTCGTGATTGGAATTATCTGCGTGGAAGAAAAAATGCTTTCGGATTGGTTAAATGGCCTCATATATCTTATCTTCAAGAAGGGCTACAAACTCGAACATAATATCTTCCGAGGCATAACGATCCTCTATGTCGCCTACAAGGTAGTGTCTCTTGTTCTGTTGAGGAGGCTGCGCTTGTTGGCTGAAGCTTTGTCGGCGGATTTCGAGAATGATGATCAACGACGGACCAAATGTTTACCCAGAGACAAATTCTGGATTTATTCCGGGAATACTACTTGCGGACTCAAAAAAACAAAGAAAACAGCCCCTGTTTATTTGATCCGCGGGGTCCGCTGAGTGAATTTTTTCCTACTTTTTCTTTTGTTTGCTAAGGTATATCAATTCTAGACAAATTCAAAGAAATCAATTTCAGGTAAGTTTTACTGATTTTATCCAGAATGTGTTTGTGATGTGAAACAATTACCCGTAAATATGTAAACAATGCGGCTTCCAAATTCATTTTTCAATAATCATGCAGACAAAAAGGGATTAAACTTTTTCATGAAGCGATAGCAAGAAAGATACAACTTCAAAATTTAATAATATATAAACAAGTGTAGGCTTTTCAATGAATATTATTGACAAAATATTAACAATAAAATGTGAAAAAGTTCATTTTTATTCAGACCATTTCTTATACTTATACTCATATTTGATTCATATATTTATATATATATATATATATATATATATATATATATATATATATATATATATATATATATATATATATATATATATATATATATATATATATATATATATATATATATATATATATATATATATATATATATATATATATATATATATATATATATATATATATATATATATATATATATATATATATATATATATATATATATATATATATATATATATATATAAATGGGAAATAATCGAATTATTTTGAAAATTTGTTATAAAAGGGGTAATAGATTTAATTTTTGGCCCCGAGTGGTAAAACACCTCGCGCCGCCATTTTTTGCTGATTTTTGTATGGAAAAAGTCAAAAACATGATAAAGTAAGCTAACCCTATTCATAGGGTTCTAGAGTGCCACGCACCAAACCTTCTTAGCTTTACTGTGCATAGTTAAGAGAGTTAAAAAAGTGCCTGTTCGTTCATTTTGGTTTGCACCATTCTTTCTTATAAGTAGTTGAAGTTGGTGTAAAAAATGTAAAAATCTTCAATAACTTTGAAACAAAGGGACCATTCATAAATTACGTAACGCTTTTAGGGGGGGGATTTCGACAAGTTGTTACATATTGTGACATAGGGGGGAGGGGGAGTAAGCTAGATCGTTACGTAACATGTTTTCACCGAAGAAAAAAAAATTTCAAGGAATTTGTTACGTAATAGGGGAGGGGGGATAAAGAAATTTGTGACAATTTGTTACATGGGGGGAGGGGGAGTCAATTTTGGGCAATTTTTTCGTTACGTAATTTATGAATGGTCCCTAATAAGTATTTTAACATATAGTATTCGTCAATATTATGTAGTTTTGATACCTACACATTTCCGACCACTGTTTTGAAACTGTCACCTCGCTGCAACCTGCGTTAAGCTCGATTATCTCGGGATCGCATTTATTTGAAAAATTCCTTTACGTTTTCAAGTTATTTCATCGCAGTTTTCCAGTATACAGGGTATACATAAGAGGCGTTGCGGCAGAATTGTGTTAGAATTTATTTGGCGCCTTCCATATTTAGTCATTTCAGACCCGTTTTAGGTCAAATAAAATGTTTGTAGGTGGCGCTGTAATCAACGCAATGGAGTTGGAGTGCAGCTATCAAACACATGTAACAAACAGTTGAACAAATATCAAAAGTGAAACACTGATTTCCAACTCCACAAGTATCATGGGAGGAGGATATTTGTTAGTAGGTGTAGAAGTTGGATTCTACTTCTTCATGATCGACGCCAGAGAGGTGACTACATTATTTGGACTAGATATCGATCCATCAACTCGTGGATCGGGGATCAACGGCTTTACTTCCCTTTCGAAGGAAGACGTGACTACAGATTTTTCCACCTCAGAAAAATCTCAACGACCTCGTTTGGGATTGAACCCAGACCAACTGGAATGAGTGGCGGTCACGCTTACCACTCAGCCACCGGCGCCGTCAAGATGCCAAATCAAATTGGCACTTATTTTCAAACATAATGATTTTAATAGCAAATTAATCGATTTGATTAGTTTCAGGTAAAAAAATTCTTATCTGCATAAATGTCTTCAAAATTTAAAATTTGAATTTTCAGGAGGAAAATCTTTCGAAACATAATGCCACTTACTGAGTTTTATGTACAATGTCAATTATTATTATTTGCACTAAACATTATCATACATACTGAACCTCAATTCCATCCAATAAGAAGTTAGTAGGTACCAGCAAAAGATATCAGAGACGCCAATAGATAACAAACATCTTACTGATTTGGTTGTATTCAGCGTGAAAATTCCCCCACAAAAATTTCCGCATAATTTCGTACTGATTAATACCACTGTTTCGGACCATTTGTCATACATATACACACACATCATACTCTTGCAGTCTCGGAAAACAGATAGCAGACTGTGAACATATTTTCTTGGAAAAGGGAAAGCAAGATTGTTCCGCGTTAAATGAGAGATGAGATGATGATGTTTTACCGGGCAATTTAATTGCAAACAAAACGTATAACGACGATGTCATCTAGTTTGCGTCTCCGAAGAGGATGATGGATTTGTTTCTCCGTCAACTCGTTTACTCCGAGGGACGAGCTGCAATCTCTAGAAGTGAAAAGTGTACGAATTTTCCGCGAAATATAACACGCGTTCTGGCCTTGTGCGGTGGGATGCCACTACCAATTTGCGAACAGAATGTACTATTAATTAGCATTGAGGAGAAAAATTGCTTGATTAGAAGACTGCCCTTGCGGTTGTATTTTTTCTTTTCTTTTCTTCTTCTCACTTGGCCAGAAGAGTTATTCGTCGAAAAATGTGGTCCGCATTTAATTAGGAATAATTACCAAGAAAATCTTTTATTTTTATATCCTCTGGGTGTCTATCCCCGAAAAGCATCATACATTCGTTTTAATTAGGCATATGGCTTTTCAGTTCATATTGCTCGGTTCGGTTGTTTAGGAAGGGGAATGCTTTTGCATACACTCTAGACCGATGAAAGAAGAGTGTTTGAGTGTCTAGCGAGTGGAGATGTGATTTCCTCCCCAGCTTCCGCGGCAGTTTGTACGTAGTGGGAAATGCAAATTAATTTATGGTGTGATCTAGTGCTACAAATGAAGGGAAACTGAGTAATTAATTTTATTTATTAGTGAAAGGAATGCACCGGATTTTCCACCGAGAGTTTTTGCAGGATGTAAAGGATTCTACTAGAATAGAATTGTAATGGTACAAGTTCTGAAAAACCGTAAATAAAGAAAGGATGGTAAATTATGATTACTTTCACGGGGGGTCTGAAGTTGATCTTTTTAATTTTTATTTATTATTTTGGTAGTTCAAGCAAGAGTGTAATTAAACTTGTACAAAAAAGTGTTTACTTGAGTTAATCAGTTTGAAATTTCTCGTGCAATCATTCAGACTTATTTCAAAATTTTTTAACGCGCGTCAAACTTTACGTGTTGACCCGGCGCAACTATGTGCTGGTTCTATTATATATACCTCCGAAAACTTAAGTCTACGAGGGAAAGGGGGGAGGGTTGGATCAACAAGTGGGAAATTTTAGTCTACGTGGTTTATAAATGGTTTGGTTAATAAAAATAAAAAGTTTTCTTTTATCGCACACATCGACTTTCTAAACATGATATATTTTGCCAGCAATTTAAACTTCATTGCTTTTTCCAAATCTCTACGAAAATAAAAACAGGTGCTTGTTTGATGCTGATTTCAGCTGCATACGTTAAATGCCTGTTTATTTAAATTTGCATATTAATTTTTATTCATCATTTTGCATTTGATATATAAAAAAGAAATTTGATGACGCATCTTTGGCATTTGAAAAGACCAAACACAGCACAAAGCTTTGTATCCTTTGTAAAATCGGAACACTTATTACACGTTATATTTTCTGCTTGCCGAATTTTCAGTGAATTTCGGCAATTTCATGGTCAGTACTACAATTCTACTGACAGTAACAATCAAGCTAAAAATCATTTCTCGAAATGGAAAGAGGTTTTCCGGTTCTATCCTTAAAGAGCTAACCGGATTTCAAAAGTTCAAACGGACCTCAGTACTTCCCACATCAAATCCCAAAGAAAACTCTATTCATATAGATACAACAAATTCATACTAAAGTGGGTACATCAAATTCATTGTGTTCAGACATTTACTAAAAGGACTGGTTATGTTCAATACAATGATGGAAATGTATATTACATATTCAGTACGATAAACCTTTATAGGTCAAAAAAAATTGGCCGGGGTTAGGTTCACGATTTTTAGAGTGATTGCATAACCTTTCTATATGAGAAAAACAAAAACTGTTCCAAAATCCAAAAAAGGCAATTTTCGTCAAATTTTTTTTTCGAAATTTTATCAAATCTCAACGTTTCATGTATTTTAAAGTCATTTGGCATCAAAAATGCAAATTCGATTTTGAAATTTTCCCTTACTGACCCCCCCCCCCTTTGAGAATTTTTCATTTCAGTTTATATGGGAATTTGCTATGTGGTCGCACTCTTCAACCCGTAACTCCGGAACCGGAAGTCCAATCAATAAAAAATTCAATAGCAGCCGATGGGAAGGTTGTACCTTTCATTTGTACTAAGTTTGTGCAAATCGGTCCATCCATCTCTGAGAAACAGAGGTGACATTTTTTCCACATACACATACACATACATACACACACATACACTTACATACACACACAGACATTTTCCGATCTCGACGAACGGAGCGAATGGCATATGACACTCAGCCCTCCGGGCTGGGATTAGGTTCACGGTTTTTAGAGTGATTGCATAACCTTTATATGAGAAAGGCAAAAATGTGCCAAAGTTCACAAAAGGCAATTTTTGTCGAGAACTTTTACACAGTTTTGTTCGAATCGGCAATTGCCATATTTTATAGTCAGTTACTTTCTCAAGGAATCCCTCAAAAAGCAAATAAAGAAATTTTTTTAAATAAATTAAAATTAAAATACGCATTGTGCAACTTAGTGCTTAGAATTGGCCTGTCTAACACTTAGCTCACGAGGAACTTTTTTCCACGTTATCTATTTCTCCATCGGCTCGAAAACATAAATAATTCTGAGAAATAGAATTTAAAAATTATCCGTTTAGAATTGGCATGTATTCGATGTGAAGAAAATTTTAAAATAATGTTGAATCGATTAGATCAATTACCAGGTTTAAATAATTATTAGTTTTTTCTCGTTGAAAAAAAGTTCAATTATTATTTCTCTCCTGTGAATCAGATCTTTCATTCATTATTGCTCGGATCACGAGAAGGCAAAATTCCTGCAAGTACTGGCTAATTAACTTCCCCCTAGGAAAATCCGTGGTAATTGTAAAAAAGGCACAGAAATCGTAAACAACCGTCAAAACAAAGAGTGCCATAAATTACAATAAAAAAACCTCCAACACAAGCGCCAAGCAGGCATGCCTTAAAAATGCGTTATAACAAAATTTATTGTTTTACATATCTCTGGGTGCTGCGGTGACACACGTTCTCTTCCCCCTCGACGGCAACTGTGCGAGATTTGGGACGAGGTCTAAGAGTCAGTCAGGGCAGATCTTCTTTTCTCGCAGGTTCTGGATGGTAAGCTCGTAAACCACATAAAAGCACCAGCTAATAAACCTCCTCCGTGTCGAGATCTCGCGCGGTTCCGTTGTCTTGAGCGCCACTGCCGTATGACTGGCTGACAATCCAGAGCTCGGCCGTTATGGGAATATTCTGTTTAGACACGCTACACCATAAAATTATCTATATGTCAAACAATTTTAGATAAATGAGTCTAAGATACATGCTCTGACATGTAGGGTGATAAAACTTGATTTACACCTTCTTAGCTACCCATACAACTTTATTCAAAAGTAGACGAACTTATTCTAAAGCTTTGCATTGTTAATGTTCCTATTTAGCAAGATCAGAAAGTAGGAAAAGAGCGTAGAATGGTTTCTCTCGGTGACCCCATTATACAAGTGCATCCAAAACGATTAATTAAAATAAGTTTTGCAAGCTGGATGCAAAAAACGTGCGCATTCCCTCCGTCCTGGTGGGGACAAGGGGAAACAGTTATTACCACATTTTGGCAGTTTATGATCCATCACACTTGATGACACGAAATTTAGTCATCATCTGCTAACATTCTGGGTTGGTCGGCAAGAAACGCTAGCCATGGAAACATAGAGAGACACAACGTGTTGTAAAAAATGGATTTCGATGTGTGGTCCAGAAAAAAGGGGCACGCCTCGAACTGCCAGATTCGGGCGATGATTTAAGGCTTGCGGTGTCATCAAAAATGAGTAATTAGTTTGTTGGTTTCGATTTTTTGTTCGCTCTTGCACTTTGTCTTCCGGGAGCTCCTAGCGAATGATTATAAAAAAAACAGTAACAGCAGCGACTAGTAGTTACAAAATATTAACATGTGATAGAGATATCAGGGACACCAAATAGAAACACGATGCTGTGTCGCGAGTTTGGTTCAACCGGTGGTGTATTACAGATAGTTGTACACATGTTTCTCTCATAGTTACACGGTCGAGGCGTTGTTACTAAAGCATGGGTATTTCACTGAGCGTTTAAACGTTAGCAAATGACTTCATTATAATCGCAGCTGGGGGATGTTCTATAGTTTGAACGTTGTGTGTGCAGGCTTTCTTGATCGGCGATAGAATAGCATTTAAATGTACAAATAAAAATCGTATGTCTTTGACTCTGATGCATTCTTAATAGTATTATTGTTCATCTATTTTCAAAGTCTATCGAGGTGCAGAATGTAAGAAAGAACAATATTTCTCAAAACCACTTCATCATCGATTTATTGTCTTTAGTCAACTATACTAAAAACACCAGATGGTTTTGATCCGGATATTTTTTTTTTCAATGTATATTTTATTCGTTTATTGCGCTGTCAATATTTTTCGTTCTGATGTATCTTTATAATGACTTACGACAAATATCTATGTGTTGCGTACTTGAACTTGCGTACTTTGCATTTATAAGCAGGAGCTGAAAGTTTGTGTCCCATTTGTTCCATTCTATAAGTGCAGATATACACAGTTCAAATATAGTAAATGATCAGCAACGAAATGTTTGATGCTTGAAATAATTAGAATAGGAAAAATGTGTTTTTGAAAATATAACTAACGTTTGGCTTGTGTTAATTCAAGCTGGACTGAATATCTTTTTTCGAAGACAATGTAGAACCAAGGCTTTGTTTTACTCTTCCCAGTTAAGCACGGTGCTTCGTATGATGTATATTGCCGATTTGGGATTCGCAGTATAAATATCAAAAGACTTCAGCGTTCCTTAACCAAGGACTCAGATTTCATTGCATCAATTCACTGAATTTTCAGAGCAGATGCTCTGATATTTCACTTTCAGATCATCATACGCAATAGGTATGATTTGTAGGTTTACCAATCTTCATAAACAGTTCATGATAAGACTTCCTGTTATGATGCATAGCAGTGTTTTGTTTAGTCTAATAAGTTCTAGTTTTTATTTGGCCTAAAAAGTTTCAGTTTTATCATTGGATGAAATAAATTAAATTGATCGTCGCAATCCAGTTATGTTACTCCCACTTTTTCAAGTCCACTTTGAGGACACTCGGTAAGACTGAACAGAATAGGTCTCTTCAAAAAAATCAGTAGAAGACCCTGCTAACGCATTGTCTTTTCCATTCCCAAAAAATCCACAATGACCTGATGACCACAATGTCCCAGCAAAAAATGACTTGATTTTCTCCCACCAACTGTCAGAGAGCAAGAATATACTCCTATTCTAGTTTCGAGCGACATTTAATTGATTCCATATTTTTTCTACAGATGGGAATCTTGTAATAATATTTTTAGTGCTCAAAACATTGATTTGGGATGGAAAAAACTAGACTTCCATTGTGGTCATCGCAAACCTTATTCAAAATTGGTTTGGGGGCAAGAGACATAACTCCAGCAATGATTGATTTTTCTTACAAATCGTTCCTGGTTTTTGTCACTGAAGAATATACTATCAAAAAATTTTAACTTTGATGTAATACAATTTTTGCTACATACATTAAAATCGAAAAGATATGACATAGCATTGAATTTTCAGCAAGATCTATCCACAGGATTTTTCTGCTCATAAACAGTACGGTGTCTAGGTATCCATAACAGAGGACGGTTCCTTAAAGTTCGAGAAAGTACACACACATTGACCCAAGCAAGAATGGGCAGTCAATATTGCTATTCAACATATGGGTCGTTGCCGCGCGAAGCGATAGAAAAATATAAACTAGAAATCAACATTCACGAATTTGAACTAGTTTTTGTGGAATTTTTACTAGGGCCAATGTATAAAAGTGTTTGTGTTGATTAAACCAAAGCTCGTTCCATGGGAGATCTCATCCAAGATTTCGCACTGCATTTTTTTTCCCAAAAATGTTTATAAGCTTACTTGCATTAATGCAATTTCTTATCACCATAAATCAAGTATATATGCAATAGCTAGGTTCCCATATCATCATTTTTTGGCCACTATTTACATTGTATGGGCGTGGCGTACAGACAGAAGACTATGTCATCTTAAAGCGCAGCAGAGTGAAGTCCAGAAGCAATAGAACAAAAATACAAATCAACACCGTAGGATACTTTTTTAGAATTGATACAGGTACAGAGGTCGTTTATGAAGAAAAGGAAAATTAACGGCACCAGGTGATTTCTTCGAGGGACCTATTCTAACGAAAGCACTTCAACTAGATAGATAGGATTGCAACCAACTAGCCAGTCATTTCATAAGAGTAATGTTTTGAGGTACTTTATCGAATGCTTTTGAAAAGTGAAAATATATTGCGTCCATTTTTTTGCGCTTTAAAACAGTGTGATTGTGATACTACCCATAATTATAAATAATTAAATATATTACAATGTATAACCAGTCTGAAAATTTTAAGCCCCGCACTAGGATTGAGGTACTTTTGCAAATGTTCTCCCTGAAAACTTCGGCAAGGAAGAACCTTAATTTTTTATCTTGATTATAGAGCCTATCCTCATCCTATTTTCGGACTAGAACAATTTCTAACTCTATGTGCGAGAATTGAGAATTGAACCCAGGTGAGCTACTTACTAGGCCCTCCAGTAAATAGCTAAATATGGTGCGATTGTAATTCGTATAACGTACCATTTGGTATTAAAGTTCAACTGAGAAAACCTCGAAAGCCGGCAATCTCTGAAAAAGGCTATTTTTACACATCGTCAGCAAAACCTTCATGAAAATAAATCAATAGGTAAGGAACTATGCCCCAAATATAATGATTGATTTTGTTTGTCTCGCACGCAGTATGATGTGTCGACGGCAGCAAAATAGTACTTTTTACAGATGTCCTCTTTTGTTCTCACGTATGTTTATTAGAGTGGCTCGCGGTTGTATGGGAAAACTTCAAAATGGTTTAAATTAGCGGGCACAGCACTTTTTGAGTTCCTTTTGTAATCCCAAATGCCTATGCAAAATTTGGTAGCGATTGGTTGCTTCCCGGGTTTGCGCATTGCGTTCAAAGTTTGCATGGGATTTTATATGGGGAAATTAATTACTTGAGACTTGGTACCTTTGAATGAAATGTTCACAATGAATTGCTGAATATCATAGACGTAGTCAGAAAATGAAAAGAAGAAGGGGGCGGGGTATGTGTACTCCCCAGTCCCTCTTTAGATTGTTTTGTATAAGACAAAGAATCATTACGCCTTGTAAATGTCAACAACTAAACTTTCTTAATATTTTGATAGACCCAAATATGAATCATACTACAATCTTTGTTGTGGGAAATAACATTTACAATATTTGGAATTTACACCAGTAAATTTATGTGTTGTTTTTGCTTGCGGCAAAAACTAACTCAGGTCTGGAAATCGCGTAGGGTTCGCCAACATCACCTCTGTTTTGCGTGAACCTAACTCAATTTCATCAAAAAACGCTTGTTTGAAATAACTATCCTGTTTTCGTTCCTAGATTCTCAAACGAAAACGTCAATAGAAACAATTCCGAGACTTCAAGGAATCTTGGGATATGCCTTTTTTAAAATTCTGACTCTGAACGGCTAAGAAATAGAGTTTTAAAATATGTAAAACTTATAAACCGCTGTACCATTTTAAATGAGATAACAGTAGAGCCCTTAAATAGTAGCACTCAAACACGTAAAATTAATTTTTAAATCGGCGGTTTAAACCTGTTAACCTCTTATGTTATACTAAACTATCTAAACAGGGAACTGGGGAGTACACAAGCCACACCCCCTCTTGTTTTCATTTTCTGGTTACGTCTATGTTATTCAGGAATTCATTCTGAACATTTTATTCAAAGGTACCAAGTCTCTGCGATGAATACATTCTCATTTATTCAAGTTTAAAGTATCGGTGTCGTGGTGTACTGACAGTGTTGGAAGAAATAATTAATTTCTGCATTTGGATTGAACCATAAGTTTTAAAATCGTTATAACTATTTCTTGAAAACTCGTAGCTAGTTACCGTCTTCGATAAAGTTGTTAACCAAGGTTATCGTTTTATAAAGCTGGTTTTTCATATTGAGTGAAATAGTGATCTTTATTAACGTAAATGCAAAATAATTGAATTCCCCATATAAAATCCCATACAAACTTTAAACGCAATGCGCAAACCCGGGAAGCAACCGATCGCTCCCAAACTTTGCACAGGCCTTTGGGACCACAAAAGGAACTTAAAAAGTGCTGTGCTGAAAATGTCATTTTCGAGCCACTCTAATGTTCATGTTCTGAAACCGTTGTTGAATTAAATTTCAAATTACAAAACCTGTTTAATCCACCTAGCGGTGCAATTGTGTCTTTCTCAATCATGAACACTAGGATTTCATGGTTGGCTATGTACTTAGGATTTTATTTTTTATTGGTTAATTTTTTTGATCAACAATTTTGTATCGTTTTTTATGACATTTTTAGCGTTTTTTTACTAAAAAAGGGCGCCATTTTGCGAAAAATGAAAGTATCGAAAAAAATACCTTTCCAAAAAGAGATTTCCATGGAAAAAGGCTGTACGGCGGCGACCGTACATTATGACAAAATTACCCATAACTAGTATTATAAATCCTATTTGAGAAGGTCTCGATTCACCTCTTTATTGTGTCTGGAAAAAATCCTGAAATATGCCTATTTGTTCGTGTTCTACAGTTGTAACCCTTTAATTAAATTGAAGATTTAAATTTCAGCAATATTTGGGTGTTTCGATTATTTATTCGCTCCACGGCCTTTCAAATTTGCAACACCTGCTATATAGGAAAACTCCATATCAGTAAGAAAACAACCGTCATCCCATCCAACATAAGTTTAATAGCTGCTGACAGTTCCGTAAGTTTGGCTCACTTTTTTCAAACACAGCTAATTTACGTGTCGATCTTTAGCCCAGAAATAGACGTCTAATTATTTTCAACGTTCTCCATGTCCTAAAACAAGCCCGATCGTCTGACGCATAAATTATTTCCACGTTGTACTCGCGTGCTTCGGGAATCCGTATTTTCTAGTTTCCCTAATTTTGCTTGAATGCGCCGCACCGTGGAGACACAAGAGTGAGTAGTTTTACCGCGCGCAAGAGGACAACGTGGGGGAAACGATCGTGGAATGAAATATGCGTGTGCCTTGACATCACGATGTTATAAGGTTAACATCTATCTCGGTGGTAAAAATATGACACGGCTTGTTTTAAGACTTTAAAAAAATAAACGAAGAAAGAGCACCAGTAATTTGTTTGAAATTCGTATAGGTATTGAAATCTTCCCGAAAACGATGTAAGCCATTTAACACGTTCCAGGGCGAGTATGGGTGTCTGGCAATAAAAAATACACAAAGACGTGTGCCTTGCGTGAAATATATCCGACAACAAAAATTGAGACGTATCCATCACGAAAAGTGCGACGGCGATGCACCCTATTAATGCCGTTTCGCTGCACTGTTTTCAAAACAGAAGGTATCATAAAATAAATTATATTTCTGCCATAGTATTTGTCTCTTTCGAAAAACGTGCGATGGATTTTATCCCACACATCATCGAAGAGGAGAATCCGGACAAACCCCGGACAGCTGCTCATCTGCTTTTCGTTCCGATCGTAATGTTTCGGATGACTTTGGCTGAAGTTGGTGGAAGCAACGATGGTGTCGCCACCCGACGACATGAAGTGAAAAAGATCCGCCGTACATGTTTTGACAGTTGACACTTGAAGTGCATGCGCTCACCCATATCAAAACGAGATCAACCACGTCGAGAGAATCTATTTAGTATCGTATCAGCTACAATGGTCGAGCTAATTTTATTTCAATATACATCTACCTATATAACGAATATACATATCCCGCTGAGTTTTCTTGCATCTAGGAGGGTTGAACAAAAAGGATAACATAATGATGTCAAAGGCGATAATGATTGAGCCGAGCTATGCGTTTGATGGATTGATACTATTGAAAAATGTGGCAGACATTAAATGGGCTAAGCACACGCACGTGATCAATTATATTTTGACTTTACACGAATATGTCTTATTTAAGAACTGAAAACACATTTGAGAGCACAAGTTTTTGTTGGTGTGGAAATAATAGAATAACGATACTGTCGAAGTTGCCCTGTTTTTTATTTCACTCTTAGTAAAACTTAGTAGAAGTAGATCAGTGCCAGCAAGTATAAACATACTTCCAAGAACTGCACCTGTCACCTCATTACATTGAACCTTTCGGGCTCAAATCATGAATTATTCCAACACTAATCGAGATGCACGCCGCAACAATTTATTGAATCGAAAAGTAATCTTAAAACGTTATTTATTTTTCATGTTTGTCTTCTCTTTACAGGTGAGTGAGAAACTATTTTAGATAGGTTGCCCAGTTACCTGCTAGTCTGAAGCAGGAAGAGTTAAAGCATATCTTCGTCACGGCTTCGAAATATAGCTGTATGCAAAACTAGTTATTTATCAGTGATTGGGGTAAGTGCGGCCGTGCTTATTTTGCTCCATAAGGAGCTGAAAATCTTCGATTATATAGGTGTCAAATTGTACAGCGAGAAGTCTTTTTTATATATCTATTTTGCAACGACACGTTTCAGGTTGCTAACAATCATATGTCATCATCTGCTTGCAGTATTTATTAGAAAACTCAACACGTAGATTACGATTTAACCCGTTGAGTGTTTACGTATTCATTTTTTTAATTAAAATGTTTTATTTTGTTCTATATATCGATCTAGAGCTTGTCGGTCTAAGAACGGTATAGGAATCGTTCAAACCTTTCAAAAATTCCTATAACTAGTGGCCAGTGGGCGACTAGTTATAGGATTTTTTGAGTTACATTGTAAAATGCAATTCCATGAATTATTCAATGTAAGCTTGAAACCATGGGCGCCAAAATATAGTTTCAATAAAAAGTTGCACAGTAGCTCTAAATCAGATGCCAGCTTCGAAGTGAACCTTTCTTGGATATGAATCATATTTACCTCTTCCACAGTCGCATCATTATCTACATTTAGGCGATTGCCCATTCTCGATTGCCAACTGCTCAAAACAATTAAAACATGATAACACTCGTGATACACCTGCTATCAAAATCCCCATCCTGGGATGCATTTCCTAGATGATCTGCACTGGGCGTTGACAATTCACATGTCAGGATACAAATACAGATTTCAAAATGTGAAACTACATGTTAATCGAAAACGTGTTACTTCCAATGAACGTTTTGCAATTTGAATTCCTCCTGAACAGAAACCGAGTACATGGGCGATAATGCCTATTGCAACAAAAATTCATTTGATTTGTCCGACATTTAAATTTATCGTTTCAAATTAAACTGTTTTGTCTTAAATGAGTGTAGTAAAAATAGACTAAATGAATCACTGTATGCAAGCAAGTTTTTACTAAATTTATTGAATCGGACTTTTGTGTTTCGTCTTCGTTTCGTCAGGAGCTGTCAGACCAATTTGGCAACCTGCTAGACACTAATTTAAAAAATGTAACACAACTTAAGTGTGTACTGTTAAAACGATAGATCGGAAATATAGCAAGGTCCCATACAAACAGGCGGCCGAAATATGTTGGATGTGGTTCCACCTTGAAATACCCACATTCCAAAAGCATATGAGTTTTATCTTTAACGTAATTCCAAATATGACACAATTTACCAAATAGTAGTTCACGAAATGAAAAGATTTCACGATGTTTAATTTTGGTACTTACCACTTTGAAACCACCCTTGATTACAATATTTCAGATCAACTTATAATTTACCTATTGTGCACTGCTTATAAGATTATAAGATTATAAGTTACCAAAAATCACAGAAATCAGTCAATCCAACAATATTTCGCTATAAACTTAGCAGTGCAAAATAGGTAAACTCATCAAAATATTATATTTTTACATGACACCAATAAAAAAATATAGATAAGATAACATAACTTACAAATTTGGTGTATAAACTTTAAAATGCCGCACGTTGATTTACCTTATTAAAACGAAGATCACCGTACACTTATGGTAAAAATCAGCATCCACATGTTCATCGACACGAATATCCATAATACACTAATTCATATGTTGATAGGTGAGTGTGAATTTGAGACCTCCGGCGACAAACAGGTAGCCGAACGTAAATGATATTAAACGATCATTGGTCTGGCTACATCAGCCAGATCGAAATTCAACATCATTTCGAAAGGTCGTCTCGCTTCTTCACATCGTCGCTTGTTTAACAGCATCGTTGAGCAACAATCAACAAAACCCCAGACGGCGGCGCTGGCACCCAAATACACATTTCGTGATATACATTAGTTCCTTTCTTCTCTCCGAGGGCTACCTTAGCCGCTCGTCGGGTTTTCGGGGAAACCAGATATAAAATGCCCAATAAAACCCCATCCTGAAAGATCTAAAACAGCGCGCTATCGGATGCCAAGATCAGAATATAACTATTTTGAATGCTGCTAATTAGCAGTGATGAAAAGTAACTCCTTGACTGGGATCCGATTAGAGGTGGGAGAGGTTGACGCATTTTTCTGTTTGGCTGGCTGCGCTTCAAAATCAACCTTCGGCTCTGGGGGTTTTTTGATTGCTTGCCGGCGGATGTATTAAAATTTTAGATGACGTTTTAGAACTGTCAAAGTTTATTATTGAAACGAGGTAACATTTAACCGTGATACGTTTTAGCTACTGGGTGGATTCATTCAAGATAAATGGTATTTCGTTCAATTTGGCGGTGTCGCCAACATGTTTCCATGATTAGTTACCTTATTATGCAAGAACATATAAAAATTTCGTAGAGATCATAAAAATAAAGGTTTTTTGTGATGCAGAGCAATTTTGTTCAGTTCATTGGCCTTAGAAACCACATACATTTAATATTTAGGCTACGTCCATAAATGACGTAGCATTTTTTGAGTGATTTTTAGCACCTCTTCCTCCCCGTAGCTTGACGGTAACCCTCCCCTCCCCTTTGTCCGCGTAAAAAAAATAAAAAATAAAGAACGATGTTAGTTAGATAAGATTGTCGTGACATCATGTCAACTCCTATTCCTCTTTAAAAAAGCTACCTAGCATGACATGACCCCCTACCCCAAAATACAAAACTCCCCCTCCCTCAGTCAATGCTACGTCATTTATGGATGGACCCTTTTAAGGATATATTAGAAGAAATTGTATAACGCGTGGAATCGAAGCTTTTAGGCATTCCATTCAGATACTGATCAGTCTGGTATCACTTTTATGTGATTCCAAGGAAAATTCTGAAATATTGCTGGACATTTAAGAAGAATATATCTGTGGGCATAGCGTAGTTGGTAAATCGATTGCCTTGTGTACAGTTCACCTGGGTTCGATTTCCAACCCCGCACATAGAGTTAGAGATTTTTCTAAGCCGAATAAAGAGGCGAATGATCCTAAGGTTTAAACCTCTATAATCAAAAATTAACAAAAATATAATATTTATAATTCCATGGACTATCCGATATGACCATCGTTATATAACCTGGGACTATTCGCGCCAACCTAAGCAAATCGCCCATTTAGATGGATAGATGTGAAAGAATTTATCTGTCCTAATTGTTAGTTTGAAACCTTAGCTGCATTTTGGTGTCATAAAAGCTCATTTGCACCACTCGATGGCAGTGCAGGCAGGCGACGATGTGCAAAACTCTACGTTTTTTCATCCTTTTACAATTGTAGGGGTAATCCGGACCTTCCTACAGGGCAATTCAGACCGCCATTTTTTACAATGTAATTATGCTTACCTATGGAATATTTATTGGAGAAACGAAAACTTTATTTGGTTAGTCACAGCTGTCGATTGGCGCACCTTTTTTTCTGCGACGTGTGCAATTGTGGCGTAGCCGCAAGCCGCTGAACGGTGGTTGATGGAACAGGGTGTCCGAATAGCCCCGTACGCTCATTTCGCGCAAAAGTGATGAGCGTCTTGAAAATATGTGTTTTCATCCAAACAAAAATGATTCCAGAAAAACTTCCAAAACACTTACCTGTTACTTTTCCAAAACACTTACAAACTTTCCAAAACACTTACCTATTATTTTTCACCCTTATTTGTTGTTTTAATCACGAAGGCCGTGTGTGTTGTGTCCGGCGGGCTAAAAATTTTTTGCACTATTCCAGCCAAGAATAGGACCACTGGGAACCTGCTCCCATGTCGTAAGAGGCGAGTAACAACATACTAGGAGTTCCTAGGTACTGCTCCGTACCGAAGACTTAACCTGAACGGACCTTAAGGTTTTGCATCATATCCTTTATCTATTCTGTATTGAGTGAATCACTGATATATAGTCACCTTTCCTGATTCACTATTCCCGATTGTGTACAATGTTGAAGTCTAACTTTACACTAAGTAATCGCATATATTAATATACCGGCTCTTCCGGCCAAGGTATAACTTTCAAAGTTTTGGTTTAAAAACCGTTTCTAAAAAAAACTTTCATGTAGGAAATTTATTGAATTGGCCTGAGATGAAGCTGTCGAATTGCATAAAAAGCTTTTTTTGTGTGGCAAGCGAACTGTAGATGTGTCAGATTAAGCCAGTTGTTTATTAAATCTGGAACCGTCTACCGACAAATCTACATTGACAAATACCTCCAAAAATGATTTCTTGATGTCTCTTGAAGGTCTGACACTAACTTTGTACTACCCTTGCTTTCCTAAACAGTGGTAAACATTTCAACTCTGTAGGAGTTCGCCCTGTCAGAAAATGTAGGGCCATCGCAAGCTAAAACTTCGTAAAATCACACTCCTAGTCCTTTCTTCAAAATCATCCAGTGCATTACTCTGGGTCACTCTTTCGAGCTTGTGCCGCTCTTATGGTAGTCGGTCTTTGCCAGTATTTCTCTTCTTCTATCCATTCTTCTTCTGGACCGCCGATGGATCAAAATCCATTATCGTTGTGTTTATTATATTTATTACGCATGTCGTTTGCAATTTAGAATTTAACCTAATTATGGAAACATGTCTGATAGGGAAAGTGGAGATGCGAACTAGTCATTAACATTTCGCAGTGAATGTTCATATTCATTTGGGATATCTTTTATACTTTTTGTACGTTTGATTTGTACTGCAAACTATGGAAGTAATCATTGAAATGTTAATAAGAAGCAATACTCTCAATGGCCGGCTATTCGGAGTTCAAATTTCTCGTTTTGAATTACATATTGCGAAGATCATATCATTACCTCGGCTTTATCCTGTTATGACACACCCCGTGGAAAAATAATTCTTAAAACGCCTATTCGACATTCATATTTCTATTGGAGGTCGCGCTCCTGAAAACTTTGATCTAAAATTACAATATCTACCAAGATATATCCTGATTCATTTCCCTACTTACTAACACCAATCCTATCCTGTGACACGTGTGGGTGATGCAGAGAATTCCTCGGTCATAATAGTCACAAGTGTTAAAATAACATTCCTTCCCATACCAAAATTGATCTGCATAGGCGTGGCCATCTACGTTATTGATCATACTATATTCTTAATCTCTTTAAGTTGGACGTTGAGTATGGTGTACTACTACCAAGTATACAATTGGTTCAATATGCAATTTTAGCAGGCTTTGATCAATCACGGGAAACTCACGGGTGGTCAACTAAACTAAGCTAAGCTATAGTGCACTTAGTCTTCGTTAATGTTGATTTTTTAACCGCCCTAAGTACTAATATATTCATTCTTTTTCGAGCGCTTGGTCGAGACACAAGTGTTTTATTGCCAGCCCGTGCAGCGTATAGCGACAAAGAGTAGTGCTAATCCGCGTTCAAGGTTATCTTGCATACTCTCCGCCTCGTCGAGGTTTCAGTATTTTTTCCCTTCTTTTGTGTTTCTGTTTCTGAGTACCGTTAGCCGTCCAGTGACCAGTGAAGCAGTGTACAATAAAAAAAATTGTTAATTTCGAAATGTGCAAGTTTTTTCCATTTCCTGTAAAATTGAATAATTTGAGTTATTCTTTTTTGGGCGCCAGCCATAAAATTATTTGTCCCGTTTTAAAATTCACGTGACAAGATAACTATAAAACGAACGACAAATATTTCCACACATTAATTAAAGCACCGGGCATAATTTCGAAAACTAAATTAATAGTCAAATTGTAACTTTCTTCGCTAGGTAAAGGAGGAAATGGGGTTACAGCAAATGACACTCTCGGTACGAGAACGCAATTTATTACCATCGCCAGCGACGCGATACTGCACAATTTTCTTACCATCTTGATGTTCTTGTTCTATGCTGAAAAAGTTTCCAGATGGCTAAGCGAACATAAGACCCAGCCGGTAAAACCGCATTGTGTGTGAATTTTAATTACCGTTGTTGCCGATGAAAGATTTATTGCTGTTTCAGCTCATCGTTGAGTTTGGTCGTTTTTATTGTGATGTCCTCATTGGTAATTGTAGTTGTTACTTGTTTCTAAATTATTGTCAAGACAGTCTTAAAGCAGTCAGCATTGATTTGATCAAATCTTGAAAATCACTCCTCGTTCTCAAAATTACTCATCTCAGTCTAGCAACAAATATTTGAGATTATCTTTCAATTTATATCGTTATTACTCGCATTAATAACAAAAATCAATACTGATATTAACAAAGCATCGTAATTATTCCCGTGGTTTTCTGAACTGGCTTCCCGACTTATTGAAAAAAGGGCTTTCCATGGGACATAAACATTCATTTAATTGATCGCAGTCCTTGATTTTCATGGCTACTAAACCTGCGTGTGTCCATCGACGGTCAGAAATTAAATTATTATCCCCCTGTTGCAGTAAGTTCTCATTCGTACTTTCGGTGGGCGTCGGGTTAGGGGTCAGCTCTACCGTTTACTGCCTCTGCATCAGCATATCTTGCTCGAGCGATCGCAATACTGGCTATTGCCGGACGGATTGTGTTTGTTTTCTTCTTTCGCAGGATGCTATGCTAAGTCTGCTGGAGTTTCATGCAGCGATGATGCTACAGACGTCCTATACAAGCTGCTCCTTCCAACGTGGCTTCGAAAGTCGTGCTTGATTTTACAATTGGAATGAACCGTTTTACACCTACAATTAATAAAACGAATGACTCCATAAATTCCGATCAATACATTCCCTGTAATCGAACTGATTGTAGAATATTTTCCTTCTCCTCATCAGCACATCAAATGACTGAATATCGCTAAACATTTGAAATGTTAGTGTTTTGATTTTTGTCTCCGTTGCTGATGCGGTATTTTACAGCCTAACCATGCACTAGCAGCACGACGATTCTTAGCTTTATGACCCTCAGGTCATAGTAACTTTTCCATCCCAGCTGTACCCAGCCGATATTTACGATGTCCACGCAGCGATGCAAAGATTTGCCAAACGTGTGAAAACCGCACCGTGGTGCACACCTCTAATAGTGGCTATGGAATATATGTATACGCCGATGAAGGCTTTGCAACATAATCGAAGGAGTAAGAAGCTGCTCCGTGTGAGACAAAACAGCATTCTTGAGTTTTCGTCTTGAGTGCATTTGCTTGTTATCGGACTTTCCTCTCACAGCGTGTTTTTAGCGCTGGAACATTGGCAACGTAAGCGTTTGATTTTTTTTTCATTCAGTACAAAAGCAGCACAGTTGGCTGCATGATTCACACCGGACCAGCTTTTCAGCATTCAATATATTCAATATCTGTAACAAAGGAAGGCCGGTTACCGCATACACTCGGCTGCTTCTAAGTCGTAAGCCTTCTCAATAATTTTAGCAAGAATGTTCGCAAATTGTTTTCCGAATATTCCGTTAATATCTTATGAATCCAAAAACAATTTACCGAAATATTCCAATTAATTATTGATAAACGGTACCTGTAGCAAGTGTATAAACACTTTCCTATATAAAGGTGTCTTGTGGTGTGACCGATATGTACAGATAGTATCATCCTAAATGAAAAATTAAAGACATTTCTTTAAAATTAGGTAACTAATTGGAGAAATAAACAAAATATTTTTTTTACATGATAGTTTTTACCCAAAGGACCATTCGTAAACTAAGTATTGCTTGTAGTGGGGGAGAGGGTATGACAATATGTTACATTTTAAGACTTATTTTCATAATAGTTCAGTTATAAAGCGGTGTAAAATCTAAGACCGAACGGTTGTGCCAGTTTTCGGAAAACACAAAATATGTGCGCTCTAAAGCATATTCATATGAAATTGTCTGTGTGTGTGTGTTTATACTCAAATAAATTTATAAAGAAAAGTTTTTAGGACAAAATGAATAAATGCTGAAGTATTTCCATATATAACACTAGTTCATGTCAGGAAGTTAAGTACGTTGTTGTTAAAACATTCCTTGCCTTATGACTATACAATTATATATACTTATGTTCATACTGATTGAATGAAAATTTTAATTTTGACTCTAAGCGCTAACACCTACCGTGCGCCATTCTCATTTCACGAAAATTTATTCATTTGTTATGTTGTAGTTCTAAGTGTGCTCAAGTAACTCAGAAACAAGTGTTTTCATAAAATTTCAAACGGATTTTTTGAAAGAAATGAACCTAAACGGTTTTATTTACGTTTGGTAGTTTTTGATTAGCCTTTGTTTTTTTATTCATTTAGTTCATCTGAAAAGACAAGTTTGCGATAGTTTAAAGGTGCCAAATTCTTTGTTTCACATTTCAAAAATTTTTAAAAACACTTTAAAATAGTTTTTATATTGAGAATAAAGAAATTTTACAGCTCTCTTAAAGCTAGTAATACATTTCGATATACAAGAGGGGACAATAGGATTTTATTAGGATTTGGGGGGTTTAGCTGTTTTTATAAGTAGTAATAGAGTTTGACATGATTTGCAACGAGAAACGAGTTTAGCAAAAAGTTGTTTAAAATTGGAAAAACCATGCTGGGCTGAATCAAAAGCCCTGGTGCCATCAACGCTTTACTAGCATAGGCCATTTGAATTTCTGTTGAGAGCAGTGCAAGGCAATCGTTCGTCCATTTGCCTTTACGGAAGCCAAACTTTGTATCTGACAGTAAGCCAGTAAGTATCAACCCGATTGTCGTGGCGAAATGGGATCATTCTCTCCAACAGCTTTCAGAAACAGGACAGCATTGCAATCGATCGATACGAGTTGTGATTTGAGGTTTTTTTTCCAGGTTTTGGGATAGCGATGACACTCACTTGTCTTAAACTGTGTACGGCAACGTTGCCCTCAAGAAACTTATTGAATAAATATTTTGGTAGAGTCTGGCAGATTCTTCAGGACGTTAAATTTCTGCCTGCCCCTAGGACTTTATTGTTGTTGAGAGAGTAAGTGAGAAATCCACCATCCAAAAAATTGTTTCTTTCGTGTTATCGTGAGAAGACACGGCGCGGTAGATATTCTTCGGCTTCGCATACGTCGGGTCGTGCCCCAAAGATGTTTCTCTCGTTAATCCGTCAACGAACTATTCATTCGTTTTACTAAGCTAGTAGTCCCTGATCTTATACGCGGTGGCCTTCTCCGTGTAGGGTAAGACGGACAGGTGGAGTAAGACGGACACATGGTTGTTTTGGGGATATAACATTGAAACTTTAATTGTATTGTATGTGAACCCTATCATTATGAGTAACCTTGAATTATGAAACACTTAGTAGGCCTTGAATACTGCTAAATGTGTACAATTTAAGCAAATATTGATATTCAGTAGTGCAGTTTCGTGCGGATGTCATTTTCAAGTTTCCGATTTTAAGGTTTATCGACGAAAAAATCAATTATTTCGTGGATTTTTTCCTTTATATCGATAAAGTAACTCTTAAGTGACATCTTCGTGGAAAATAACAGGTAAGTTGACGAAACGAAATTCTAGCAAACGTGGAGAACCATCCAGTTAACTGAAGCATCACATGCAGTAGACTGCAAGATGAACGTTAATGCGACCGAGGCTAAGTACCGAATTCCTAGAACCTGGAAATGAAACACGATTTTGTGCAGGTCCCATACTATGACTGTGTATTCGAGGAACTGATGTTTCCAATTACGCATTTAATATATAACTATTCAGTTTCGTATTACTGATTGTGACTGATCATTGGAACTGAATATATAGCTCTCTTTATGACAAAGGCATAAGCGATATTGGAAAATACAAGATTTACAAAACGTTATTTTTCACCTCGAGTAATATATTAAAAAGAACCACAATCTATTCAAAACCTTTGCTAGAAACAGCAAATTTTAATATTTTGTATTGTGATTATCATTTTTGAAACATGTCCGTCTTACCCCCACATGTCCGTTTCACCCTCAGTCTGGAAAAAGTGCAGATATTTCTTCGTTTTTTTTATTTCTTTAAAAAATGATACTTATTTATTTTTGTAACACAATCCCTCTGGGCACTCAAAAGCCAACATATGTAGCTACAACATAGAGTATTACATGTTGACAAAAACATTCTCTTACTATGTTATATTTCAGTCTATCCTTAATATACCCGTCTTACCCCCTGTTCCCCTACACGTCTGAGCATTCTTCCTTCCACCATGGGTTGGAGGAACTTTTTTGTTTCGTCTGAGCTTGAATCGCGGTTTCAAGAATCAAGTCGGACAAAATCTTGTACTATTCCTCCAGAGGAAGTACTTGTAACGAAGCGATTACTGCCGTGTCATTTCACCCCTATTCTAAACTGTCAAACTGAAGTTATTGCTAATATCGTGAATTAAGGAAGATCGGTTATCATACAGGCAACCCCATGTCGTACCGTGAGAGTTAAAGTATCCTAAAACTAGTCGTGGTGCGGGCAGGGATTTTATGATGTGTTGCCCAACCGCGGTGTTGACAGGCATATAGATGGAAGCAAAGGTCTTTGGTTTTTGCTTGACAAGCGACAACCTGTTATTGAGGGGAGGTTAATAGCACGTTTTGATCTCCAAGAGTACTTTTCAGTATGGGGTAGCTCGATCCAGGCGAATAATATTAAAATCTTGGAAGTAGAGATCTACATCGTAAGCTAATCAAGTATTATATGATGCAAATGTATCGCATCTGAAACTATTTGATAATCATTTGAAGAAATCGATTCTCGGGGTGATATTTCAGCAATTCCACTGTAAAACAGTGATCAAATCCGTGACTTCGTTCAATGTATTAGCTATCGTAGGATGTGATCGCTGCAAGTAGGGGTCATTTAGCAATCGATTGCTTTAAGAAATGTTCTTACTGTAGGCGGAAAAGCTAACAACAGACTTTCAAGAGGATCAGTAATATTAACATTTTTCATTATCCCTTCCACAATGTCAGAGAATTTAATATTTCCAGCCCCGAGATCATTCTTGGGCTGTCATGAAGGAACACTTGAGATTTTTGGTGGTCCGGGAAGTGTTAGGAATTCCTTGTCGGATCTTAATTTTCCGAGGACAGGAGCTACTTGCTTCGTTTTTCTTGCAGCACTTTCGAAAGATGTTGTTTGAGAAACCTCCTCAAGGGACAACTAACTGCCATTTAAGGGAAATTTAGGAGAGAAAATGGTTCTTCCCTTCCTATAACTCGACAAAGAGCCTCGTTGAGGATGGTGGTGCAGCTTTCTTTAATATTTCTGCAAAAGATCACTTGGAAGGTTCCTGAAGGGAATGTTTCAGCTTATCCCCGCGTATCAGCTTGTCCACGGGACATGTTGAGAGAGCATACGGCTTCTCCCTACAGTAAGGACACTTTTCAGGATTTCTATTGCAAGAATCTGCTTTATCATTCTCACCACATTTTCCACAGCGGGCTTCGTCGCTACAATGGGAGGCTGTGTAACTCAATTGCTTGCAATGAAGGCAGTTCATGAACCGCAGTACAAACAGACGGACAGCCAGACGAACCTTGGGCAAAATACTGTAGCCTAGTAAAGCGGACCCAGCGAAAATCACTCGCTATTATGATTGGCGGTATGTTTTCAAACTAACCCCCGCTTGCCTCGACCTCCATTTGAGAGCCATCGGAACAGTCTTTGCACGCGTAGACGGGAAGCAACAATAAACACGTTTCACCGTTACGATCGTATAAACTGATGTACAGCACTTGTGAGTTTTCTGTGTCTCAATGTTTTTAATTGTGTGCAGTACTTATCTTACTCCCGATGGAATCGAAAATAGTTGCTCCCCGATATAATTGCAATTGCACGGTGTTGTGTTGGTTTGTAAAATTATCTCGAAATATCGAAGATTTTGTGTAATGATTTTGCTACAACTGTGATATTGTTTACATCACCGCGACATGTGTATGATTCCACACAAAAATTGTACGCGCTCGTTTTGCCATCTGCACGCGAATAGCTGAAAGTGTTTCCCATATTTTAATTTGGCGCACAGCGAGACGAGATCGAGAAAGCTGGACATAGGACGGGTTGAAAGCAACTAGCGACTCTCCCGTTAATGGGATTGAGAGAATTACATGCCGAGGCCGTTGCGGGTCGGTTTCACACCGCACTTGTCTTGTTGTTTAATTTCAACAAGAACCTGTACTGGTTGTGTGACGATTGTGTCTGCTGTTACAATAAATGGGTACAGCAATCCGATTCCGTTGCTCCTATCGAGGACACAAAAAAATTGTGAGACTGTAGATAATCTAAACGCGGTCGTCTCAATCTCTCGAGCCGCATTGAGACTCACTTTCCGGTTAATTCTGGTTCTGTAGTACCGTTGAGGAAATTGGTGCTATGACCCAAGACTGCCTCGAAATAAACACACCCAAAGAAATCTTGTTGATCAAGAAAGATACCCATCTCACGAAACTTAATTTCGTTTCGATCCGAGTTACGGGAGTGGAAAAAGAGTCTTTCAAACTTCCTACTGCGGCAAATATCCATCTTTGCCGAATTATTCCCCGATTCCACTTCCCCGTTAGTTGCATCGTATCAGCACCAGATGCCGTTGTTCCTGCCAGCGAACCGAAGCTATTTACGAGAGGCAGCTAGTCCAGCTGCATTGCATACATCCCACATAATCTTTGATCACCAGGACGCACACCTACCGCCAGCCGTGAGGAAGCCCTTAGTCCTCCCCCACCACAGTCGAGCCCTTCCTGCCAGCGACCTGTGGTGGAGATAGAACGAGGGGTCTTTTGCAAACCTACTTAAAGCAAGTAAAATGCATTTGTGAGCTCGTCCTTGCCTCAAAGCTCTTTGATTTCTAGCCTTGGTTGATGACGGGATAAGATGCTGTTATACTACAAAAATGTTGGTGGTATCAATTCAATCGTTGAGCAATACAGTCTTCGATAGGAGTTTTGACATCATCGTCTTCGTCGAAACATGGTTGAACGATGACGCGCTTTCCAGTCAAATGTTCGGTACTGCATACGGGGTGTTTCGCTGTGACCGGAACTCTAGCAATAGCCGAAAATCAACCGGAGGTGGAGTATTATTAGCAGTTAATACCAGCTTGAAGGCAAGAATTGTCGAGAACATTTCTTGGATTTGTCTAGAGCAGGTTTGGACGATTATCGAGCTTGGCGACCGTAAGATGTACTTGTGTGCATTGTATGTTCCACCCGACTGCGCTCTTGATATCGAATATATTGAAGCACACTGCAGCTAAGTTTTTACTATCCTCGAAGACGCTGACGCGATTGATAAGATTATGGTACTAGAAGATTTTAATCTTCTTAGCATTTCATGGAAATCATCCTGCAACGGATATCTTTTTCCGGACTCGGACCATTCCATTTTCCATCCAGGTGCAGTGAGACTACTTGACGACAACGTTGCTACAAATCAATTCTATTGCCAATGAGAATAGCCACAGTTCAAACTTTTTCCAACATTCTGGTGTACGTTATCGACAGGCACGATAGTTCACCACCGTCCCTCCATGGCAAACGAAAACGCTGCGACAGCTGAAGTCTATCAAGAGAGTTGCACTGCGCAGGTTTACCAAGTATCGTGTAATGTCAGTCAGAGACTATTACGTCAGTCTCAACAATGCGTACAATGTGTTCACAGATGAGGCTTTTGAGCAAATTGAACTCGCTGCTAGCAGAGTTCTACTTGTGGGCCAAACTCTGGGTACTATCGATGTCAATGCAACGATGATTACCAGAGCTTCCTCTCGACTTAAGTCATCTTTCAATCCGGGACCCGACGGGTTCCCATCCGCTATTCTGAAAAGGCACATCGAAGTTTTAATTACTCCGCTTCTTCAGATTTTTAGAGCATCTATTGCTAGAGGTATTTTTCCATCTTGCTGTAAATAAGCGAACATGTCTCCAGTCCATAAAAAGGGCAATAAGCGAGACGTCAATAATTACCGTGGAATAACTTCATTGAGTTCTGTCTCGAAGTTGTTCGAGCTGGTGATTATGGAACCTCTTCAGGCTCACTGTAAGCAGTGCATAGGTGACGATCAACACGGCTTCACGTCCGGACGGTCCACTGCGTCTAACCTGTTTTGTTTAACATCCTACATAACGGAGAGTATGGAACGTCGATAAACCGCGATATCGCAATAGCAAAATGGAGAGATTTGGAATAAATGGCAGTGATTTGCAGTGGGTTTCGCCTAATTCGTTCAATTGAAGATTGCAGATTTCTCCAACAGCAGCTTCATGTCTTTGCTGACTGGTGTAGCACGAACCGAATGTATGTAAACCCGAAGATGTGCTTGGTAACATCATTTTCAACGGAAAAAGGGTTTGATCTTGTTTAATTATCGTCTACTAGAAACAGAAATCGAACGCGCAAGTTACGCGAAGGAACTGGGAGTGATCCTGGATTCTCAACTTACGTTTAAACAACACGTCAAAAACTTTACGGATGTTTGTTGCCTCAAATCGCTGTACTGCTCTTTATCCCGATCAATCCTAGAACATTGCCCTGAAATGTGGAGCCCGAACTACGATAACGGCGTTGAGAGAATTGAAAGCATACAGCACCGCTTTTTATGGTTCGCGCTCTGTAGCTGGCCGTGGAGATATCCTGTCCGACTACCTAGCTATGAAAACCGGTGTCAGCGGTTTCAACTGGAGCCCCTGTATGTAGGAATACAGCAAGAGCTTTGTTCATCGTCGACACTTTGCAAGATCGCATAGATTGCCCCCCTTGCTCTTTTGGAACAAATTAACATAAACGTCGCCCCACGAACATTACTCAACAAAATTGTTTCGATTACCGTTCAAACGCACTAATCATAGTATGAATGAAATTTGAATATGTTATGAAAATTAATGAGTTAAAGATACAATCATGACAATTAACTAAGTTGTATCTAATAAAACATGTTTCCTTAAGTTTGTAATATGAAGCAAATAGAAAAAAATGACGCGCTCAACTAAAAATAATTTTGACGGGTTAAAAACATTAAATCGTAATAGTTTTGTCTAAAATTTTACATCTACAGTTGTCGCAGAAAGGTTTTGGTTTCTGTTGCATTAGAAATGATAATGATAATTAGATCATGCTATCATAGATATTTGACTAAAGTATTATACATATATCTTTATAACGACACAATGTATCGCAGAATTATAACACGAGAGAAATGAAATATTTACGATGATCCCATGAATCTCGCACTAAGAAACGGGTTTAATGAATATATGCATTATCATAAATCAATTCCAGTCGAAGCTCACGCCATTGGACTTACCTCTAATATAGACCTTACACCGTAGAACTCGAAGTCGTTCATCTTTTCGAAAACTTGCCGATCTACTTTGAATAAAATGGTCATACATCTTGGAAATTATTTTTGAAAGCAAATTCATTCTCAGAAACCAACTGACTTCTGGACCAGCGGAAAAACTTAATAACCGGAGCATTGGAGAAATATCATATCGGGATCAGCTTTATCAGCAGCAAACATCTGATTAATAGCATCGGAAAGTTGGCGTTTTAGTAGTGATTTATGAAGAATCATTTCGAATTACTTTTATCTAATTTAAATGTATCAACTCTACATTGCGGTCAAGTTGCAAGCGGGTGTTTTTTATTTTTCCCCTTTGGAAGAAACCGCGACTGATCCCGCAAGCCAGGGCACGCCGCAACAGTTTCGGTAAATATTAAAGGATGATGAATAGACAGGTATATGGAGGAAGCTCTTCCCAAGGCGAAGAGCTACACTACACACGAAACCTACCGTCCGCTGTTGGCTGTTTGCTGTTGGGAAAAGCGAAAAAATGACCCAAACTGTGAGGGCGAGTGCGTTCTTGTGTGTATCGAGCAAAGTCGTTTTATTCCTTGGATCGAGCCCGCAGTTCCCTGCTCGGCAGAGACATAAATCTGAAATTAAGTAATTTTTATCAATTAATTATGTCGTTTTGATTTATCTCACGCTGAATCGAATGTATCGCTGTAGTAAAGAATGAGCGAGTGCGTGGGTGGATGTACTTTTTATTTTTCTGACCAGCGAGATTGTGGTTTACCGATCCTCTCCACCCGGACTATTGCTGGAAGTTTTTACAGCGCGTTTCGATGTTTTTGTTTTTTTTTTCTGAATGAACAACAAATCAATACGTACTTTAAAATGCATTTATTTTAAACAGCGTAGGCTTGCAATCACTGATCTTTATCATATAAATTACTAGATCGCTCGTTCCGGTAAAGCCAACCAAGGCTCGGTTTAAAAATCATACTAAAATATGGTCACAAATTCGAACCAAATGAAAATGGTACATGAGCTTAAATACAATTATTTTGTTTAAACTCATAGTACTTTCTAATTTCTAGAATGACGGAATTCATATTCAAAGTAAATTATATACACTATATCTCTCAGCGAAATCATGTTGAAACAATCACAATCCAATATTTTTTCAGAGTTCAATTTCGCTTTCCAATCTGTCTAGCGGAGGTTTACAATCCTTCTTCATTTAGATAGTTCTGAAGTCGCAAATTGTCCATATCAACTGTTTAGTTAACAGTAAATTTTGAAATGAGAAACTTTATCTACATGTATTCATTTCTACATACTTAACTGTGATTCCGTTACACCGATACGGTGCTAGGCTTCAACCGAATGGATTAGGATGTTGCCCCCAATATAGCAAAAACTGTGCCCGTTTCCGTTCACTTCCCGGCAGATTTATTGATGTTATTCCTCGCTGCGCTGGCCTGTAAACCAACGCTCCCATGTGCTAATCCCCTCTGATGGTTACAATGAGCTTCGTTGCGCCAGTTCAGCGAATTAAAGCGAAGGGGGCATGTTTTCTTCCCTGTCAGTGATTCCTTGTTGCCAACGTCCGGTGCACTCGGTGCTTATTAGACGTCATTAACTGCTCATTCTCCACAATGAATCCATCACTGTTTTCCAACTCATCGGTGTGCGAAAGGATACACATTTCTTGCATGAGCTGCCGCTGCTTTTTTCGAATATGAAGAGTTACACATCTCCTCCGGCTAGGCGCGAGAAGGTTTTCCGCGGATTTTGCGCCGCAGTGAGCTGCCATGAGCCATGGACCCACGGATCACCGCCTATGCGCGCCTGCCCAGATAGAGAAGAACCAACGCAACGGCTCGCGTTCCGCGAGTCCGTTCGAGGGAACCAGGCTGATAAAATAGCAGGGTGGAAAAGTATGTAAATTCTTCAAAAACATGGTTTCGCTGCGAATTATTCAAATGAATTTACATCATTTTTGTAACCATGTTCCACATTAGACTATGTAAATTTTCGCATCACCTCGCCCAAGCAATCAAACGAGGGAGGAAAAAACGCATTATCTCCACGCACTCAAGAGAAGAACACAAAAATACACACACGCAGCTCCGTCAGCTACCTCCTAATGCATCTCAGCGCGAAATTCGCGGCTTGGTGTACAATTAAATTCGCGCTTGCATTAAACGAATAAAAAATGGCCGATGCCCGCACTAAATGATCCCCTTGCCCCTGCCATACGGATTCAGCATTTACTTAGCCACTTCAGATTCGAGGGGGAGAGAAAATGATGTTGTAGCTTCTAGCCGGTGGATGTTGTTTCAGTTCCCATTGAATGGTTTTGCACAAGTAGCTGCCGTTCATTTGGGTGAAAAATAATGCCTAGACCACGCGAAGACAGGCTAAAACCGCTGTACTACGACATTCCAGACACTCGGGCAAAACAGCGGTCAGACAAGATGGATAACAACCAGAAGACAGACATTTTTTTTCCTTACTTAAACTACCTTCATTTATAGGTGAGAGCAACAGGATTTTTTATCAGTAACTGTGGATGTCGTTTTGTACGAAAAAAAAACTCTGGACAGATGTTGAAAAAAATGAAATGATTGTTTCATTGATGATTCGCACGTGCTACAGCAGCTTACATAATCTCGCATTACTTCGAATAAAAGCTTTGTTGTTCACAACCCCCATTGAGCCGCTTTAATATGTACTAATTAGTAAGGCTGGGACGACACCGAACTTTATAAACACTTGTTTAAGTTTCACCATCGACATAAAAAATGAACATAAGTAGTACGGTCCGGGATACTAGATTTTCAGAAAGGTTTATTCTGGGTATTAATCATTGTCACGCGAATTTTGACGCGATGTTTATTTTCATTCGAATTCGATAAAATTTTTCTGTTCGTCATTCGTTTATATTTTGGTTGATCAATTTGAAAGCGGCTAGATGGTGACCGATCTGTTTGAGTTTGAAGGAGAGCCAAGTCTCCCACCACGCCTTAATGCACGGAAAAAGGTTCTAAAGTAATAAAGTATGTGCTGTGAACAAAGTGCCATGAGCTCTGAAAAAAATCACGTTTTTACGTTACGAAAACAGATCAGTGCACAAGAATCATCTGGTTCATAATTCTGTATAACGCTTTCGTTTGTCAAGAGATGATTGCTTTTGTGAACGTTAGTCCCGGTTTCCGCTATATCATTAACAATTCTTTTTCTGTCCGTGTTCACAATTTTATGAACATTACTCATTAGGGTGGGACAAAAATTAGATTCCAGCTCCGAGCAACTTTTTAGGTACCATTTGGGTCCTAGAACAACTGTGCAAATTCTTAGCTCGATCCCTGAAACTATATTTTTGAGCCCACTGTTTAAAGTTTACATGGGATTTTGTTTGGACAAATTAACTTTCACAAAATAATTGCTCCAGGTGTCGCCTATTACTTCCTAAAACTAAATCGTTATGTGACTTTAATAGGAAATTTGAAAAAGGAATAAAGTCTCAAAAACCACGAAACGATCTGACGCTTGAGAAAAAAGTTATTAGGCAGAAACCGATGGATGCTCTGACGCTTGATAAAATATCCATTTTTTCTTGCACCACTGCTTATGGCTGTCCAATTATATGCAATTTTGTTTTGACCTGCTCCTATTGTATCTAAATCAATGATCTGAACTGTTTGGTCACAAGAATTTTGAGGGATAAATTGAGGCTTCTTTTGTACATAATAAGAGAAAGTTAAAAATTTTGTATATAATTCAACCGTCAGCAGCAGTGATGCTTTGAAACGGTCTTATAGACTTTGTTTCCTTTACCAATTTTCTATAAAAAATAGACATCTATTTATTTTAAGCAGGTAACGGGCGACTCTTGGGCGAATTATTTTGCAAAAGACGATTTCCACATACTACATCTCAACGGTGTGTATATAAAATGACCGTATTACAAAAAATAAGCATCGTTGAATCTTTCGGTATTCGATAACAGACCTTTTTACCTTTAATTTAAGACTTGTTTGAAAATAATCCACCGAGGGTCGACGAACATTTTTATTTTTTCAATTCAATGAAGGCGGCTAACTATCGCCAAAAACAGAAAGGGCCAAAATAATCAATTATGCCATATCGTCGCTGTTGTGCTATCTCATGACAAACGCCATTTTGGGGTAAACAGAGTTAGATATGCCACATTACTTGCCGAAAACTTTCTACAAAGTGGCGTTCACAGAATTTTGACAATCTGCTTGGTTACTGAGATATAGCGAAAACGTGCTGAGAAATTAAAAATTGATGATTTTTTTCTATGGAAAATTTTCCATGTACGATTATGTACGAATTTTGTCATCAATACACACCTATGACACGTGTGAGTGCGACTTTTGTTTACATTTATAGTGAAAACTCGCAACATAGTCAAACGATCTTCGTAATATTTGAGAGATTAATACAGAATAGATAGAAGCATCAATTGCCTTCTTTGAATTGTTTGTACAATTTATAAGTTTCAAGATATTCAATCTCAAACTTTAAAATTCGTTTTTCTCGAAATGTGCTAAATGGCGCTTGTCATAAGATAGCACAACAGCGACGATATGTATTCGATAACGTTTAAAATGGTCTCAATTTGAGTGTAAATTCCTTGTTTTGACGTGAGCCTTTGTTTTTTGCTTTTTCAAGGATTTTTAGGAACGCGTCCACTGAACACAGACAGAGAAAAAATGACCGGAACGCTGAGAATGAAGAAACGGTGAAAATTCACCTTTTTATTGGAAGCACTGAGAAAAGATATATCCTCAAGCAGGAATCGAACCTGCAATCTCCCAGTCTCTAGTTGGATGCGTTAACCACTCCGCCATCGAGGAACTGTGATGATGCCATCACATATTCCCAACAGTATCGTGATCACCGCCACAGCCTCCAATACCTACTAATTGACCTATCGACCTCCGTTTCTTCATTCTCACTGTACCGGTCATTCTTTCTCTGTTTTCCAGTGGACACGCTCCTAATATTATATTTGAGTGTTTTATTACAAGACTTATCATACATTAACAATAATAAATAAATCTAATCAATCGTGAATGTTATTCTAGTTATAGCATCCTTATAGTTATCACTTCTTATTCGAAAAAGTTGTTGATCATGCACAATTCCGTAAATGTCTCAATATCTACCTTAGAATAAGATGATAAATTCCACATATGGAAAAATTTTGTAAGATAGAGAGAAATCCTTTTTATTTGAGACCCAAAATACCTACACTGGTCAAGTTAAGGTTGAGATATTGATCAATTTAAAAAATGTGAAAAGGTTTAATGGTTTGAAAGCATTTACTAAAAATGCTATTTCTCAGCCTTCCGACCGAATTTTCACAATATTTATTCACGAAAACGTTTATAATACATAGAACTTTCTAACATATGGCTCTAGTTTAATGAAAAAAATTAAGGGTTGTGTACAAGACACGACCACGATGACATTAAAAATGCATCCAGTTTTATGAGCAAGCAATATTATCCGTGGCCAAATTAAGACCCGGTAATGCCATCGACTGTTTCAGAACTACACACAGGCATGCAATTCTACACTAAAGATAATTGTTGAATTTTTAAATTAAAATCGATAACCTATAGTGTGATAAAGTCAAGTTTTAAAAAAGTTTTAATCAAATCCATGAAATGGGAACATAAATTAATGATGCTCACAAACAGAACCTTACATCTATCTTTAAATACCTGCTATCAAATCAAATGTTTGCAAGCACGATAGAAAAATAACTGGTCATAAATCAAATTATTCGTAAACGAAGAAAGTTTAACATATGTGCCGTTATATATTCGGTGGTTTAATTAACATTAACTCTGAAATGTTCTATATTTGAAGAACGATTTGAAGGGAATCATTCAAATTAACTGTTTTGTCTGTGGGGTCCTGAAAAGGACCATTGGTGGAATCCTGAAATAAACTATTTGTGGGATCCACAAACACGCGTGCTATGTAATGAAATGTACTAAACTAACTAAGGGCTTTTGGTTTAACAAAAACAACATGCAGAATGGAACAATTAGTCAGCTGCAAAAAAGGTTTGCCATCTCTTCCAGCCGCACGTTTCTTACATCAGATAAATATTTCGAAATGAAAAGAAACAAGCTTTCCCTTCAGCATCTAATATGAAATACAGATAGCTTCAAACTTGACATTGGCTTTTATCACTTTCGCACTGATGATGCAAGGACTGCCTTCATGCAGAATAACGAAAAAATATTTGCGGATTTTTCACATCCTCCGATTTCTATAATATTGCAGATTTTTGGATTTGGTTTGGTTTTCGCCAACTTCAGCATGGCAATATACTTTTAAATAACTGTACATTTTTGTATTGTTTCGGAAGGATAATTTTAAACAAATCACAGATTGTTGTAAATTTCAGATTGTCAATGTACGCGCAAGCAACAAGTAACGAATATATACGGCGGAATTGGGTTATCGTTGTCATTGTCAAGAATTTTTCAAATTTGTTCTTCATTGTAGGTTATAGCCCTTAAAAGGGCTTTTAATTTACAAAAATAACATGTGAAATGGAATAATCAGTCAGCCGCAACTACGGTTTGCTGTCTCTTCCAGCCGCGCGCTGCTTATTACATCGGATAAATAATTTAAAATTGGAAAGAAACAAACAACCTTTCCCTTCAGCATCTAATATGAAATACTGATAGTTTGAAACGTAACATCGGCTTTTATCACTTTCGCATTGTTGATGGAAGGACTGCCTTCATGCAGAATAACGAAAAAATATTTGCGGATTCCTTTTGGTACGGCTTTCGCTAGCTTGCAGTGTTGCCACATCCTCCAATTTTCTGAAACATTGTAGAATTTTGGATTATGTTTCCGAAAGACTATTTTTAATAAATCACAGGTTTTCGCTAATTTCAGCCTGGAAATGTACTTTAAGTAGCTGCACATTTTTGTATTGTTTCTGAAGGATAAATTTAAACAAATAACAGATTGTTGCAAATTTCAGATTGTCAATATACGCGCAAGCAACAAATAACGAATATAAACTGCGCAATTTGATTATCGCTGTCAATGATTGGAAATATTCCAATTTGTTCTTTATTGTTTGTTTTTGTTATAGCCCTTAAAAGGGCTTTTAATTTAACAATAATAACATGCAGAATGGAACAATTCTCGACAAACATATGATTACGGCCTAAAAGCCAACTGTCAAAATCCACTTTGAATGGAAATTCCAGACAAACCGTTACTAGTTGAACACAGTTTACAACAGTTTATAAAAGAGAAAACTTTTCTCTTTCGTTTATTATCAACATCTGTGATTGGCGTGTAACGGTTTGTCCGGAATTTCCATTCAAAGTGGATTTTGACAGTTGGCTTTTAGGCCGTAATCATATGTTTGTCGAGAATTAGTCAGCTTCAACTGAGGTTTGCCAACTCTTCCAGCAGCGCGCTATTTACATCGAATCATCCCCAGCGGTAGCAGTGATCAAATGCAGCACTCATCGCAGCGCATTGTCAACATGCATGATTGCTACTGCTTTTCTATGCGGCCCGACGTTCGAAGGGAGAATGAAGTTGCTCAAGGCAGAGTTTTTAATGATAGAGTTGCGTAAAGAGGATTGGCAACATTGGATCAATCATTGGTCTTTTTTAAGTTTTGACAACCTTTTATTTTTAGTTAATTTTCAAATCACTTCACCCGAACGCTTCAGTTAGAAGCTAATTTTGAGCACTTAAAAATTTAAAATTAAGTGTTTAGTTTTATTTTGTAAAAATCAGTACGATAAATAACATCGTTCAAAGAATTTAAGCTTTTCCGGCTCCCAACTGATCCGCAACTAAGAACGAAATGTATTGATTTTTATCGCTTGCTGTCTGATAGGGAGTGACAAAAACAGTCGAATTTTCAGCGTAAGATAAATTTGAATAAGTCCATATATAAGTGGAATGCATACACAAATTTGTCAAAATTTTAGCTGCACTTTAACTATGAGCAATACCTTCATATTTCCACCGTCGATGGAAGATTATTAACACTACCCAGAGCTGTTCCGGTGTTTGAAATAGTGCCAAATTTAAATATTAGTGCACATATATTTTTTAATAATTATATCTTTAAGCGAAATATTCCTGGTTTGAAATAATGTTAATATTACATCATTCAATTTTTTCTCATAACTATAATCACATAATAACGATACTCCCCACACATTCGAAACTTAGCATTGTTATTCTTCGTGTCCGATAGGTAGACATTTTGAGTGTTCGATAGGTAGATTTGCTTCAGTCCTTGCGCAACTGTTCTTTATAAACTATGGCTCAAAGAATGATATTCTTTAAATAGTCGATGATGACGTCATTCATAGAAGCGTAGTGTGCTGGGTGCTCAAATCTGTCGTACGAGACGCTATAGGCACGATGTTACTTGTCTGGCAAAAGAGCAACAACTGATTCAAACAGGCACGCGGCACATTTATTTATAACTTTTCGTGTGCGTTAGAATCACTAACTTGCTCCCTATTGACGGCGCTGCCGGGGATAGATTGACTGGGAGATGTATGGGAGTTTTCACGTTTTCGAGATCTGTTCATTTTCGCTTGTTTTTCAATAGTGTGCTATTGAAATACAAAAACACTACAGCAATAAAACATAATTTCAGTTAATTCCGAATTGTTTGGCGATAACCAGACGGAAATCCGTTCATAAGCAACAAAGCTATTAGCGTTCAAAATAGTGACGCAAAAACGTGACATCGTTTGATTTGAGATTTTAGAATGACACCCTGCCCCAGATAGTGCAGTAAGACATTTTCAATGTCAAAAAATATTTATTTGTGTTGATTTTATTCAAAATTGACTAAAATATTGTTTTCGCTTTGTTTAATCATTGGTCATTGATCGTTTTGTTCTATCAATGATATAAGCACTTTTTATGAAAAACTTTTAAATGGAATTTATTCTCGAAGGTCCACAGAAAAATAAAAATATATTTTAATAAAAACGGACTTTGAAAAAATTACGGAAACCGCTTATATAGGGGAGACCGAGGAGGGTTGAAACAATATTTTGTTTCTGTTAGATAAATCGACGAAATCAGTTTTCGATGATTGTTTATTTATAAATTTCTTACTTCTACTTTATCAAATTGCATCAGAATAACTGGTACAAATCAATAACAAATCATCAATATATTGATTTTTGCAAAAGTGCTCTCTTTGTTTCAACTCTCCTCATACCGAGGTAAGTTGAAACAGCAATGAATGTGAATTGAAACAAGTTACCAATTATTTTTTTAAATTATCGAAACGTTTTCTAAAGCATCAAATGTTACAATTGTGTCATTTTTATTCGTTCACACTAAGATAAGTCCTTAAAATGACATGTATTGTTATCATTATTTTTCACAGTGTATATCTACGTATGAACTGACACTTGTTTTGAAAATAATGTTAGATTTTGATCACAAATGAAAGAATTTCTGAACTTATCCCAACAGTAATAACAGTAAGATACATTACCTAACCACTAATTAACTATAATTGTAACATCAAGAAATTTGAAACCCATTTTTTCATATATTTAGTTATGTATTATTTTCCAACTACTTCCTCAAAACATTCTGCATTTTTTAAAATGGTTGATATGACCAGTGATTATTATTATTATATTATTTATGACTACAAGTGATACGGGTTTATGTAAACAGGTAATTAGGTATCCATATCGGAAGTATTTGGTTCATTTTGAATTATGGTCACTTCGCTCCAAGCTTCAGAAGCTGATAGGAGTAAACAATCAGAACAAATGCATATTCCGTGGTTATAAATGACCTAGATCTAATAAATTGAGAAAGTTGATCACTGTTGTCAATTCAGGAAAGAAGAATCTTGATTATTATTATTTGTTCAGGGACGTTAATGTGATTATAACATTACCATAAGACTAGAAGTTCATCATCGTGAAGAGTTGAAACAAGGTGTTTCAACTCTCCTAGGTCGAGAAGATAGGCTTGATAGACAATTTACAATTTCTACATCGCAAAGATAGAAAGAAACGCATACAATTCATAAATGTTAACTCTTAAACTTACTTTTGATCATTTTTTGTAGCATGTTTACCGTAAATACTCAACCATTTATTTAACTTATTTGGCGTGTATTGTAGGGTTTGTGGGCACGATATAAGTAAAACAACTGCATTATTGTTTTATCCCTAACGGTACTGTTTCGCTAGTCATGAGCACTGTTTCAACTCTCCTCTGTTTCAAATCTCCTCGGTTTCCCCTACGACAATTTGATTCAAAAATGGCTATTTTTCATAAATCGCAGTTGCGGAACCTCTAGATGATTTTTTAGAAACTTGATTTGTTCTACAAAAGTGCTTAAAATATTCTTATCTTTTATTCCCTCGGCATGATACTGTACGTTGACGTGGTCCTGGGGTTTTTCCACCAAAGCAGTATTACATAAAAACTTGGGATACGATTATTTTATTTTTAGTTAAGTTACATTATGATCAAATTTAGTACTTAACTTGGCGATCTTTATTACCCACTTATGCCATGATCGAAATAATGTACAATGTGGGTTTGGGGCCAAGTACTCTCTGGAGGCACCTTAGGCTTAGCGACAAGCCCTGACCTGGGACTCTCCTAAATTTGGACTGTGTTGTCCCTGTGTTTGCACATGTCTGTACCGTGCAACAAATATCATTTAGAATCACGATCCGCTGCAATTGATCTCGTCTGTGAGTGATTCTGACGGGTAGCTCTTCCGACACCCTAGCTCTACAGCTCCAGTAGAACAACTCTCGAAAAAACATCCACACACTCTTACGCAATTAGTGAGCATCCACGCCAACTCAGACAAGTATGGACCCCTGGACTCGAACGCTAAAACTTACACATTCCACGCACAAATCACCACAGTAGGACTCACAATTAGACATATACATACATAATGACACGTAATAATCACAGGTATTCGTCTGGCAACCGGGTGAAGTACATCTCAAACGCAGAACTTATCATTTCAATGATGGCCTTGGATCTGCGTTGCCTGTGTTCAAGGCACCATAGCTTCGTCCGTCAGGTCAAGGATGTATGAAACCCGCTAGCCAACACCCTCGGCCCTAACTGCCCATAAAGGGATAAAAAAAAATTATTATCTTTTATTATAGGGTTAGGCTCCATGACTTTTCGAACATCGATTTTTTTGGGACATCCTAATATAGTGTGTTTCATAAATTATGATATTTAGATTTGAACTGGAAAAAAGTTGTGCTGGATCCCTCGGTAGATTATTTCCGAAATAGTTTTAAATAAAAGGTAAAAGTTTCTTTCATCCAATAATGAACAATTCAGCTATGCTTATTTTTTTGTCATAATACTGTTCTATTATACACACCGTGCCATGTAAGCTTTAAACCGTGGGCGCAAAAATATAGTTCCACCGATCGAGCTTAAAATTTGCACAGTTGTTCTAGGAGCAAAATGGAACCCAAAAAGTTACTCGGAGCAAAATTTTATTTTTTTCAAGCAACCCTGTCCTACTCTAATGTACATCTTGCAATACGTAAAGTAACAAGTTTTGTTTGTATCGGTTACATTGGATTATTCTTTAATGTTCCGGACACCAACTTTCCTGAACGCATTAAATTGTATTGAAGTTAGTTTTGCAAAAGAAACGAAAATTTCAGCGAAAAAAAGCCTTTTACAAAATGAAGCTTTGAAAAATAAATCTAAGTTATATAAATTCATTGTACGGAGAAATACTGGAATGCTGATTTTAAGGAACCGCTTCAAAAACATAGATATATATCGCAGATCTCTATCTATAAAAATGAAATGGTTTTCGTGTGAAATCGCTTAACTCAAGAATTACATGACAGATTTCTTTCATTTTGAGTTATATTCTGTTAAAGGTTCTGTGACTGGAACATAAAATGTTAAAATTTTCTTAATCCACCTATTTGTGCGATTGGGATATTTTTAGTTTAGGATTCTTTACACAGTTTTGTCATTATATGGAGTCACGTAATAAAATGTCATTGGTGGGTCTTGGGTTCCAGTTACTCCGCGACGGAGCTTTTTTGTTAAAAAGTCCTATTTTATGACATATATTGCTTAAATGTATTTAAAAGAAAGTGCTGTGTTTGCACATGTCTGTACCGTGCAACAAATATCATTTAGAATCACGATCCGCTGCAATTGATCTCGTCTGTGAGTGATTCTGACGGGTAGCTCTTCCGACACCCTAGCTCTACAGCTCCAGTAGAACAACTCTCGAAAAAACATCCACACACTCTTACGCAATTAGTGAGCATCCACGCCAACTCAGACAAGTATGGACCCCTGGACTCGAACGCTAAAACTTACACATTCCACGCACAAATCACCACAGTAGGACTCACAATTAGACATATACATACATAATGACACGTAATAATCACAGGTATTCGTCTGGCAACCGGGTGAAGTACATCTCAAACGCAGAACTTATCATTTCAATGATGGCCTTGGATCTGCGTTGCCTGTGTTCAAGGCACCATAGCTTCGTCCGTCAGGTCAAGGATGTATGAAACCCGCTAGCCAACACCCTCGGCCCTAACTGCCCATAAAGGGATAAAAAAAAAATTATTATCTTTTATTATAGGGTTAGGCTCCATGACTTTTCGAACATCGATTTTGTTGGGACATCCTAATATAGTATGTTTCATAAATTATGATATTTAGATTTGAACTGGAAAAAAGTTGTGCTGGATCCCTCGGTAGATTATTTCCGAAATAGTTTTAAATAAAAGGTAAAAGTTTCTTTCATCCAATAATGAACAATTCAGCTATGCTTATTTTTTTGTCATAATACTGTTCTATTATACACACCGTGCCATGTAAGCTTTAAACCGTGGGCGCAAAAATATAGTTCCACCGATCGAGCTTAAAATTTGCACAGTTGTTCTAGGAGCAAAATGGAACCCAAAAAGTTACTCGGAGCAAAATTTTATTTTTTTCAAGCAACCCTGTCCTACTCTAATGTACATCTTGCAATACGTAAAGTAACAAGTTTTGTTTGTATCGGTTACATTGGATTATTCTTTAATGTTCCGGACACCAACTTTCCTGAACGCATTAAATTGTATTGAAGTTAGTTTTGCAAAAGAAACGAAAATTTCAGCGAAAAAAAGCCTTTTACAAAATGAAGCTTTGAAAAATAAATCTAAGTTATATAAATTCATTGTACGGAGAAATACTGGAATGCTGATTTTAAGGAACCGCTTCAAAAACATAGATATATATCGCAGATCTCTATCTATAAAAATGAAATGGTTTTCGTGTGAAATCGCTTAACTCAAGAATTACATGACAGATTTCTTTCATTTTGAGTTATATTCTGTTAAAGGTTCTGTGACAGGAACATAAAATGTTAAAATTTTCTTAATCCACCTATTTGTGCGATTGGGATATTTTTAGTTTAGGATTCTTGACACAGTTTTGTCATTATATGGAGTCACGTAATAAAATGTCATTGGTGGGTCTTGGGTTCCAGTTACTCCGCGACGGAGCTTTTTTGTTAAAAAGTCCTATTTTATGACATATATTGCTTAAATGTATTTAAAAGAAAGTGTGGTGAAGGAGTTGATGAACAAAGTGTATGAAGGCACTATTCACAATGAAGCGTATGAATGCGGCAATGCTTTTTTTTCCACAAATTTCCATGATTCAAATGGATTCAAATTCCGATTCGACTTTGATAATGAAAATAAGTCATTGAAAAGCTTCGGAATAAATTTGGAGTACCGTCGATTTTCCCACGGCCCTGTTCAAAGCATCAGCATTGTTAATGTTTATAGAGAGAGGCACAAACAAAAGCGTTGTTGGGGAGGCCTAACAGACCTGCTGTGCATTCCGACATCAACTGTGCATACTGTGATGCAAATAATATTCCTGGCACGCATGTTTAAATGCAAAGATCAATTTTGATGAATTCATTTAAGTTTTTACAAATATTTCTTAAGTTTTGACGAGCTCATCCTTGTTTAAGTTGAAAACACATTTACCGTTTATTTGCGTCATATTATTTTCTCACGTAAACGCTGCATTCAATACATCCAGAACTGTACACGCATACTTATCAAGCTACAATATTAATGTCACAAATGTTTGGTTCAAACAGAACTCAATTTTGCTTCAATAAAATATGAAAAATCCCATTCAAGAACAGAGTTGCTATTTTTGTGGTCTGTGTCATTGAATAACAATTTTTTCCATACCGTTATATTGCATAGTGTTCAAGAAGGTCGTGGATTCATCGTTTGAGTAAAATTTATGTCAGTGTACTAGCACACGAAGCTGTTATCTGAAAATATTGAGATTTGACAACATTACAAAAGTTTGAGGCATGCATTTAGAAGAGCGAAATTTTGCTAGGCAATTCTTTTGCTCTTGGGCAAAAACTGTTAAAATTGTAAAATGTCGTAGTATTGATTTTTTTTGCCAGAAAATGAAGTAAACGAACTTATCTCAAGGACACAGTGCTCCATTTTTAGCCTTTAGTAAAACAAGATATTGCTCGAATCTAGCTAATTCCTAGCATGATCATTCGTTGGAAACTCGTATTTTTGTAAATAAATTCGACTCTATTAGTATATAGTATAGCAAGTAACTACTAATGAATGCTTTTATTTTGAATGTTTATAATATTCTGGAACAATCCTTCAATTATCGCTTATAAGTTGTTTTTTCGCAGTTTATTCTACATTATTCAATAAATTCAAATAAAGAAATTATTCAAGTACTCGAAAAGCTTGTATTTTTTAAATAAAATTGATCAATCTACTTTGGATTTTTTATGCTTTTATTTTAAGAGGGGATATAATTTCTCTGGGCCTTAGAGGCACGCTTTGCTCTTTTAGCGTTAGTATTTTAGCTTGCTTTCACAAGGGTGAAGGTGCCAACCAATTCATAGGCGTAACCAAGTTTCATGATTCCGGAAATAAAATTCCGATCTGAATCGAATTCGACAGCAGGTAATAAGGATACTATAGGCTTCATATTTTTGCGTCATTCAGATAGCAAGATGGTACCGGTTTATATGAGAATTTGATGTGTAACCACGCTCATCAACCCGTAATTCCAAAACCACGCTTACGATCCAAATAAAATTCAATAGCAGCCTGTAGTTATACTTTGGAACAGAATTCCGATCAACTAAATATTCTATAGCAGCTAATGGGAGCGTTATGCCATCTCCGAGAAAATGAGTCACATTATAAAATGAATGTGAAATTTGCCAAATTTCACATCTTTTGGACAATTCTAGACTCCCGCCCACTTCGCTTGAAATTTTTGAAATTGGTACTATAGGAAAATATGCAGGAAAATATATTTAATGCTATAACTTTTGAAGTAGCAATTAGAAAATTACAATTTATACCTCTTTTTAAAGGAAATAACCTTAGTATTTGAATTGAGATGTTCTTGTTTCTAGAAAAATACGGGAAAGTCAGTTTGGCCCAGAAATCCCCTATTTTTAAAAATTTTTCTGCCCCGTGGTGCAAATCATACATATATTGCAGGTTTTCTAATGTGAAAAAATCTCAGAAATCAAGCGGAACCTTTTTGACCTTTGTCCGAATACAAGAAGTTGGGGTTATAGAGCCTTTTGTCATTCATATTAAATTTTATTATTTTCTGGTGTATATATCTTTATTATTCTTCAATCAATTTTCATAAAATGTAAATTGATGAACGTGGAAAATTCTTAGGAATACAACAAAAATAGATTCGTTAGCGGTAAAATTCCTTAATCGGTAAATATCCTTATTTTCTTTAAAAGGCGGTATAAATTGTAATTTTTTAATTGTTACTTCAAAAGTTATAGCTTTTAATATATTTTTCCTCCATATTTGCCCATAGTACCAATTTCAAAAATTTCAAGCCCAGTGGGCGGGAGTCTAGAATTGTCCAAATGATGTGAAATTTGGCATCTGAGCTGACTTTGCCTTTGAAAATTAAAAATAAAATTTAATGCAATGCCCTAGTGGTCAACGAGACATCAACTGGCCGTCGGTGGCCTAGAACTGCAAATTCGAGTTATTTGGCACCCATTTCAGCAAAGTTTTTACTTTTTTGCATTCATCGCGGTATCGATTTGAATCGGAATTATCAATGTAACCGCACTCCACACCCCGAACTCCGGAACCGGTAGCCGGATCGGGATGAAAATTAATAGCAGTTTACGACGATGCAACACCTTTCATTTGAGACTAAGTTTGATCATATCGGTCTAGCCATCTCCGTGAAACCAATGTAACAGTTATTCTGAATTTCAAAATCGGTTCAACTATTTCTGTGAAAATTGTGTGAAACTTTTGGTTACATACACACAGACGCGCACACATGTAGATATTTACCGTACTGGAAGAATTAAATTGAATGGTATATGGCCCTCTACGCCTCGACTCAAAAGTCGATATTCAGCAATTGCTATACCTTTCTATTAAGAAAGACAAAATGATTGAATTGATGTAACAAATCCCCCCATAGCTAACCTTTAAGATTGGAAATAGGTGGTTGTTTGTTGCATATCACTATATCCAAAACTATGCTATGCGCCGCACAGTAGTTAGAACATTTCAGGTCGGTCTAACGGATAGTTTCGCAATCTGTAATACTTAGATCAACGGAAATTGCTTTATATATGTATATATAAGAATTGCGAATAAACAAAGGGATAGTGAATAACCACCTTACTCATAACTTGCTTACATCGCTCATTTCAATTTACCAGCGATGATTAGCAGGTCCCTTTTTGCAGAGTACGGTTACAGCAGATCGAACTCGTATCACGCCCATGTAACTACCAGCGATATTCATGCTTGTACTAGCAAAACTGGGTATTGAGAGGGCTGAATGTGCTACAGGAAAAAGGTTTCACACTCTCATTTTTTTCGTTTGATTTTCCTTGCAATACACCACCGACCGACCACTTGAGAAGCGAAGCGAAGGGAGCCTATTTGATGGCTTGATCTTGTTTCGTTCTTCATTTACACTGGTTAGACATTTTTCATCGCGTTTAACGAATGCCTCTTTTCTAAAAGGTTTTCGTTTTCATTATCTGGACACATCTCGAACAGAACTACACGTGTTCTGAAGGGGTGTTGGAGGGTAGGGAGATAGCTTCAATGTATGCCATTACTTGAATGTGGTACGGCATTGCAGTTACCTCTATCCTGGGGGCAGTGGCAGGCACACACAGAAACTGTCTTGGGTTTTTATCGGTCTCAGTCACCTCGCTTTCGGTAGGCTATTTTAATTTAATATATGTAAATTACGCGATTTGTATGATTATCATATTTTTTGTGTAGATAATTAGTGCTGTTCAAACAGTTGGAATATTTCTTTATTTCGATTCACATGGTAAACGAAATAGTCGGAAATTTGTTCCAAGATTACAAAACTAAACTAATTAGTGGTTGACTGGTTTCTACGACTGCAAAACGAAAATTAATTGCGCACGTATTTTTCTTATTTCATAACGAAATACCTAAGGCAATTAAAACCATTTACTGCGAAGAACTACTGTTGACATTTCATATTTTTTTCCATGATTGAAGAATGAAATGATGACATTCTGTTTGCAAACATTTTAATCATCATTATTTCAATGACTTAAAGATTTGTTGTGAAATCTTAACAGCAATTTTAAAACGCGAAACTAAGAAAACTGTGAAGTTATCATGAGTGTGGGTACAAATTTCTCCTAAATGTTTCCATTCTGATAGACGATCCGCCTCAACGCCATTCAACGGTTTGAGGGTAGCAGCTAATTTTAAAAAATTAAAACATGGTTCGCTCATTCGTTTATGAAATTTCTCTATTTGCCGGATGCCAACATCATTACCTGAAGGGTCATGGTTACTTGCCGTTCATCACAAAGACTAAGAAGTGGCTACATGAAACCGTCGCGGTATTCGATTATTTTGCACAATGATAATGGGTGTAAAACAGCTTGTTTTAGGACGTTATCAGTTACCCTAATCATTTCCTTAATAAAGCGAAATAACTTGTAAACACATCGAAGGATGGCAAAGTTGGTAGCTGGGCGCTGCCCTCTGTTCTGGTATCCTCTTGGGTGAAACAACGTGGATCGCGACCTGCCACTTATACCTCGCCGTTACAGCAGCGGCAGAAGCAACCAGCTTCGGTATCACCTGTTTGATGTAATTAAAATATTTTCGATAAATTGTTTCACTTGACCGAAGCTGTCGCGTTTGTCTGGTATAGCAACGCCATTAACATTTACGAACATGAAAGATGTCATTGTCTTGTGTGGTGTAATTTATACATTTATGTATGTGTGCCATTTGTATCCTGACTGGCAGTGCTACGTGTGGCACCGTTCGCAGAGTAAACGCTCCAAGTCGTCCGGCAGCAGCCGAAGTGACGACAGTCGATTAAAGTGAGCATGTGACAAAATTATGGCAAACTATTTATTTGATAAGCACATCGCGATCGTCCCAGAAGTCACATAGTTATGAAAGCATTTGCCACCGAGCGAAAGGCAACGAGGTCAGTAATTTCCATGATATAATTACCTGCCCTCTGACCGGTCGGTTTGCTACGGTTCAGGCAGCAGCCGCTGGCAATAACAGATGGCAAGTGAAATTGCATACTGTTTTGCATAACTATATCATGTCATCGATTTCGCGAGAAACTTCCCAAATGCTGCTGTCATGTTGTGAGGTTAGATGAGAGTGAAATGGTGTAAAACGTATGTTAGCTTTTGTTTCAGGAATATATAGTATTTGATTTTAAATGCTCACAACACTCAAAAAGCACTACGGTGATAGTTTCATAAAAAAAAAGTTTGGCTGACACCACAAACGCATATAATTATGCAAATAAATATGGCCTATTTCACAAATATGTGCGTTTTGTTGCATGTCACTCGATGCAACTTCATCCGCGTATCCCATATAGTATTAATTGAAGCATTCACATGTAGCAGGAGAAAAATATAGAACTATGTACATTGTGTATGAATGATTATTGTGATTATTCGAAACTAACTAAACTAATTAGTTCGAAGTATAATATCGTTGGCAATACTTTATGCATTCCACATGGATAGACAAGCGTCGTTAACTTGAATTTTGGGGTAATGTTACTTTAATCAAATAATAAATTGAATAGATTTTCTCGGTGAGCCAAAGCAGTCGAATGCAAAATGCAACGAATTTAATGCATTTGCCAGATCATGTCAACCTCCGTTGTCTTACAAAGCCAGCAGCCCACCGTTGCTTCCATTTCATATAGGTATATCCCTGTGACGTGCAGAATCTTCGGTACATGACAGATATGTAATTTACGATTCTCACATCGAATCCATCTTGGCGACGAAGAAAAGCCTTTCCAACTCATATATCTTCCATTCTGCAAATGTTGCAACTGTGCGGAAGAAATTGTCGCTGTTGTCTTGCTAAATGGCTTAGACATTTCAGAACACATCCGTTCGTCTGCTCTTCTACCCAAAACGAGAGGTGCTTTCTCTTCCAGAAGCAATTAGTCAGGAAAGAAAGTGATTGGTGAGCAAATTGAACGCATTTAGTAGGTCGGCCAGTGCAGTGTTCAAAACGTTTGGTCCAATTGGAGCGAGTCAAGTGCTAAACGTATCCCCGGTTCCGATTCATCGCTCAGTCGGTTTTGATATAATAATACGACTATCATCTGGACGGCTTGATGGCAAAGTAATATATCTTTGTTAACAGAAGGATATTTTCGTTTTCCCGAAGAAGCACAACGACGTCAGCTTGAATCCTTTGTAGGTACTCCAATGCTTCCGGTTTGCATTTAATTCTGCTCCTGCCGTGTACCAAAGCAAAGTGATAATGGTGTGGTACGATTCCCTACCAGTGGAGAAAACATGAAAGGTTGAATTGATATAAGACTAACGTTTTCCTTCCTTCCTTTTGCAGGCGAAGAAGGGCTGTACGAATTTACAATGAGGTTGCACGTGTACGTGTACAGTACTACTCTTGTTGTTTGGCTGCTTGCTTTCAAAAAGCTGAGTGGTTAGTTGTAAAAGCTATATTTTATCCTTAATGAATTGTGCCATCAACTTACAAGTTAAGTACTCCAAGAGTCTATATGAGTTATATATCTTATTTAATTTATTGTGACCATTGACTTTTCATCCGTGCAGTTACCTTACATACCATTTTTATTTTTAAAAAATCGAATTATTTTTTTTCTTTATCTGAAAGTACAACTGCTTGGAGAAACAGTCTTGAAAACTCTTTGAAGCGCGCATCGCCTACCAAGAGTCGTTAAAACTTGACACTTTGAACTCGACTATCTTGAAACGATTCTTTATTTTCCCCAAAAATGACTTTTCCGTGATCACGATTGCCGAGAAACTATCACCCCGATCTTCTTCATTTTTTCAATTGCTCGCAATTAATTTTTGTTGTACCTTAATGATTCCATTTTTCTGCGTCAATTTTGTAAATAAGATGTTTTTCATATGATTTTTAGAGCTCAAGAATTTTTTTTAAAGTTTCGGTAAACAGAAAAATAAAATCAAAATATTCATTGACTAATCGTTAAGGTACGAGGAATACTCTCATGCTGATGGAATTTCTTCAGTTTTAGGATTTGAGTTGATCTGTTCGACACCGCAAGCCTCTTTTTAAAAAAATAGGAGGTTTTGGAGAAAAAGTTGTAACTCCGTCATGTTTCAATATTGACGAATTTCGCGCCAACTCGAACAAATGTTGGCAGCACCCTCTCAGATTTTAATGAAACTTTCTGTACATGAGAACTTTGTCACAAAAAGCCATTTTGCATACTTTGTTTTTTTCCAAAAATGATCTAGACTGTCTTTTGAAAAGGGCCAAACTTTTTTTACCAATTTTTTTTCAAATGGCTATAGTCTAAAAATGATAAATCCTACAAAAAATGTTGTAGAAGTGATTTTAACAAAATTAGTCAAATTTTTGAATAAAAATATTGGAAAAAATCTTGATTGACTCCTACACTGGAAAAAAAACGATTTTAAAAATTTAAAGTCGATTCACAAAAAACCCCATTTTTGATTTGGATCAATTGGGCACTTTCAAGAAAAAAATTTATTTGAAAAAAACTTTTCCTTGTCTAAACTGAATTTTTTTCAGTGTATTTTTTCGAAAACTAAACCAATGAAAGTCAATCATCTCAGAATCCATTTTACCGGCTGCCAGCTGCCCGATACATGCAAAAAGTATCAGTAACGAATTTGGTATATATTCATAACAAACTTGAATAAAGACTGGAAGACTCAAATTGTCCCCCTTAGTTAAACATTATTTGCTCCAATAATCTCGCTGATAAAAATGTCAAACCATATTGCCACAAAAACTAAATGACCCCCTAATCTTACGAAAATAATATTATCCCCTTGTCAGTGGCGTAGTAAGAAAATTTTTCGGGGGGGATATGAAATTTTTTTTGTATATATATGAAAAAATGTTCAAAAACATTCTGAGCAGGAAAAACATGTTCAAAAACCAACAACTCAGGGAACGGGTTTGGGTAGTCAAGGTAGGAAAGCTAGCTGTTGGTATAGAATAAATGCTCTTCCCCTACGAGGACAATCTGGGCGGCAAACTTCAGACAGTCTAATTTACTGAGCCCTTCAGTTCCCTTGTGCCATTCAGTACCACTTCCTCGTTGAGCTTCCGACTGGTTCGCGAACTACTCGGTCTAGTCTCCGACGATAGATCTAGCCTACTCCAACGAAAAGTTCCCCGGCGAGAGAAGTTCGAGCCAACCAGCCAGGTGCTACGGTCAGTTCGGCGATTCCGGTAGAATAGGGCATCCGGTTTGCTGGAGCCCCGGCGCGACTGGTGGTGTATCGTCGCGGTCTACACGGTCTCGTTCCCGGCGGTGAATCTGACTGTAAGCTGACGGATAGGTCTCAGACAAAAGAAGTTCTCCCGATACCGATTCTTCTTTGTTTTCATTACCACAACTTCTTGAGCCCTTTGACTCCGTAACCGATGCCATTTAGCACCGCAACTTTTTTAAGCCATTTAGTTCTCTTCTTGGGCCATTTAGCACTACTTCCTTGATGGTCCATTCAGTCCTCGACTTGTTCGCGAACAACTCGGTCTAGTCCCCGACGATGAACCTGACCTACTCCAACAGAGAATTCCCCGGCGAGAGAAGTTCTCCCGAGATCGAGCTAATCAGCTAGGTGCCGAGGTCAGTTCGGCGATTCTGGTGAAGCAGGGTATCCGATGAACTGGTGCCCCGATGACTCGCGATTAGTGGTGTCTCGTCGCTGCCTATTCAGTCTAGTCCCCAGCGGTGAATCTAGCTTACGCTAACGGAGAGTTCCCTGGCGAAAGAAGTTTTCTCAATATCGATTCTTCTTTGGTTTTCGCTATTTTTCTATCGGAACAACCGGTGGGGTGCCGTGGTCGGTCTGGCGAATCATGGAGCGTGACGTCCGGTTCGCTGGCGTTTCGACGACCCATACTCGCTGCTCTGTTGCAGTCTATTCGACTAGTACTCGACGGTGGATCTAGCTTATACCTGCGGAGAGTTCCCTGGCGGTGATTGCTCTCCCGAAACCGTTGTTCGATGTCCATTCCGCTGTAAGACGGTCATGATCTACATCAACGGTTCTCAACCTTTTTCGTACCACGGACCCCTTAGATATCACACTGGGTTGCTTCGGACCCCCACAGATAAACATCAATTTTATATGCTATGAATATGTTATTTTCAAGACTTCGCAGACCCCAGGTTGAGAATCACTGATCTACATCATATCTCTGTTTACTGCGTTCCACGTCTCTACGTCGCTTGTCATTCTGTAGGCTACAGTATCCGGGTTGATGTCCGGTCCTCCCGTTTTAAGTAGCTCCCTGCACGTCACTTCAAACCTCGGACATTCAAAGACGCTCCAGACACAGTGTTGACGTTACGTACCCACACTGATACTCCTTAAGCAGCCATGGTTCGGTAGGAGCTGTTTCAGGTGGAAGGTCATCTCTCCGTGCTTTCTATTGACCCACGTCGACAGGTTTGGATGAGCCGGTAGGTCCACTTTCCTTTCTCCGTATTATCCCATTCCTACTGCTGCGTCATCATCGAATCGATTCTCATCATCTTCCTCACGTTTCTGACGTTTCATTGATTGTAGCACTTGATATCCTCCGTCAGGGTAATGCAGATGGGAATCATCTCGGCGTCAAGGCATACTGCCTCCGGTACGTAATCGCAACTCGTACGATCAGCATTCGAAGCGTCCTGTTCAGCTTTTCGCGGTTTCACTTGGTTTTCAGCGCCGCACCCCAAGCAGGAGCCCCATATCGCAGTATCGATGACGAGACACTCGATAAAGACCCGACATTTCGCATCAACGTGATTGTTAAAGCTCAATCAGTCGTCGAATATCACTCCCAATTGCTTCAGTGCACGCTTCGATGCATTCACAAGCCCTTCGATGGTGATCTGTATCCGCTGAACCGCTTTGCAGTTGCTGTGCAACAACAAATCCGTCTTGTAGTGAGCTATTTGCAGCTTGACCCATTCATCCAGCTCTCGATCGCATCTATTGTCTCCGTCACCGACACCTCTATTTCTTCAAGTGTCTCACCGTTAGTGACACATCGTTCACGAAACCAACGATTTTCACTTTCCTGGGCAGCCGCAGTGTTAAGACCCCACACTGATAGAATATATTCGTAAATCGCTAGGAATTAATTTCGTACAAACAACTTTCATAAAATATACGAATTTTTCGTACATATGATGAATCGTTCGTAGTTCTATCGAAACACTTATTTTTTATTACGAGTTTTTCGTGAAAACCACGAAATGACTTTCGTTAGCTTATTACGAAACAGCTTCATTCAGCAAACGAGTCGTTCGCTGTTATATACGAATATCTTTATAATATTTACGAGCACCATTCGTCAAACCGTCCATGCCAAAAGAGCAATATGGAGCCATTGTTGCTATTCGTCAGATAATTGTTGTTGTCTGATTATTTAGTAGTTGTGTCCGTGTCCGCCTGTTGCAGGAAGATTTCCTGAACCTTCCAGTTGATTCAGAATCTGGAGCAGTACAGAATCAGTTAAGCCGTCGCGTCCGTGCTGTCAAACATCGATCCTAAAAGATCGTTTCGTTTCTTTCACGAAAAATAATGTCGATAACTTTCGGGCAATGTAAACTAAATAAGTAAAATTTTCGAAAACTTTCGTTCATCAATCAAGCGGCCATTTCTTCGTATCACAATAAAATCGATTTGGCCACATCGATTTGTTTAAATAAAAAAGACATCGATCCGAAAAGATCGACTGAAAACAATAAGAGACTAATAAATACGAAAACTTTTCTAAGATAAACGAAAAGATTTCGTGCGACCAAAGAAATCGTTCGTAATATACACAAACGTTTATTAAAATAAACAAAACATTTCATTTCATTCACGAAAAATAATGTCGTTATCAACGATAACATTCGTGCAGTGTACATTAAATGTGTAAAATTTACGAAAGCTTTCGTTCACCATACGGCCATTCTTGTTCATGAATTGAACGAAACTTACTATTTACAATGCACGAAAATACTTCGTTGCAGAAAACGACGAATGAATTCGTGCATTGCATGATTCATTATATTCACAAATTTATATTATCAGTGCATCCTAAGTGTTGGACAGAGAATGGAGCCCTGAGTTACGCCCGCTGCGACTCGCATTGCCTTCTGCCCATTTGTTCGTCTGGTACATCAGTGCTCTACTCTGGAAGCAGCTCTTCATGATCTGGCTCATTCTTTTATGTCACGCTGCAGCATTGGTCTATTCGAGGCTGAATGGCCTGGTGACTTCCCTGACTTTGGCTGCAACATCAGTTTCTGCACCTTCCTCATTTCGGGGATTACCATCGTCTAAAGACTTCAGCAGTAGCATCAAATACAAACTATTATTATTATTATTACATATTACATATTTGTATTTGGCAGCATCCTGAACATGTTCGGATATGCCAGGATCGCAGCTTTCAGCGCCACGGTTGGTATTCCATCCGGACCGAGGGTTTGCTTTGATTTTAGTCACATCTACGCGTCTTTGAGCTCGTAGTTAGTCACTTGCCACTCGACTGTGTTACCTCTGCCTTCTTCGGTGTCGGTGACCAGGCAGTTGAATCGTGATTCGGGAAGAGACCCTCAACGATTATCTTTAGCTTACCCGGGCATATTTCAGCTGGTGTCGACGGACCATCGTCTTCGTCATGACGAATCAGCACGCGTCCCCCAGGGATTGGCGTTTATTTCTCAGCACAGCTACTTATGGCAATTGGCTTGCTAAGCTTGATCTCCCGTTTTAAAGAGTCCCTACCTTCTAGATACGTCGCTTGCGTTCTTCTCTCACTCTCCGATCTGGCGCTCTGAGCCCGCCTTCTGGCTCTAAGACAAGCAGCGTACTGAGTTACTCATTTAACCAGTAAGCTGCACGCCGCCTACTGCATGGTCCTAGTTCTCATGACATTGTAACGTCACAAGCCGTCACAATCCTTCTTGTTAGCCGTCAGCCGTATCAACGTACTTGATTCCGTTGTTCGCCGAAGTAACTCAACAAAGAGGTTTTCGTTAAAGGCTTTCGTCTTCCATTTTAGCTTGCCGCCCGTCCTTCTTTGTGCTGCGGCAGGGTTCCATTGGCCGATGCGGTAGCGAATCGCCTGGTGGTCTCTCTGGGGATACTTCTCTCACACTCTCCAGTCCATGTTCGCCGTCAGTCAAAGACTACAGAATGTGGCGAAATTTCTCTCGGTACCGATATCCGTTTCGTGAACCATTAAGCTCCTAGCTCCTCGCTTCGCCGCGATCTGCCCGTTATAGTCCTCGGCGGTTGAGCTAGCCTCCACAACGTGCCGACAGGTAGGTGTCGAGTCTGCAGCCAATTTTCACTACAAGGAAATATTTTCACAAGATAACTTTTGCAAATGAAACTTTGAGAATTTCATTTAAAATATTAGGCATATTTTTGTTTAACATGTTCAATTTTTTCAAATTTCTCCAAAATACTTCGGGGGGGGGGGGTTTCGTCCCCAAACCCCCCCCCCCCCGCTACTACGCCACTGCCCCTTGTGTAGATATATAAGATAGCTATAAAATCGCATTAGTTCCATTTTAAAAAAAAATCAATATGTAATCCCCTAGTTTTAAGCAATTTAAAATGTAAAAAAACAAAAAAAAATTGGCACCTTTAAGCTAACGCAACGTGCCTTTTCAAATAAACGATTTGAATAAAAAAAAAAAAGACTGGAAGACTGGAAGATTGGAAGACTTGAAGATTGGAAGATTGGAAGACTAAAAGACTGCAAGACTGGAAGACAAGAAGACTGGAAGACTGTAGTTCATTTGTTCCTCACAAAACTGATAAATTTTATAAAACAATTGACAAACTTTTCTAAAATTTATTTTATGTCTGATGGAGCAGCAGCACAACACAAAAATAAGAAAAACTTTGCAAGCTTGCACACCAAAAAAATCTTAATATTATCGTTGACGGAATTCCAAGCTTACCACAATCCAACAAACCTTAATTGACGAAATATTATATTGTTCTGTTGAATTTTACATTTTACACTTTTCATGCGCAATGCAATAAAATTTGAACATTTTAAACATTTTTTAAATTACGTGACTCGCAAAATTCAACGACGTGTAAAATTAAAATCAAACGTAAAAGTATGTCATTTTTGATGCTCGTATATGTCATGGTTAGGAGACGCAAACTTACTCGATTTTTTCTAAGTGTGTGTGTAGATTCCAGTCAAAGTATGAGTTAAACGCAGAATGGCATTTTGTTGCAGCATCCCATGGAAGAGGACCCTGTGATGCTATTGGTGGCACTCTCAAGCGAATGGCTAAAAGAGCCAGTCTTGCTCGCGACTATGGAAATACCATAACAAGTCCCTGAGAGTTATATAACTGGGCAGTTGAACAAACTGATAAAAAATATCACAAAAATCAATTTTCTGCTACATATTCACTGAACAGTACAACAAATGTCAGAAGAACTCTAACAGCTGTATAGTAACGCCAAAACAAAATCTGGAGCTCAAAAATTCCACAGTTTACACAGCCTATTCCTGGGGGCAAAGTAGAGACGAAAAGGTATTCTAATTCAGAAGATGAACCAAAAATATTTTCCTTGTATAGAAATAATACAAAATAGCATGCATGAAGATAGTTTTAAGACAAATGTAATATATAAAAATAAATAAATAATTATGTAAAATTTAATACATAATATTGTGGTGGTTATTTCTTTCTCTGATTCTTCCTCAGCACTAAACAAGAAAATAAAAAAATAATAATGGAATATTTGTTTAACGACATAAACTCTATTCAATAGGATTTTTGATTAGGAGTTAATTACCTTTTAGTGATAAAAATGTCAAGAAAGTTTGAATTTACGTAAAGTAATAAAGCGATGATTTCATTACATCAAACTTATAATATTTTGGTAGTACATTTTTCAGTAAAATAAACAAGCATAAGTTTATAAAAATAAATTGATAATTGGCGGAGCTATGACTTTTTCCCCGAAACCCTTTTTTATTTAAGAGGTTTGCGGTGATCACGGTTGGAGACCAATAGATCATCTAAAATCCCAAAACTCGAAAAATTCCATTAGTGTATGAGTATCCATCGTACCTTAGCGATTAGTTGAATAAACAATAATTTTTTTCCTGCATTCGCGAACGTTTTTAGTAAAAAATCGCTGTTTAAAGTCTAACAATTGTATTTAAAAATTATTATCCATGAAACAAAAAATTATGAATAAAAAAGGAATCGTTAAAGTACGAGAAAAATTTATTACGATCAATCGAAAAAATAAGAAAATTGATTGAGTAGTTTTTCGGCAATCGTGATCACGGAAAAACCATTTTTAGTAAAACGACATTTCGAGATAATCGACTGTAAAATGCTCTTGGTAGACGAAGCGCGCTTGGAAGTGCTGTAACTTTCGATCTATTTCTCGGATCTTTATAAAAATTTAGGAAAACATTCTCAAGGAGTTTCGATTTCATGAAAAAGTAGTTAACCCCTTAATAAAAAATGGTTAGTTGCTAAATTAGACAATATCTTCTCACAAACTGAGTTTTATTGGATTCTGAGATGATTATGACTTTCATTGGTTTAGTTTTCGATAAAAATACACTGAAGAAAAAAATTCAGTTTGGACAAAGAAAAGTTTTCTTCAAATAACTTTTTTTCCTTAAAAATGCCCAACTTGAATTTTTGACGGTAAGTAGGGAACATAATTATCTATCTTGGAACAAAATTTAATCTAAATCAAAAATGGTTTTTTTTTGTAAATCGACTTCAAATTTTTAAAATCGATTTTTTTTTTCAGTGTAGGAGTCAATGAAGATTTTTTTCAATATTTTTATTCGAAAATTTGACTAATTTTGTGAAAATCACTCCTATAACATTTTTTGTAGTCATACTATGTTGCGTTTCGGCTTCGCCTCATCAGAAACCGACACTAACATATTGTCGGAATAGATTAGCGCCGGCTTGACGCAAATCCCTTAAAACTAAAACACACTATGTGTTTCAATCAAACGACTGTAATTTTATTATAAATAAAACAATTTCAGCTTTTACAGAATCATTTTCTTATGCGTTAGAATTTCTTTTATGTATAAAATATTGTGTGAGTTTTAGTTTGGACATTGTAAAATCAATTGATTCGCAATAGCGGTTATAAACAGCCATCATTCGATTTATAGGGCCATATTTTGCATAATTTGTGCGATATGGAGTTATTGAAAATATGCTTCGATTTCGTAGCTGTCGAGAAGGTGCATAAAAGTTCAATTTGGATAAAATTTCGGCTGAATCAATACGATGCGAGACGATATTATTAATGAACGAAAGCATTGCAAATTCACGACGTTCCTTCAATGTTTGTATATTGATAAGCATGCAGCGTGCTTCATAAGATGGCAGAGGAAATGCTATCCAACCTAGTTTACGAAGGGCAAATAATATGAATTGTTTTTGTACAGATTCTATTCGTTCTTCATGTGTGCTTGAAAAAGGGCACCAAATGATGCTGCAATATTCCAATATCGACCTAACATAAGCAATATATAATGTTTTGATTGTATACGGATCTACAAAATGATAACTAAAGCGTTTTATAAAACTGAGCATGTTGTTAGCTTTGTGAATAATTGTGTTATAATGATCAATAAAATTTAACTTGGAATCTAATATAACGCCTAAATCCCTAATTCTTTCACATTTTGCTACAGTCTGTCTTCCTAAGGTAATCACAACATTCGGTGTTTGTCGTTTTCGACTAAAAGTGATTGAATTGCATTTTTTCACGTTTAGCTGTAGGAGGCTTTTTTGACACCACGTGTGGAAAACTAGAATTTCGTTTTGGAATGTATCAATATCCTCGGCATTTCTTATCTCCAAGTATAGTTTCATGTCATCGGCATAGATTAGTACTTTCAGTTTTTTGAGAAGGAAGGAAATATCGTTCACATATAAAATAAACAATAGAGGTCCTAAATGAGAGCCTTGTGGAACTCCTGAGGTGACTTCAATTGGATTAGATTGCTTTCCTTTGAATTTGATTATTTGCTGGCGGTTGGATAGATATGATTCTAACCACGTACGCAGCTCAGGCTCAATTCCCATCTTTTTTAATTTATAAAGTAACATTGGGATGTCGATTCGATCAAATGCTTTACTAAAGTCTGTGTAAAGTGCTTCCACGTAGTTTCCATTGTCCATTGCAATCAGTGAATAGTTAATAAATTCTAGTAAATTTGTTGAGGTCGAACGACCTTTGAAGAAGCCATGTTGGAGGTTAGTAATTCTGTTTTTTATTTGAAGAAATATTTTTTCGTTAATGATTGATTCAAAAAGTTTCGGAATGCTGGAAATTATGGCTATTCCACGATAAATGCGAACGTCAGATTTTTTCCCAGATTTATATATAGGTACTAAGAAAGAACTCTTCCATGTTTTGGGGAACTCTCCAGATTGTAAAGACATATTAAAGAGCCAGAACAATGGAGATGTAAGCTCGGTTGCTAGGTTTTTCATAAATAATGGTGGAATTCCATCAGGGCCAGCACCTTTTGATGAATCCAAATGATTTAGAGCATTGAAAATGTCCTCCACTATGACATGACTGACACCAATATCCATAGGAAAATCTGGAAGAAAAGCAAAATAATCGCGGTCGCGGTCTTGTTCAGAAAAAGTTGTATATATTTCTTGGAAGAATGTTACAAATAGGTTGCAGATTTCTTTCGGGCTATTATGTACGTTGTCATCCAAGTGCATTGTTGATGGGAAATTGTCTGATTTTAATTTAGTTTTGACGTAGTTAAAAAAATTCTTTGGACTGGATTGAATCTGCTGTTCAGTTTTGGAGTTGTAATCCGCAAGTGCAGAATCTATGGCAATATTTAGTTTATCGCAAATGTCGAGATATTGTTCCAAGTGCTCGTTATTTTGATTTTTCTTGTATAGCTTGTGGGCTTTTTGTTTCCTATTTTTCAGATTTTTAATTTGCCTGTTGTACCAAATAGGATGCTTCGAGCTACCGTGCCGTCTTTTCTTCTTAATGGGCACCTCTTCATGAATAATTTCGAAAATTATTTTGTAAAATACGTCCAGGGCGGTTTCAATATTCGCTTCATTCCTAAGAGTATTTTGCCAGTCGACATTACCTACCTTCCGTCTGATATTGTCATAATTAGCTTTATGGTATTCAAAGACTTCCTCAAAGTCATAGACGTTGGGTTCTTGATTTTTATGGATGAACAAAGAAAATTCAATAGCAGTATGAAAAGCTTCATTTTTCCACAAAGGAGCCAAAGATTCAGTTACACAGAATTCTTCCTGAGTGTTTGTAAATAAAAGGTCAAGATAGCAATTCTGTTGATTTTTTACATGATTTATTTGGTTTAATCCTATGCTAGCAGTTTTATCAAAGATGAAATTCAATGTTTCGTTTTCTCCTACGACTGGGATTAGAATATTTTCATTTTCAGAATCCGGAATAAAATCGGCATTGCGCTGGTTAAAGTCTCCGTAAATGTGAACTTTGACCTCGACCGGAAGTTCAAATAAAATTTGTTCAGCAATTTTGAAAAAGGCTTCATACGATGATATATTAGCATGCTCTGGTGGAAAATATACAGAGGCAAAAACATGTATTTCACCTGAAATGTTCGCTTTAACCCACACATGTTCAAATTCTTTAAACTTCACTCTGGGAAGAATTTCAGAATTAAATTGAGCCGAAACGCCTATAAGAACTCCTCCACCAGACTTCTTTTGAGATTCTAAAAGATTTCGGTCGTCTCTGAATACGTTAAAGCCACTACCAAAAATTTCCTCACTTTTTATGCTATCGTTCCAACTTGTTTCAGTGCCTAAAATAACAGAATAAGAGGAGCTCAATACATTACTATAGATTTTGCTCATTTTAGATGCGCTCTGCATACGATTAAAATTTTGACAATATATCAAAATTTCTGAAAGCGTTTCTGATAAAGTTAATGGCAATTTGTCATACTTAGAAATATCATGCAAAACTATTGATCCGTTTTCATCCGTAACCGGTTCGTCATGGTCTGCCTCTGAAGAGTGCGTTAGGTTGGACGAAAACACGAATGCTCACAGGAACAAGCTGAACAGCGCTGAGAAAAGGAATTCGTCAGGACGGGGGTTACAAACCTATCTGGTGCGGAAGTTGAGTTAAATTGATGTACAACCGGGTATGGATTCAGTGTTTCACCACGTTGAAACCTGATACCACGCTGATTTTCAAACGGAGGCCTAGAGAATTGCACCCTTGCCGCCGCAAGTAGATCCTTATCCCGGGGAAGAGAGTTGCCAGCTGTCGGACGACCGCCTTGCGTATTGTTGTTGTTGTTGTTGCGATTATTGCTGCTATTGTTGTTGCGATTGTTGTTACGATTATTGTTGCTATTGTTGTTGCTATTGTTGTTTTTTTTTTTTTTTTATTCATTTCGTTTATTTGATAGGCACAAATGCGTTAGCTTGGCGGTGCCAAATTCTTTTGTTTTTACATTTTGTATATTTTAAAACTAGGAGGTTACAATGTTGAAATATTTTTTTTAAAAAAGAAAAATTTTACAGCTATCTTAAGACTAGAAATAAGATTCTATATACAAGAGAGGGGGCGAAAGATTTTTTGTATGAAAAAATTTTAAAACAAGGAATTCAATAGTAATAATTTTTAGGAAATATTTACAGTTATCTTAAAACTAACAATATAGTTTGGTACACAAAAGGGGGAACAAATATTTATGAGAAAATTCACAGGTGTTTTAAGACTAGGGATACAATTCTATTTACAAGATGGGGGACAATAGTTTTAACAAAGAGGTAAAATTACAACTATCTTAAAACTAGGAATACAGAATACAAATTTGAACTTTTTTAGCGGAGACTTATGCTTGGTCAAGATATTCAGAGGGGGGCTGTTCTGCTATTGTTGTTGTCATTGAGGTTATAGTTATAATAACTGCTTCTGGATATCTGATGTTTATTTGTCTCATTAGTATTACGGCTACGTTGGTGTCTGTTTTTGTTGCGATCATTTATTACCCGATGCAACTGCTTTTTATTAGCTTTTCTTCGTGCCATCGCCCTATCCTTCATCTTTTGCTGTTGAATTCTACGCTGATTACGTGCTCCGTCCAGTCAGAGCGCCACACTTTCTTCGAACCCAAAAAGCGCCACCCTTCAGTGGCTTCGGCAGTGGAACGGTGACCTGAGTCACCCGATTTTGTTGATTGGGCATTTAATTCGTCCATCAAGCTGGGGCCCGCTGGTGGCAAACAAGCATCGCGTATACTGCTATCCAAAGTGTTAATTGAGCCGCCAAGAGATTGTACTTCTTTGAGAATGTCACTGCCAACTGAATTTGTTATAATTTTCACTTCGTCCAAAACTTCACGTGTAGGACGCGATTCACTCAGATAGTGTTCATTACAATGAGCTGCCATATCTATGGTAAGGGTGCTCAAGTTCTGAACTTCGCTGCAGATTTTTTTCAATTCTCTGGTCAAATCGGCAGTGAGATCATTTACATACTCTTCAATGTGTTTTTTGTGGATCCCATAGATATGTTGAATAGTGATGTGATATGGTTTTTCAGCGTGACCAGCTCATCGGCCTTATTAAAAGAATTACTGTCAATGGCCTGCGATAGTGCCGATACAGCATTTGCCACTTGCGACGATGTGTTTATGTTCACATTCGCCACTGATTCTTTAAGCTGCAGCTCAACATTTTCGAATAAGTCAACAATTGAATTGAACTTTTTTATGTCGGCTGCTATTTGTAAGTTGCAGTCCGTTTGCGTAGTTATAGATTCAAATAATTTTTCCTGTTGGTACAGCACTTTTCGTGTGTCTATGCCTACCTTTAGATTATGCTGGCAATGTGCACACAGGGGAATCATGAAGTGCGAGATAAATTCTTCTTGATTTCGCTGGACTCCTACACAAGCTGCATGATAACATTTTCTGCAGAATTCACACTGCCACAAGAAACGATCATCGCTGATATTACAAGATGTCACACTGCAGCTCATTATGATAACCGTTGTTTAATAGGATTGAACACACGCGCGACGGTAGAAAGATAAATAAATAACAATTAACTGCGGACCGTAAAAACACGTCTATACTCAAAGGCGTTCGATTGATTATGCCGATGAGACACAAGTGAAGCCGAAACTTGTCTTGGCTTAGCAGGCCTATGCGAAAGCACTATGCTATATTTCACCCTAAGGAGGAAAATTTGGTAAAACCAAAATTTCTCACTAGGGTGAAAATTTGTTGGTAAAAACCAGTCTTTGTACAGGAGGGCACAAATCCTTATTTCATACTATGTTGCGTTTCGGCTTCGCCTCATCAGAAACCGACACTAACATATTGTCGGAATAGATTAGCGCCGGCTTGACGCAAATCCCTTAAAACTAAAACACACTATGTGTTTCAATCAAACGACTGATCAAACGTGATGTCCCGTTCGAGCAGAAGTTCTGTTTATGCCGATGAGACACAAGTGAAGCCGAAACTTGTCTTGGCTTAGCAGGCCTATGCGAAAGCACTATGCTATATAAATATAGCATAGTGAATTTTTTGTAGGATTTGTCATTTTCAGACTATAGTTATTTGAAAAAAAAAATGGTAAAAAAAGTTTGGCCCTTTTCAAAAGACAGTCTAGATAATTTTTGGAAAAACAAAATATGCAAAGTGGCTTTTAGTGACAAAGTCTTCATGTACAGAAAATTTCATTAGAATCTGAGAGGGTGCTGCCAACTCTGAATACGATTTGGCGCGAAATTTGTCTAATTGTTTCATAAACCAATGCTTGTTTTTTCGGTGAAGAATGTACTATGTAAAAACTATAACTTTGATTTAATAAAAACTATCTCTACATTCCTATAAAAAATCAGCTTGCGTCATTTATCGGAGTTCGAAAAAAATCTTAAAAACATGTTACTGAAATATAGTGTTTCTAAAATGGGTATATATTAATAACAATTTTTGGCACTGCAAGCTCTGACTTTTTTATAGTGAAAAAATGAACCGTTCCAAACTGTGAAGTATTCTTGTTCGAGTGTGCAAAATAATATTATCGGTTTAGTGAAAATGTCAGCACGCGGGACCTCATCGATGCATTCTTCGTCAACTGCATCTCAGAGTTGTCATTGCTGTGGTACCTAATACCTGCCACCACCCAAATAAATTTGGTGAGATCAATCCGGTTTATAATAATTTACAGTATCCATTTGGTTGAATATATAAAATTACTCCAAACCCACATCCCATTTTCCCTCCCTACTAACAGAATCCGTAATTCCTATGGAGATTGCGCGGGTTCCCCGTATCATCTAAAGTAGGCATTCAACTAACGTTCCCTTCCCTTTAGTGATCGTAAGGACATGGTCAGGTATGCAGTGAACTATACGGTCGTATAAAAGGAATTCACTGTATCAGCCACCCATGATGAGTGCGGTCGTTTTTGCTATGCTATACTACGCTGTGCTCTACATTCCCATAAAAATCAAACTTTCTTCTTTTTTACCATGTTACCCCTTAGATCATTTAAATTATTTAAAGTAGTTTTCTATAATCCGAGCAGCTAAAACATCTACCATCCTTCACTACAGTTGATACTTAATCACTTGGAGCTAAAAAAAATCTTGATTTTCTTTCGCCCAATGTGCCCAAGGTTCAGCACTCACCTATACGCGGCTTACATATTTCAAAGTCTAAATGAAAAATCCATTACTTACAGGAACTAATAACATTATTTTCTTCTTTCTCATCACAAAAACTATCTACAGAAATTTTTTTAAAAAGAAAAGCAAAAATTTGGGCATTAGAGGGTTAAAACAGTTTTTGCCTTTCTCAATAGAAAGGTATTGCAATTGCTCTGTACTTTTTAATGGAGGCCAGGAGGGTCGAGTGACATATACCACACACTTTTCTCAGAGATGGCTGAACCGATTTTCACAAACTTAGTCTCAAATGAAAGGTGTACAACATTCCCATCGACTGCTATTGAGTTTCTAATAGATCCATCTTCCGGTTCTGAAATTACAGGATGATCAGCACGATCACGCAGGAAATGTCGATTTTAACAAATTCTGCAATGAATGTATAGGGGAACATGGGGAGACTTGACCAAGCGCAATATTCTATTTTTGACTATGACGTCTTCTATTCGGTTCTTAAATTTGTTTCGATACCTTAAGGTAATTTTAAAAGTTTGGAATAAAAAATCCTTTCCTTATAGAAAATATTCCGCACTTAATAAATTTGCATTAAATGATGTAATTTTTTATCAAACTTTGCATGGACATATCTACTCGACTACTAATTACAATTAAAGGACTTATATATCATATTATTCATTACGAAGCGGTGAAATGATTTTACATAAATCGGAACATTGGAATAGTTGTTACTAAAATGTGCACGACATTGAACGCAATAGCTAATGTTGGGGAGACTTGACCAAGATTTTATGGGGAGACTTGACCAAATGACAATAAGCTGAAGAAAGATTCAAAATTCCTGATATTTATTATGCTTTGGTATCTACTGTTAATGTTAATCACGCCACAAAAAAATCCCACTCCAAACATCAGTCTATATATTTTGGTATTAGTCAACATAGTTAGCAGTAATATGACTTATTCCTTGACGTAAGAACATGCATTGTAAGCAGTACAGTTAATCCTTAAAAAACAATGCATTAAAAAAATCTAAATTTATGAAATGCTACCCTTCTATATTTTTTACTGCTACCTAAGGATCTCGACAATATGGAAAAAAATAAGTACAGTATATTTTAAGTAATTATTTTTTGTTATGATTTTTCAAAACTGTCTTGGTCAAGTCCCTCCAGGCCTTGGTCAAGTCTCCCTGCAGTGGGGAGACTTGAACAAAAAAAAAAACTTTTGAAAAATTAAATTAAAAATTCTGCGAAAAATCATGAACACGCACAATAATTTTGCACATTATATTACAATGACTTTTGAGGTATTGAAGACTTTTTAGGAATTTGTGCAGGTTTAGCTGAAAACCTGGTCAAGTCTCCCTATGTTCCCCTAAAGGTGATTTTTTCCAAAATGTGGCCACAACTGATTGGAATTGTAGTATTAGGTCACTAACAGCCATTCAAAGGCCATATTGGCCACCATCATCAATTCCGGAAGCCTCGGCGGAAGTATCCAAATTCAGAATAACAGTCACGTCGGGTTTTCAGAGATGGCTTGACCGTTTCAACTAAACATAGACTCTAATGAAAGGTGTTTTATTCCCGTTGCGTTTCCAAATTCCGATTCAAACCGATACTCCGATGAAAGCAAAAAAAATAATTTCGCTAAAATGTCTCGAAAAACAACTTACATTTGCAGTTCTAGGTCACTGACGGCCAACCTAACTTTCATTGACTACATTGACCACCATAGACGGTTCCGGAAGTGCCTTGGAAAAGCGGCCATCTTTCAAAATTAACAAACTCATACCAGTTTCCCGAAAATGGTTGGGCCGATTTTCACAAACTGAATCCCAAATGATTATCCCCACAGGTGCCTGTAAAATTTCGTGCGGATCGCTTATATGGTTCTGGAAATACAGACTGAACCGTCCGATCACATATAAAATTCTCCTATAAGCCGGAACTCCATTTTTTTGCAATAGGGGAACCCCATGAAATTTCAGAAATCGAATTCGTATTTTTGATGCCAAATATCTTTAAAATGCATGAAACATCGAGATTTTATGCTATGTCGAAAAAAAATTTGGGACTTTTTGTGACTTTTTTGGACGACTTCACAAACTTAATCCTAAAGGCAAAAATCTTCTCAACCAAGGTCCGGAGGGCCGAGTGTCATACAACTTGCGCCATTTGGCTGTATCCTATTTCAACATTGAACAACTCCGCCGTTTTCCAGCCTATTTTGACAGATAAACACAATTCTGAAACATCATTTAGTGTCATTTTAGCTGAGTCGATTTACAGAAAATGAGCGCGCTGAAATCGTACTCTTGCTTACGGCGGAGTAAATAAACAAAATTGTCGAATTTGGGGGACACATAACCCACACGTTATATACCAAACACAACTGCACGACCAGAAAGTAACCGTTTGGGCTTGAGTGTGCTCCAAAACAATCATCGGTCCTAATTTTTTCAAAGAGGGAGAAACCATCGACGGCGCACGCTACCGTTGGATGTTAGCGCACTTTGTCTGTCCACAAATGCAGAAAAAAACTTCTATTCTCTACTTCTATTTTCAACAAGACGGGGCACCTTGCCACACCGCATCCGCTACAATCTAGTTCTTGCAGAGTGAATTCGCAGAACGCGTTTTCTAAAAAAAATGGTGATTTGGAATGGTCTCCTCGTTCTTCGGAATTTACGGTACCAGACTTTTTTCTGTGGGGTTACTTGATAAGTAAAGTTCATTCTAGCAAACCTAAGAACCTTAAGGGGTTATATACAAAGTTTGAACTCAAAAAATCGAAAAAAAATTTATTGAATATTCTGAAAGTACATACTTTTTAAAATATCTGTGCGAAATTTCATCCAGATCGGAGCACTAGATTTCAAACTACAGCCGTTCGCAGCGCGCTGGTTCTTCCGCGTATGAAGTTAACACAAAACTCCAAACGCAATTATCTCGAAACTAAGTTGTTTGAAAAGTACCGTTGCGGTGAACGTGATATCGCAAAAATTATTCATCCGATTTTCATCAATTTTTTTTTTAATTGTTTACATTCTCGTGTATTTGAACGAGTCCTTTTTTATCCAAAATTTTTTGATTCTTTGCGATGTTTTTTTGTTAAAAATTTGGAACACCACAAAACTCATTGGTTAACATGTTTTATTTGCAGGAAAAAAAATTATTGGGAAACCAATCCGTTCAAGTACACCACAATAAATTTTTTTTCAATAATCTATTTACTTTTTTGATTTCAGTTGAGAGGTTCGGCTTGGAGAGCGTTCACCGCAAACCTTTGCCAAAAAAACTCGCTACGGGGGATGGGCCATAACCTTCAATATTATTTTTAAGTCAACTTGTTTTTTCGAACTTCGATAGCACTACCAATGAGCTGTCTTTTGCTTTTTCAAAAAAAAATCGCATAAAACGCTCTAAAAAATCACGAATTAGCTCTCTTTTTCGCCACAACTTTGTATATAACCCCTTAATGAACACAAAGCTAATATACGAGCTGAAATTTCTGCGATTAAGCCCGTAGTGCTGTCCAATGCCATGCAAAATGCCCGCAAAAGAGCTGCTTTTTGTATTTCAAAATTTGTGTTCAACTGACAATAAGACTTAATGAACTGAACTAAAAATAATTAAACTAATTCTTATGCTTAAAGTTAAACTTGATTTCAAATGAAAGATATAGTAATCCCATTCAATGAATTTCATTCGGTTCTGACTCTTGGTTCCGGAGTTACAGATTGGTTAGGTTACACTGGAGTTTCCCATATAAACCGTTACTATCGTAATACCGCAGAGACTAAAAACTATTGAAAAGGTCACCAAATTCTAATCGTAGATCTAGGTCACTGATTGCCAATCAAATATTCTTTGAATATATTGTGCACTATCGACAATTCCTGAAGTCCCGGATTCCGGGCATATTCCACAATTAAAGTCACATCGGTTCTTCGGTGATAACTGAACCTATTTTCACGAACCAAATCTCAAATGTAAGGCAAAATATGCAGTTGTGCATTACATCGCCACCCCCTAGCCTTGGACCACCCTCACACCCGGATTCTCTTCATCCACCCCGTATACCGAAATAAGATGAAGGATTTCTAACACATCCTCCACTCCCACTCTACTAACCCCCACCCCCTCCACTTCCAAACCCATTCCACCAACATTTCAAAATATAATCACATGAAGATAACATTGAACTCATGCTGCTTAAGCTTATTAAATATTAAACTTTTTGTTTAAAGTTAGTCAGCGTCTACTTTCGTGGTAGTCGTGGGATATGTGCTAAGTATAATAAGAATCTAATAGACATTTCCACAATTTTATAGAACAAAACCAGCTAATGATTCATAGTTTGGATAAATGAGAAAGGCACAATCGCACCACTGGGTGGATTAAAACAGGTTTTGAAATTTAATATTACCGTGGCCGCTTCGAAATTATTTTTTTTAGCAATGCTTGGTGTTTAGACGATTTGGGCATAAAGTATCCTTCCTACACATGGTGCGAACATTACTCTTCTTCTCCCACCAGCTGATCAAGACAACCAAACTCAGTTTCAAAACGCTGTTTAGTGGTTCTGATAGTAAATTTTTCGATTTGGCCTTTTTTCTTTTACAGAATTTTAGAACTGGAATAATGGTTTTTTTTCTTGAATATAGTTGTCATGTCAAGTATAATTAAAATGTAATTTTTACATTTGAAAACTTTTAATGAATATGAACAACGATAAAATGATTGAGAAAGGCACAATTACACCGCTAGGTGGATTAAAACAGCTTTTTTAAATTAAACTGCATGGAAATATACATTGTGAATAACTCTAACAGATAACCACCACTATTAACCGCTTTGTACTGTACTGCTTTCCAAGAAATACAGCTCCAAAGACGGACCCGTCGTCCCCCAGAAATTGCACTGCCGGCCGGTTGCGGCAGCGCAAAGGACACCAAACGGAAAGCTATAGACTATTTGTGTATGCAAAATTTATTCTCAGGAAAATGTGATTAGAAATTGTCACTAATTTGAGATTTAATAGCGGATTTAATTGTCTTTCTAAATGAAACAAGTTTCGAGAATGAATAACGACCTGGCGACGGGAACCGCCCGCAAACCCTGTGACGTCCCTTCTACCGACCGGTGTGTGTGTATGGTTGAAAGGGGGTCGAAACAACCAAACTGTAGATATGTGCGCTCCTGTTGTGTGTCTTAAGCAGAAGCGTATCGTTTCATACTGCCACGTCCGTAACATGCCTTTGTGCAATGAAGCATGACTCGAAACTAAGCTATAAGACGATTGAATCTGACGTGTACATTTGCATAGTGAAACATGCAAGAAACAAACACTATCAGATACAAAGGATTCATCATATGTCTCAAACTCACTACTTAAGGGTAGTATCTCAGACAGACACAAATAAGGCGGTGAAAGAACAATTTTCGAACATTTTCCTGTTTTGCAAGCGGACGTATCGCGACTATAATGGCTCTAAATTGTTATGTTGCGAAAAATTAAATTTTCACGATTATTATGACTAAATCGAATCATGTAGAAAATTAAATTTCATCTCACCGAACAAATTTGGTCTCTTTACTGCTTCATTACATTAAATTTGAGTAAACTACCTAATACTTTCACATGACGTACAATAACCGTTCCGGGGTCCAAGACCGAGAGAACATTTCTGTTCGGACGGCTCCTTTTGATGGAAACCGACACACGCTGCTCGCCGCTTAATTTTCCCACTAGCGATGTAAGAAAATCCTCGAACAACCGCTACCGCAGCCGTTAATATTGATCGGCGGTCTATTTAATAACAAACTTCGACTTAATACATTTAATAACAATGTTAATAATAGTGTACTCGTGATACCGCACCGCACCAGAAATAAACGAATTTCGTATGGCTCCAACAGACTTGAGTCGAACAGAGCAAGGGAAAACGTCATCTTTCCTCTCGTCAGACATACTCATCCGATTCGTGTGATGAGCTTTTACCACGACGATGGTAAACTTTAGTTTGTTTAGTGTGCAATATCACAATCAAATTGTTGCACTTTGACCATATTCATGCTTCGCGGAAATTGCCTCCCCTGTGTCGGTACGTGTATGCCACACAAGCTTTAGGTCTTACCATCAAGCGCGATAGGAAGCGAGAACAATCTGTATTGATGTTGGGGGCCGTCGATACAGCGTTGTTGTTTTTTATGTTTATTATCAAAGTTTTAAATTAGCGTCATTCATCAATATACTCATCACTTTGATTATCAGCAAAACGTTGTTATTATGTTTGTGTTTAGCAATCTGTGTGGAGTGTTCTGGTAGATCAAGCTGTATTCGAATTGATTGCATTGAAAATCGTAAATTTTAGTTCTGAAAGTGTTAGTCTATTCAGTCAATTACAATACAATAATGCAAAGTTTAAACAATGTTTTCCCAAATTTTTAAATAAAATATTGAAAATTGAGTAAGTGACAGAGAATTATCAGGAGCCACCTCGAAAAAATGCGGTGTACACCATAACTCATAATCTATTTCTTCTTATCATTATTGCCCAGATAAGTACGGGAGCCTTTAAAACAATTTTTAGTTTCATTATTTTTACAATAACATGTTAACCGATTTTTTTTAGCAAAAATTGACTTTCGGCTTCACTTATTGCAAAATTGACCACTTGTACTATGAAAAATTCAAAACTCAAGCAAAAAATAAAAGCTTCCTTAGTTACCTTGATCGCTGTCGTCTGCTCGATATGGAAACTCTGGCAAAAAGGCGAAATACATTCAGAGCGGTATTTATTGGGAAAATATTGACTGGCCAAATGGATGCCCCAGATATTCTCTCACAAATCAACATCAACGTGCCCCCGGAAACCTTAGATCACGTAACTTTTTAAGACTCGACTTTCAGCGCACCGAGTACGGTCAGAACGAACCCATAAGGGCGATGTGTAATGTTTTCAATAGTGTGTATGGCTATTTCGATTTTTATGTTTCTAGTGATGTTTTCAAGAATAGACTTAGGAGATTGACTTAGCTTATAAGATTATGTGAAAATATTTCTGTAATGTTATTGCAATGCTGTATACCTTGTATGTAATTTTGTTAATTTGTAATGTACGATCATTGTAATTGTAGAAAAAACGTGCGGAAAGATTATGGGTTTTTACGCGCATTCGAGGTCCCATACAACAACATTAAATTTCATGTAGACCAACATGGGTCAGATGAAAAATGAAAATAAATAAATAAATAAGTAAGTAAATGTAGATTAAACCATGTTCTTCTTGATGGAGAAAAAATATGTTTTACTTAAATTTTTCTTCACTAAGGAGAAATATAGCATATTGGACTTCATCATGTTTCACTGCTGATCATTTAATAAGAGTTGTTTAGAAAATGGTAAGTAGTATATATTCCTATCAGGCCCATAGTAAAACCTTAACAGTATCTCCATCTTTAACGGAGTATAATAAAGATTAGGGTAAACGGGAAGTGTCGACACTTTATTTGCTTAGCGGAAGAACAACCATTTATTAGCTCCATAACCCGATCAGAAACATAGAAGAAAAAGATTTTAAAACTATCTCGCGTTGTTACTTATTATAATTTTCTGTTATTTTAACTACTAACGAGACCAAATTTATAACACAATCTGTTACGAAAATTGTATTGTGTTATAATCTTGTTATTTCATTTTGATCGGGAAGTGTCGCGGAGTTGAAAGGTATAGGGTACAGAATTCGCTTCAAGCAAGTTGCGACCTGTGAAGCATAGTTTGTTTTTCAGTTATTTCGTAGTCTTTCAGTACACGGTCACTCTGTAAAGAAAACCATCTTGTTAAATTTTTGAGTTCTTTTTAATTCTGAGTAGGCAACTGTTCATAGAAACCTATGTTTTCAAAAAATGGCAATTTTATTTTCAAACAACCGGTCGTGGGCGTATTGCATAGAAAAGCTAATCTTATCTGCGTAATTAACTGGTTCACCATACATAGGGAACATCATTTAGACAGATTTTGTTATTTCAACTCTACGTTGAAAGCTTCTGCATATGGTATGGAGAAACTGATATGATAGCGCTATATGATATAGAGCAAAGATAGTAGTTACATATTCTTCATATTGGATTAATAATAAAATTAGCGTATACGAGCGATAATAACGACAATATACTGCCCATAAAAGCATAAGAGTCTCATATATATTTTTGTTGAAAATTTCTTTCAAGTGAAGCAATTTTATTTATAACCTTTCACAGAACAAAGTATCAGTGTACTATTTCCTAAACATTTATATAATGCAGAGCTAGTAAAAATAAGTTAATTTTCTACATAAATGAAATTTTCGACATAAATTGTTCTGTTCCGTGCAATAATACTTCGTTCACACTACAGAGTTAAAACACGTTATAACAATTAGCAACAAGAAAAATGTCATCAAGATAGCGTTAAAACACGTTTTAACTCCTTTCCACGGTTAGCTCACGAAACAAGATAGAAAGTTACACTTACGACACGAACTCCGTTGGAAATACCTAGGTGAAGATTTATTCAGGTTTCTAACATGACGGATTCCACCGCTGCGAATACCGAATAGAATAGTTGTAATAAACTGATTGCTAGTATGCGGGGATAGATCGTGCAGATGTATATCTATCGAATCATCGTCTATATAAATGGATCTCTTTATTGCAACATTGTCATGTTCAACGATGTGTTGTATATTATTTTGCTTAGCAAAATTTTCCGCCAAGGCCGATGTTTTAAGGGGTTATATACAAAGTTGTGACGAAAAATTGAGCAAAGTTCGTGATTTTTTTTAAAGTGTTGTATGCAAATTTTATTTGAAAAAGCGAAAGACAGTTCGTTGGTAGTACTATCGAAGTTAAAAAAAAACAAGTTGAATTAAAAAAATATTCAAGGTTGGCGGAGTTATGAACTATCCCCCAAAACGTGTTATTTTTGCAGAGGTTTGCGGCGAACGCTCTCCAAGCCAATCCGCTCAACTGAAATCAAAAAAAAAATAAAAAGATTATTGAAGAAAAATGTATGGTGTACTTGAACGGATCGATTTCCCAATAATTTTTCTTACAAAAAAAAACACGTAGACCAAAAAATTGAGTTTTATGATGCTCAAAATTTTAATCAAAAAGCCATTGCAAAGAATCGAATTTTTTTTGATGGAAAAAGAGGCATTCAAGTACACGAGAATGTAAATACAAGCAATTCAACAAAAACTTTATGAAAATCGGATGAATGGTTTTTGATATATCACGTTCACCGCAACGGTACTTTTCAAAAACTTTGTTCCGAGATAATTGCGTTTAAAGTTTTGTGTTACCCTTATTCGCAGAAGAACCTACTCACTGCAAACGGCTGTAGTTTGAAATCTGGTGCTCCGATCTTGATGAAATTTCGCACAAAAACTTTCAAAAGTATGTACTTTCAGAATATTCAATAATTTTTTTTCGATTTTTTAAGTTCCAACTTTGTATATAACCCCTTAAACGTTATCAGTACAGCATTACAAGTGTGGTGGTATTGGATGACGACTTCCGTAAGTACAAGCTGCGTTTGTACCTTTAATAAATAAATGTAAAACAAGCGACCACTGTATTGAACCAAAGATTTTTCAACTGACTTTAGTCATCTTGAAATGAACGATCCAACAGCAACAACGAAAATAATGGTGCTTCATTGTTATCACTGACTTGGGGCGACTGTAGTTTTTCGATAGGTTTGCTTGCTTATATAACTAGCGTGATACGTGTACACAGCAGTCTGTAGGTAGAAACAATTGCTACACTATATTGTTAACAAACAGAACGATTTTTGCATCCAATCTGGTCGAGTTGAGAAAATAGACTGGGCGTTGTATTGCAATAGGTGATTCCGAAATACTGCCAGCATACAGCGAAGAATCATCTATGCCGCTAAACAAAAGCATAAACTAGAAAAATTATCGTAAAACAATTTTGGGCATAAGAAAACATTTATCACAAGCTATTGAATGCAGAAATTGTATTTTTAATTAATACCATCAATTTCGGCTAGTGACAATGTAAGATTGGATGGATTAATCACGTGCGCAATTCTGATTGCCATTCCTCAAAATGGCCACATCAGCATCCTGTCATGCGTGTGTTGTTTATCATGTTTATTAGAGTGCATGTAAGAGGACAATTAGACACCGCTCTAATATAGAACAATCTTGAGAGATCGTTTATTCATTTGGAATAACACTGACAGATAATATTCACAGTTGTCATAACTCTCCATTCATATAAACTGGATGTTTGTTTTGACGAATAGCGAAAGTAGAATGAATCGTTTTACAAATATATCCATGCTCGGTATGGTTGGACATTTTCGGTGCAAAGGAGTGTAAATCATCACGTTTCAATAATTAATATTGTTGATGTTGTGAAATTAGGCACACCAATGAGGCGACAGCTAAGCATGGAAAGGACAGTGATTTAACCGTGGAAAGGACAGCGAAAGAGTTTTCAGGGAGATGGTTACTTTTCTCTAAAACGTTTCCCAAATAACAATATTAATAATAACAATAAATCAAAATTTCTATGCAATTTAATCCGAAACCTTAATTCTGAACCAAAATTAAAACTAAATTAAGAATCGCAATATTAACACATGTAATCCAGCCTTTTGTATTTACACTGGCGTTTAACACTAATTACAAAGATTGCGTTTTCCCCCCAGAGCTCTGGTTAGTGAGTTCAAAGGAACGTTCTTACTTGGTATCGCTGGCCAACCACGACAGTATTCCAACAACCGATGCGATGGTTTGGAGGATGGAACGATTCTAGCGGTGTAACTGTGACCGCATGGACAACGGAGAGCGGGAAGGCCGCACAGCTCGGCCGATGTAGCGATCGCCGGTGAGCGGGACTCGTTTCTTCCCGGACAAACATCGACGGGTTGATTGCGCTCCCGGATGAAATCTGGCGAAGAGCCAGCTGCTTGCCTTCCAGCTACACCCATGTGTCACTGGTCCCCAGATCAAACACCCACGTTGAATGGGTTAACGGAGTCTAAGTCGCACTCACAAAATTTTAAACCAATAAAGCTTACCTTAATTCAGACCAATTTTAGCTCAAAAACCAATTTTAGCGCATCAAAACTCCAATCACTATTTGAAAAACCGATCAGAGAATTTCTTTGATCCATTTAAAAATTAACCAACTCACAGTATTTTTTAAGTTAATACTCGCACTTATCTAAACTCCTCGAAATTACACCTTCACTCAAGTACGGTTTCCACCAAATTGATCGAGAAATAGGATCTCAAACTGTACTGCGTCTTGAGCTAAGTACGGGATGGTATGATATACGATATACGAAATTGTTTCCGGTTCAAGCTATTGTTTTATTCTAATTAGGATACTGAAATTTGATTGACTAGGTATATATATTTGTAAATATTTTTAAGTAATCTTGTATTAGTTGGAGTGAGTGGATTGGCGTATGCCTAAATTTTTATATGTTTATAGGCGGTTAAGGGGGGGAAAGGGTTTCAGCGTAAAAAAACACATTTTTTTGGAATTTTTTTAGAACTTTCCGTGAAGCGAAGTGATAAAAACTTTTGTACATTATAGTATATCATTTCAATAACATCCTGTAATTTTTCTATGCAAAAATATGGACAAACGACTCGGCGACGAAGCTTTTTGTAGAACGAAAAATTACGCGTTTTTATAAGTAAACGAAAAATTATCCCAAAAACTCAACGTAGGGGCTAAGTATTTTTCACATAGAATGAGTATGCAAAGTTTGAAATAAATCGGTTAAGTAGCTTTTGAATGGCTGGTAACACCGCAAATCAAATTTTTCCAGACACGTTCTACAAAAAGCTTCGTCATCGAGTCGTTTGTCGATATTTTTGCAAAGAAAAATCAAATGATACACTATAATGTACAAAAGTTTTGATAAATTTGCTTCACGCAAAGTTCTAAAAAAATCGCAAAAAAGTGTTTTTTTTTTCACGCGGAAACCTTTACCCCCTCGTCCGTATACTCGGAGGACCGAATCTTCTTCCGACAGATGATGTCCTCCATCTTGAGCACACGATGAATCAAGGTATGCGAGCAGTGATATTTTCAGCCGTCATCACGCAAACTCGTTCCGTTCTTGTTATCGAACAGCTTTTTCGACGCTTCCTTCTTCTTCTTCGTCATTATTTTCGCCGGACGGCGCAACCGGCCTTCCGCTCCACGCTTAAGGATGCCGGGATCCGGTAAATTGTACTCACGGGCACGTTTTCGTCTCGAAAGTGAAACTTTTTTCCACGATGACCATGCGTTTAGTAAAACCGTACAGTACGCTCGTGGAGTGCTTGCTGTTTCGATTGAACTGACAAGACCCGAGCGAAAAGAAACATGCCACTAGGGAGTCCTGAGAGCAATTCTCTTGGAGAGAAAAAAATTACCCTCTTTAATTACAGAAAGGTATTGAAATCATTCTCATTTTTTTATTGAATGCCCGTTATAAATATTAGAAGTTCCACAGCTCAGTGAAGCTAACGCATTGAGCCATGTCAAATAAACGCAATATGAAAAAAATTACACCAGGCCTACCCTGGCGATTATCAGTTGCTTAAATTGTGAATTTATCAATAATGGATTCTCCAGTTCAAATAAAAACATGTTTTAGTGTGAAGTTTTATACGTTTTTGGCAGTGTAATAAGATATTGTGTAAAAAGTGTCGCTCAAATTTGCGTGTACCGCTAAGCACACTTGGTGAAAACAACAAAAATGTGATCCAACTATATGATTAAATCATCAGATCCTATGGTTGAATAATAGATACATTCATTGTTCTCTGGCAGCTTTCAAATGGTTCCCAATGTTGCCTTGATGCCAAACGTAAAATTCTAGGTAATTTCAAGTGCATTTCGAAAAACCTATCGTTTTTGATGGAGAAACGCAAATCACTTATATAAACGTTGTTATAAAACAAAAAATTGCTTTTGTTGAAAAAGAAAATTTAAAATATCCCGAAAACTACTACATTTTCGAAAAAAATGAAAAGAGCATTCTGATTTGGAATGGCATTTAGAATCATATTTTATAATAAAATAATAGTTTTGTCATGTGTAAAGTTGTCGTAAGAAAAATATTAGTGATGGTTTCTCTATTCAAAATATTTTCTTTTCCTTTTAAAGTTTTGTGAATAAAAGAGAAAACATTTAAAGAAATGTTTTATTAAATTTAATTTTCTAACATATCTTTTTGTTGCCACATTTTTTTCGTGCAAAAATATTCGTTCCATGAAACTCTTTCTCGGATAGTTTTGCTGTTAACATACGGTAATCGAACATTTTTTTCAGAAAATGATGCATGAAAAAATTACCCTAAGTTTCGTCGGTCGCGATTTTAATAACATAAAATCAATAATCGAAATTTATTTTTGGCAAATATAGCAAATACTTTGAGGTTGCCCCGGATGTCGATGCAGTTGTCTAATCATATAACATATGTTACCGAAACTTAAATTAGCATATTGTTTTACTTATAACGCGTTTATGTATGCCGGTGTTAATCATTTTCAAGAATAAAATATACAATCAGGAAATTTAATCAGAGTCCGCAAAACTCTGTCATGTTTCTTTCTAACACTAACTACCGTACTTCCATCGTCATCATTATCGCCACCATCTTCATCACTATCCATCGACCTGTCTGTCTGTCAGTTTGTTTGCTTAGTATGGTCGTGCTTTTGAGAAGAGCAAAAACAAAAATTCACCATCGGGTCATGAGGGAAAACCTTCCTCTACGTTGGTCCGGTCAACCGAGGACCAGGTACCATTTTGTCTTAATTATCCATATTTTGTATGAATTAATTGTTTCGGTGTATTCCTTCAATTTGGTGCAGATTATTCATGAACCACCGTAGCAAAACATCCAAAACCAACTCGAGCGAGGCGCAAAAAAGCGTTACCCGCGCGAGAGACGGCCAGCAGTGTGAAAATGGCTCAAAAATTTAATAAATATTTCATTTCGAACGCTGGAAGTCTTTGTCTTCCTTTTCGGCATTGTCAGTGAATGATGCTTTCGAGAAATTTTCTAACACATTTTTATTGTAGTTCTTGCACTTGGCGGTGTTTGCGAAAAATTATAAATTCAAATATCGCCACAATCCATCGTTTGCCCCCACTGTTCGGTGAAATGTTCATTAAACGCGCCTGCAGGTGAATTTATGATGATGACGAAATGGTAGAATGGAGTTAATTTTCACATAAATGGCTATACCCTGACGATCCGTAACTAAGTTCTATTGTTCTTTATCCATTGAAGGTATTGAAGAGAACAGGCTTAGCACAGGTCGATATAATTTGTTTTGTTATTTTGATTATAGAAGTTTCAAACTTCATTCATTCGCCTCTTCATCGGATTAGAGAAATCTTTTTTAGAAAAATCTCTAACCCTATCAGCGGGGTTGGGAATCAAAACCAGGTGATCTGCGTACAAGGTAATTGATTTATCAACTACGCTATGCTCGCCTCTAGGTCGATGTAGTGATGCATTTGTAAAATTGGCATACAGTGGGCGAAGTAAGTGTTGATGGACCGTTCAAGCAGCACAAATTTGCATACACTTAATACATACACTTATCAAATCTCCCAAAATTTGCACGATCTAACAGAGAATATGTGTTAGATGTAACTCTCTGCTCTGACTGTATTACGCATGCGTTGGCAAATTGGCTTGTACTCAACGAGCTCAAACCATCGTTATCTACGTCGTCTTTGATCATTTGAACGCCTAGATGTAGCAACATCTTGCGGTTCTACTTTGAGATAATTCAATTCTTAATAAGTGGTAGAAAAATTGGATTTAGTTGTGTGGGCTTTGCTAGATGTAAATTTCCACTCGTTTTGATGAAAGTCGTGTAGATCCTTTTTGAATTTTTGGGGAAACGAAAATTGAGTCACTTCCCACAAGATCAGGTATGAATACTGGTAGTTGCGAGAAACGTGATTATTCATCCTCCAATCCCCCTAGCTCATTCATCCCCAGTTTCAGTGAGTTTGGCTAGGTATGGTATTGTTTAACTCTCTAGCTATGATTAATAATAAAATCCACTTGTTTTGAAGTCATGCTACATTTTTAGTTAATAACTTTTCTCAGCGAATTTTCACAAACTTACAATATTCCACGAATGTGTTCAGTAGAAGAATACCTTTAGAAATATATAGTGTTCTCATGAATTGATTGATGGGGTGATTTTTAAGAATTTATTTTCAATTTTAACCGATCTTCCATACGAATTTCCATATAAACTTTGAAATTTTTGGAGGGTCCGTAGACGCAACCGATCGATACCAAAACTTTGCACAATTACTAAGGGTCATGAAAGAAATCAGTAGAGCCTGGTGGAGTTAAAAGTCAAAAATTGAACCAGTCTATTGTCGACATTTTGCTCCCTCTATTGAATTCGGGCCTGTTTCGCCGCGACACCCACTTTGCGTTTAGAACGAGTTGTACGTCCCCTGTCGAGTCAAGTAGCACATCGTCGCTGTTGTGCTATCTTATGACAAGCGCCATTTAGCACATTTCGAGAAAAACGATTTTTAAAGTTTGGGATTGAATATCTTGAAACTTATAAATGGTATAAACAATCCAAAGAAGACAATTGATGCTTCTATCTATTTTGCATTAATCTCTCAAATATTATGAAGATCGGTTGACTATGTTGCGAGTTTTTACTATGAATGTAAACAAAAGTCGCACTCACACGTGTCATAGGCGTGTATTGATGACAAAATTTGTATGGCGTGTCATAATCGTGCATGGAAAATTTTCCATAGAAAAAAAGCATCAATTATAAACTTTTATTCATATCTTTGGTTTAATTTGGTCTATAAACAATCGGTTCGATGCATTTTGAAGGAAATGAATCAGTGAATCTAGAAAAAATATTAACTTTTGGTTACAGTGTTGCCAAAAATGCTATATTTCCAGTTTAAAACTAAAATCTGTTTTTCTCACAACTCGTGTATTTTTTCTTTGGAAAATTTTTATGCCATTGTGTTCCTCAGACATTTTTACATATAAAAACATCTAAAACTTCAATATAACTTGAGTAAATTCCAAGATACAGTGATTTGAAGCAAAAAACTCACAATTTCTCATCACATTTCTCGTTATATCTAAGTAACCAAGTAGAATTTCAAAATTCTGAAAACGCCACTTTGTAGAGAATTTTCAAACAAGTAATGTAGCATATCTAGTTCAGTTTACCCCAAAATGGCGTTTGTCATAAGATAGCACAACAGCGACGACATCTTTCAGCTTCAGCCCCCACCTTAATTCCCATCACCTTCATAGCTTGTAAGATCGATAAAAACCTTGGTTGAAGATACTTACTGCCAGAATTTCTGCATGTATTTTGGCGCTAAGGAACAGATTCCATTGATGTTTTGGGTGTAAGCTCCTAAGCATCTTTCTAATAAATCAGTAGATGATAGACTTTCGTAGATCCTGACATGTTTCCCTTGCCTTTCCCACCGATACCTTTGTTTTTTTCTTCAGTTTCGTAATCTTGTTCCCAAACACTTCTTAACATTCCCGAAGCATTCTTTCTTCCGTACGATAATGTCGTCCCAAAAAACAAGAAACCATTCACAGACGCTCACATATACATAAACCGTCAAGAATGGACTGGTGAATTCTTTAAACAAGCGCCATCGTGGTACGCCGCGCTTATAGTATCTCAGAAACGGCCGGAGATGGGTACCTTTCGGTTCCCAGGAACAAGCCAAGGAATATGATTTTCACCAAATCCTTTCTGTGGCGTATTCTCAGATACATATAGATTGAAATTAAATAAAAAAAAATCGATTTTTGAAACCGCGAGAGTAGAAGACCCCCTTAAGCCGAATGTTAATGACAATATTGCTGAGGGGGCGTTGTCGTTCTGTTATCTCAATATCCCTTCGGGGGTGTTAATATATCCGCTCATCGAGAAGTGTCTTAATTTCCTCGGGAGTGAAGAATTCTTCCGTATTGTCTATGTTCTCTGTGTCGTTATTTTCCTTATCCCTAACCTTACCACCTCCCCAATCCTGCCCATCAGGGAAATGTCAAAAAGACATAATGGCAAGGCACAAATCTCCTATCAACATGGGGAACGTGTCATTTGAGCCAGTCGCTACTGATTCCTTATTCCTGAAGTCGCAAAATCTTAAAAAATGAGTTAATTATAGCACTGGATAAAGAATTTCTTCAACTACATTCGACTTTTACCAGATTTATAATATGTTATAATAAACACGAATTGTGGCAAAAATTTATTTACAATTATAACGTAAAGGATGCTCCTTCCCCTAGATTGAGGGGTTTGACGTGGATTTTATTATTAATCATAGCAACCCTGTTTAAATAGCTGCATTTGCCATACGGGAGCGGTGGGTGGTAAGTCTAGTTTACACTTGTGTAATGATGGAGCTATTCAAACAGGGTTGCTATGATTAATAATAAAATCCACTTGTTTTGAAGTCATGCTGCTTCTTTAGTTAATAACTTTTCTCAGCGAATTTTTACAAACTTACAATGTTCCACGAATGTGTTCAGTAGAATAATACCTTTAGAAATATATAGTGTTCTCATGAATTGATTGATGAGGTGATTTTTTAAGAATTTATTTTCAATTTTAACCGATTTTCCATGCTAATTTCCATATAAACTTTGAAATTTTTGGAGGTACCAAAATTTGTACAAGTACTAAGGGCCATAAAAGAAATCAGTAGAGCCTGGTGGATCTAAAAGTCAAAAATTGAACCAGTCTAATGTCCATTTATCGGTCGACTTTGTCATCGTGCACAGGCTGATTAAATTAATTTAATAATTAAATTAATTTGATAAATACATCAGTAGAAATCTATTAGTTATCGTTTTGTAGTAGTTGTAGTATTTGGTACTAGTTTACAATTGTCATGTGCTAGTCGTCTGAATATTTGTGATAGTTGGGTCAGGGAATGGAGGCAGAACTGGCGTATATGATAGAATAGTGGGCAATCCTTCCGGTGTTCTATTTGTGCACTCGATTCCATTCATTCGGGAAGGTTGGATTGGATAAATTAAGGAACAATTAATTTACCGACGCACGTGAATCATCCATTCTCCGTCAGCATAGCATGATGAAAGTCTAACAGAATGCAATTGATGATAAATAAACTACATTTGGATGAGTTAAAGTAGTTTGCTTTTATGTTACATGTGTTTTTTTCTATTCTACTTCATTAGTCTGTTCTTTTGTACATTTATTAGTTTGCTTTTCCATTACTTATGTATACCAAAATACTATCGGTCAATTTATGCACATCTAATGAATCTCTACATCTTTTTTTCTTTATTCGGCATGTTACGATTCCTAGTATACTCTATAGTATACTCTATCTATACTAATATAGGTACAACGAGCGTTTGTGCTCGTGGTCTTCGCGATAACACAAACGCGACCATGCAATTGCAATCCTCTACACATACGCTCGCGATTTTACCAACATTAAAACACGGTAGTTAAGTAAACGTAGCACCTATAAACTTACAAACGCGGACTCAAACATTAACCCACCACTCGCGCGATTTTGAAATGGTCACGTCCGGAAGTCAAACCGCTGTCCTAGCAGCCTAGACTAATGCCTCCAGTTGAACCAAAATGACGCTCATACTCACTAGACAACACGTTCCATGGCGACATGTCCGGGAACTCTAGTGATATGGAAGATCTCAATTTCTTACAACATCTGAGCCGTACACCAAAAATAAAGTATTAAATTCACGGTCCGCGCGCGATTATCCAAGAACACACGCGAAAGGCACACGGTTATAAAATAGAATTTATACACGCAAAGTTACATACACGTTAGAACACGCGACATACAAAGCACACGCGATGGAACACGTTAACGTACAAATGCTCGAGCCCTTCGCGATGATACACGCGATCGCGAGTCCCTACGCCCGCACATACCTGAACCGTACAATGAATATCACATTCAGAATCACGGCCCGCTACAATTGGCCTAAAGCAGTGTTTTAGTGGGCGACATTGCCTGTCTCGTCTGCAAATTGTAGTATGTGATTCTGACGGGGAGCCCTTCCGAGAACCTAGATCTACAGCTCCAGTAGGACAACTCTAAAAAAATATAACGTAAAGGATGCTGTGACTTTAAACCCATTTTTCTCAAAATCAATGCAATGTCACTTAATCCAGTCTGACTTAACACCGACCAATTCAGTTTGGAATCCAATGAAACTCCAACGTATTTGACTTGATCTGCACACAGTAGCTGAGAATCAAAGTACAAGATGCGAACCCCGGTTATTATTTGCTTCTCTGTGAAAAAAATCATTGAAGCTTTGATTGGATTAACCGATAATTGAATTTGTCGACATCACTATCGACTTCTAATGCTTGTTGCATTAAGGGATTATATATGTTGAGATGCGGGAAAAACGGGAAAAGTTTGAATTTTTGTAAAGGTACCCGAGCAGAGTCTGACAACAAATAGAAAACTAAACTTGGTGTTGTGATGTTCGGCAAATAATTACTTAGGTTGTTGTCGTTTTGGTCGTTTTAACGGTTAAAAGATCAAAATGGAGAGCAACAAAATTGTCCTATGACATCAAACAGAAAACTAATTCTGCTATTAGCGAGAGTAAATTGAAAGCTTATTGAGATGTTGAAATTTTTTTTGATAACTATTCACTTTGATGTTTCACCAAAGAAATATAAACATAGAAAATTCTGCTAAGAAACAAGGATAGCAAAACCGGATCAAAATTTGATATCATATTTTAAAAATCTAAAACTGATAGCAAAATAAGATTTCAATTTGATGCTATTATAAAATATGATTTCTACTTGTTGTAATTTTGATATTCGACTTTGCTCGAGTATGTAGCCATATTTTTATAAAATACTTGTACGTCTAACGTAATACAATGTCCAATTTGCAAAATCCACTTGCGAACATAAAAACTAATAATAATTGTCGAAGTTATAGCAATTTCCGCAAAACGCGTTTTTTGAAAGACGAAAATCGTGACTAAGATTCCAGTCCAACAGCTCAACTGAAAGCATAAAACTAAAAAAAATCATTAGTATATGTACCTGTGGTGTCCTTGAACGATTGATTAAAAAAAATCTTCCTTTTGGAAACGGGGACGACTTTTCCAAAAAAAAACACAATTTTCACCTGAAAAAATTATTAAAAAAAAATTATAACACTAATATGAAAATTTTGACAAAAAATTGAATCGTTCAAGGACACGGTATTTAAATTACGAACAAACTAAAAAAATGTTTTGAGATCGGTTGAAAACTTTTTCGGCAATCGTATTCACCGCAAAGACGTTTTTGGGAAAACATGATTTCGAGATAACCGCGTTTAAAGTTTCAAGTATAATCCACGCCTCCTTAAGGGAGTAATATGAAAAACGCCATAACTTTGCGTCTACTACTCCGATCTCTATAAAAATTTGAGATAACATTTTTGAGAACCTGCACTTTACGATAGAAGAATTTAAAAAAATCGATTTTTTTGCCGACCTCAACATATATAACCCCTTAGACAAAGATTGTTCCGATGCATAGCCCAGTTATTAGTATTCCGGTAATCGTCAACAAATCCGTAGGTAGGAAATCCAAGCTGATTGACTTCCCTTAACAAGCCGTCGGCAACAAGGTTTCATATCAAAGGCGACAGAACGCCACCCTGAGGACAGCCGCAAGTACTCAATTTCCTCTGTCTGCCTCATAGACGAGCAAAAAATACGTTATTTTTTCCGACCGACATTTTATGCAAATTAGGAACAATTTTTTTTATATAGGGGCACGTTTGTTATTTTTGCCATAATCAAATACAACGCAATTAAAGTGTACTGATAAATGCACTGAATTCCTAGCGGAATTTCTTTTTACCACAAATTTTTCTTCGATTATTCGATTTCTGTCGAAACGAATGTATTCCCTTCTCACACAGTCTCCTAAATAGCATAGCGAACTGTTTAGTTGACGAGACCCATCTTGACGACAGCAGCTAAATTGAGCAGAAGAAAAAAAATCAACATTTTGAAAAATACACACGTCATTTAGCATTCTAATGTTTCTCCTGTCAGCAGTTGGTCTCGAGATAGAGATTGAAGCTGCCATGCTGCCTTGGAAAAGTAAAACAAAAAAATGCTACATGTCAGCAGCATTCAAGTGTGATTCAAATGAGCTAAGCAGGAAATGAGCCCTGACAGTGTTAAATGGGCCAGTAATCGTCAACTGATCAAACTCATTTTGGGGATAGATTGTATTGCAAAGTTTACACCAGCGACGGTTCTTGACAGTTTTATTCTCCTGATGCCTTTAAACAGCCAGAAAGTCTCGCTTGAAAACATGGGCAGCTAGATCGTGGCCCAACGAATTCACCTCTTTGTATCGATGCAATAAAAGGGGCTATTTTAATTAAGAATACACGGCATAAATTTCAATGCATTGGATTTTTGCCGTACAGGTATGTGACTCTATCAGTACTGAACAGGAAAAAGGGGTGACTTTGGGCATCATAGCAGCAACAAAAAATATTGTTATGCATCAGAAAGCTACACTAGTTGGCGGCTAGACGTGCATTGCATATAAAGTGCAGAACTTATGGGTGCACGATGCAGTTTTACTGCGGCAATTTCAGTCCGCCAATTCCCGGGTGAAACTTAATATAGAAACAAAAAAAACAGAACCAACTTTCCAACGTTGTTGTTTGCTGCTCGTTTCGGAACTGGGCTGGGGCTGGACACTGTTCGCGATTTGCCCATCCGAATGTAGGGTTTAATCGTTTATGTGAAACGTTTTCCGAGGCCACCTCAATGTACGCGAGCCAGGCTTCGATCTATGGTATGGACAAAGCTATTTTACAAGACATTAAAACTGTATCAAAATTGTAATAAATTAATCTTTGATGTATAAATTATATTGTTCCGTTGCCAGGAAGCGAGAACCCGTGGCGCGATGGAATGAAGGCGTTTCAAAGGGTTATTAAATTATTCATTTATTGCGTGAATATTCGGCATTAAACACGATAATGCATTCAGGTTTAAACCGCTTCTGTGGTTAAAGTGCTCATTTTATGAACGATCATAATACTATTTAATAAACTGTCGCTATTGGAACACTAAGATTCCTCTATGGTTTGTCGAAAAAGTCTGTAAATGATTGCAAATGATATAGTGATTGTCGCTTTTTGCCTTAGTCGACCTTATTGTTTAGTGCAAATTCGTAGCCCTTTTTATCGAATTTTCACAAATCATAAGCATATAATAAACCTAACGAGATAAAACCGACTACACGAATAAATTAGTATAATCAATTAATAAATCACACGAGCCACACGGGCTTCACTCTGTGACGTCTTGCGAGGAGGAGGGCACTGTCTCTTTACCGACCACGTATTCAATCTTATTAATAATCAAATATTTATGAATTGACACTTTTTTCTTCCTTTCCTCCTCAGCGTTATGGTTTTTTTCTGCTTCGGCCACTGGCTGGGCACGTTCTTCGTTCTGGGGTCGCCAAAGATGCGACCGTGAATCAAAGGCCAAGCATGAGGAATAAAACAACTATAAATCATACACAATTTAAGATTTGTCCCTAGCCGAAAAAAAAACTCCACGGATAAAGTGTATGGAAACGACACATGAATCGAACGCTCAGCAGGTTAGCGTTTGTTTCAACATCTTTGTTGGCCGTAACTGAAGCTGACAGAGAACGTGCGGTCTTCCTGGGATAGGGTAACCAAACAATTTCGTTTTGTTATGTGAAATTAGCAAATATCAAAATTACAAAATATAAATTTACAATTGTCATTTGCTGTGGTCGAGATTGAAAATTGTTGTCCTTGAAGTTTGTCAAACATACATCCCATAGTTCAGTGAGATGCGTGGGGAAAAAACTGCATTTAAGGGGTTATATATGTTGAGCTCTTCACGATGGTCATACGCTTTTTTGGACGGATTTAAATTATTGAGATTCTTGAACCGTTGGATATAGATTTAAATATCAGTACCCGGATACTGAAAACCCAAAATTTGCTACTGTCAAAAGTTTATTCTCAATTAGCGTTTAATTTAACATCTCTGGCAACCCTACACATCTTTGCGGGAAAGCATAAAATCTAATGCTGACAAACCTGGCGACGTGTGGAGAAATACCAGAATTTTATAGATCCTCCTAAAAGACGACGGAATGAGTATTCACTATTCACCAACAATAAAAAGAACGAACGAACGGACAGAAAATGCCTCAAGAGATTTGAATATTTTATTATCGAAACTCGTGTAAATAAAACATAAAGATCGTTGTTCGAAGCCCGGCTTGCGCCCAAATTGCCGCCATATAACCAAAAAACTACCCAAGCGCAAAAAATGGAAATCACATCATATTGGAGCTCGTTTGTAAGCACACGAGCTTTTACACCTTGTGCCACCACCAGTTCGAGACATTTGTATGTACCGAACCACTTGCCTCGTCACACGGTGATGAAGTTATTTCTAGTCAAATTAAATGGTTTATTAGTCGGTTTAACATGGTTCGATACAATAATTTACAATGCATAAATTTTAATATTATACGACGAGTCGTGGTGCTTTATTGGTCTCTTGGTTTGTTTCGATGATCGAGGACGTATCGTTCTGTGTGTGGCACACTCTCGGGACATTTGGGTTCCGTCCCGGTTCTGATTCATAAATTCCTCGTCTTCCACCTGCGAATACCGCATGTTAAGCATACTGACTCTGGCACACGGAAAAATCGTAAAAATATGAATTTAAATTAATTTTGTCGTATTCCTGATCTCGTCACGATGTGTCGGCCAACAGGCTTCGATGGGCAAGCGCCCTCGCAAACGGGCAATACAATAAGAGTGAACATGGCCACGTCAATAGGCACCTCCATAAACACGTAATCAGGTGATTTGTCTAGAGTTTTTATTTCCTTCGTGTCCTAAATCAGGAAAGGGAAACAATTTCGACTGGTAGTTTACACCTAGTTTTTTGTGCTGCATGTTTTGATTTTTATTATTAGTTGTTTGCGTACAACCATGCGTAATTGATAGATTCTAATTATTTCCTTTTTGTTTCTCTCGTTTCAGGATTTGAGCACGGTAAGTAACATGCAGTGACACAATCGAAACTTAACGACATGATACCGCACATCCGTTATAGTAAATTGGTTCAGCATAATTTTAAATGTTTAATAATCATAATATTTAAAAATTTTCAAAAGCTTCTGGTTGTTGCCATTTCTTATTATTATTCTAATGATTACAATGAAATAGAACATATAAGCATATAATACGTTACATATCATGCGAGTGTCTTATCAACTAAACCATGTCACCTGGATGGATAAGAGGGATTCTATGAGAAAGTGACCGACAATAAAATATGACCATCACCGATTCGAACAAATCTTTGCAGTTGTATTCGGTTCATGATTACCTTTAACAATTAGAACATTTTAACACAAGAACAATTTTTCAAAAGGGCGTAGAAGTTTTTGCATGCATTTCATTAAAAAAAACTGGGCTCTGAGAACAAGATCGGAGTTAGAGGTGTGAGCCACGCCGCCGCCGCCGCGCCGCGCCGACGATTGCATGTAAAAATAGTAAGCAAATCGGCGTGACGACGGCGCGCCGCCGATTTTTACCTGAAATCGGCGGCGCTGCGCACACCTCTAATCGGAGTCAGGTAGATAGCAGTGTAGCGCACGGTGTTTCGGGAAACTAAGGCCGCTTTAAAACAGGAGATCAAGTTTAGCAAATCAGATTGCCGCGAAGCAGACGCCAAACGCTGCAGGGAATCACTGTCGTGATGGCGTAACCGCGAAAATGAGGGTCTCGTCACGAAGGAGGATCCGACTACCTGTTCACCAAAATCGCACGGCGAAGAAGAAGGAGCAACAACGGATGAATGACTAATGACGCATTCGCCGAATCGTCGATGCGACTGAAATCAAAGAAAATCCCCGGTCCGGATGGAATACTAAACGTGCGCTAAAAGCTGCGATCCTGGCATATCCATACATCTTCAGAATTGTGCTGCGGTAGTGTTTTAATGAAGGCAACATCCCATAAATGTGCAAGTTACAGAAGCCAGTGTTGCTGCCAAAGCCAGTGAAGCCACCGGGCGATCCGGCCTCGTATCTCCTGGATACAAACATCCTTAACAGGCTGACGAAATAAACGGAGGGCGAGCGCGGACTATCCAAGATGCAATTCGAATTCCGTAATGAAGTATCGACAGTGGATGCAATTCGGACAGTGCTCGAGAGTGCCGAGAAGGCATCTAAATATAAGCGAATAGGTGATCGATACTGCGCTGTGGTCACGATAGATGTGACGAATGCATTTAACAGCGCCAGCCGGGGAGCCATCGCCGCAGCTCTGCACAGAATGATGACCAACAATCATCTATGCCAGATTCTGAAGAGCTACTTCCAAAGCAGAATGAAGGGCAGAAGCCAATGCAAGTCACAGCAGGCATTCCTCAGCGCCCCATTTTGATCCAACTCTTTGGAACGGGATGTACGATGTGGTTTTGACACTACGACTGCCCAGCAAAGTGAAAATGGTAGGTTTCGCTGACGACGTGTCACTAACGGTAATCCACTTGAAGAAGTGGAGGTGTCGGTGACGGTGATACGATCGAGATGTGGATGAACGGGGTTAAGCTGCAGATATCTCACCACAAAACGGAGGTGTTGTTAGACAGCAACAGCAAATCGGTTCAGCGGAAGCAGATGGACGTCGAAGGTCACGTAATTGCATCGAAGCGTGCACTGAAGCAATTGGAAGCGATAATCAATGACCGGTTAAGCTTCTGCAACACTTGGGAAAATCGGCGAAGGCAACGAACGCAATAGTGAAGATGAAAAAAATAATGTCAGCGGTCCAAGAAGCAGTACGAGTTGCGAGGGCGTACAGAACAATATCGTCGGAAGCAATGTGTTATGGCTGGGGTAATCCCTATCTGCATCAGCCCCGAGACATCGAGTGCTACAAACGGCAATCGTAGAAACACAAGAAACGTGAGGAAAATGGTGAAAATCGATTCGATAGCAAGGTGGAAGCAGGAATGGGACAATACAGAGAAAGAAAGGTGGACCTACTAGCTCATCCCAAACCTGTCGACGTGGGTCAATAGGAAGCAAGGAAAAGTAAACTTCCACATAACACAGCTTCTATCGGGTCACAACTGCTTCAGGTACGCAACGTCACTGTTGTGCCTGGAGTGTGATAACATCGTCCACAAAATGCTAAGCAACATAAACATGTGGAACGCAGTCAACAGAGTGGTGACGCAGATCATGACCGTCTTACAGCAGAAATGGCGTGAAGAACAACGAGCAACGGTTTTGAGAGAGCAAGCACCGCCGAAGTAGGCTAGATCCATAGCCGGGGACTAGTCGAGTATAGCGCGACAGAGTGCCTGGTATGGGCCACCGTAACGCAAACGAACTGGATGACACGCTCCTCCCGGAATCGTCAAACCGACCACGGCACTCTACCGGTTGGCTCGAGAGAAATACAGAGACAACAGAAGAAGAATCGATATTGTGGTGCTCCACGGGAGTCACCGGATCGACGTCAGCACCTGGCCAGTTGGCTTCGGTTTCGAGAGAACTAAACCCAATCAAAACGTCTAATGGAAGAGTAACTAATCTTTTTGGACAAGACCAATTGTTGACAAGTTGAAAAATAATGTCAAACAATTTACGGACAAATGTCCGTATATGTTCACGAACATGTACGACAGTCAAAAAATATATCATAAGATTTTCTAAGAAATCGAGGGGGTCTGAATTACTCCCACTGTCTTAATAGCCGCGGGTCCCCTATTTGTTCAATATTTATGACAAAATCGTTCCGGGGTACGATGTTATTTGCATGTTTAAACGTTTACGCACTAGATTATTAAAATTCATTACAATAATTTGCAATGCATTTTCTTTTGTGTAACTTTTTACTATTGAAAATAGTAGTAGATAATAAAGAGGTGCAAATAACTTGTATCCACCCTAATGTACTTAGTTAAGTTGCTTCTAATGCGTAAAAATTCTATTATAGTTACGCACAGTTGGCTAAACTTTTTTGAACACAATGAAGCAAAAACATGTTTGATCAGTAACTATGATGGCTAAGGTGATACATAATGAGTTTGAAAAGGGCCAATGAAATTGAAAATGAATGAAAAATAATTGAGCAGCTCGGCTGTTTGAATGATACAAACGAAGAACTGGGAAGTGAACATAGTAGGGCGTGATTTGAGATTTGTTACTCCTTCGAGTTCAAAATAACGTGTTGAAAATTTGCAGCTCTGGCTCGAGGGCATATCTTTTCTCAGGGTTTCGGTAATCCTTCTCCGATCTATTTCCTGTTCCTCTAATACTCGTCTGTTATTTTTATTTTATTTTACACATTCATATATATATATATATATATATATATATATATATATATATATATATATATATATATATATATATATATATATATATATATATATATATATATATATATATATATATATATATATATATATATATATATATATATATATATATATATATATATATATATATATATATATATATATATATATATATATATATATATATATATATATATATATATATATATATATATATATATATATATATATATATAAGACTTACGGCTCAGATAAGCTAACACATTTAGTCGTGTCAAATAGACGAATTATTTAAAAAAATATAATTTCGATTCTGTTCTTTTGACATTGATGGTATGAAATGGTGGTGGAATCCTTAAAAGATTACTTGAAGTATTATTACAATTCATCTCCTGTGATTATAATTTGACAAATTTGCACGGAATGGTGTGCTACACAGAGTAAAGTTCGGTTTAAATTTTTTATTGCGGTGGTAGTATTAATGATCAATTTACTGACCGAATTCGCGCGAATCATAATACCTATAACAAGGGTTCCGAAAACAAGAAAAGCTAGCGGACCTTGTATAAGTATCTTGCATTGCAAATAATATCGGGTTATACTAGAGAATAGGAACAAACCATGAGGTAAAGAAACATTGCATTAGGAAAATGTGTAGGGAGCAGAGCTGCAAATTTTCACCAGGTTGTTTTGAACTTTTTTTTTTGCGTTTATTAAGGACCTTTTAACGTTTTGTCATTCGGGTCCTTCTTATGTTGAAGATACATATTGTTTCATGTACATTTCATGGTTTCCTTCTAACCTTACGTTTAAATACAATTGTATAAAGAAATGCTTTTAAAAAAATTCAAAACTTTTACTGCCCTATTTTTATCATCGCATAATGCTTCTCGGATGTTCTGTGGTACATCTGCTGCTTTCCTTGCATCATCGAGTCCTGGACAGTCCTGTATGACATGTTTAATCGTTAACCGTGCGTTGCACCATTTACATTTCGGTGGTTCTTTTTTATCGAGTAGATGTTTTGAACTTGAATGTAGAACAAATCTCAAATCATGCCCTACTATGTTCAATCTGCAGTTTTTCGTTTGCATCATTCATTCAAACAGTCGAGCTGATCTATCATTTTCCATTCATTTTCGATTTCATTGACCCTGTGAATATCTCTGTACTGGGATATTGACAAGGTTTTACAAGCAAAACTATTCTGAACATACTTCTTACTGTTCGTGTAAGCTTGAAAACGCCAAATATGTTTAACCTAAACTGGCCTCTAAGAGCAGATGACAACTTTGGTTGGTGAAACGGTTTGGTTATGAAAATCCCGCCATTTGATAATGAAAATTTGCACCACTGGTAGGGAGTTTAATTTTAAAATCGGAATTCTCTTCCCTATTAACCCATTACTGCTCAAACTATTTTTAATGCGCAGCTCAAATTGAGTTTCCCGCTCGAAAAAAAATTGAAACGACCATTGAAATATTTTTTTATACGCGAACTAGCTGATGCGATAAGGAAAAAAATATAATAATTTCCTAATGATCGGTAAATTGGTCCTTGAGATGCTCGCCGCAAAGGAATATTTTACAAAACAGAATTTTGAGATCATAGAGTCCGTTACGTGCCGCTGTGACTGAAGTTGCAGTGATCCGATCTTGATGAACTTTTGAGAGAATATTCTTCAGCGTTTATCATGACAAAAAAATCAGCCCCATCAGTGAAAATTGAATTAAAACTAAAAATAAATACCGGTTTAACCACTTTAACTTGTCCAAACGTATTCAGTAGGAATATGTGCACAATATTAACTCATTGATAAAGCTATTATTCAGCAGTATATATACAGCACTCAGCAACAATTAGAGTTTGATTAGCACTCCTTTCTAATCAACTTTGTTCATTGAACTATTAAATTGAAAAAGTTACTTCGAAGTCTGCTTCGCTTCTTGATCGTTTTACCTGTAATGTTCGTTTTACCCATAGTTCCCCTGCGCCTCATACAGGTGAGCAATTTAAATAATAGAGAAAATTAACCGTGATGAATTGTGCTGCTTGCTGTGACGAGCAAGGTGTATTATGAAAAGTGATGGTATTTTAGTCAATGAATTCATTAATCATTGTTAAGATTATCTGTAATGGGTTATCTCTCTGCTTCGTACTGTGTGGGATATTCTCCATATTATACAGCGACTGCATGATGGTATGGTATTAAGTTGTTAGTTTTGGAGAACAGAAAGGCGTAACGTTTTGTTATGTTGTGCAATCTTAAGTAACCCTTATACCTTCACAGACTAAGGGCAAGGTGCAAAAATGGTTCACGATTAAATAACTCTACACTCTTGAAAACACATACGTATTGCAAAATGCACATAAAGAAGCTTCCCAATTCACATAACTTTACATTCAAGACATATGTGTCGTTCACAATTCCCTAGCTTGTTCAACCTAGATACTGGCAATTATTTTTGCGTTGTTGATATTTCGTATATAGCCGGTCAAAAAATGAATCAATGTATCAAAAAAAATGGGCCACAAAGCAAAATAGGACCACTTTAAAGAATGCTGCGAAGCAATTTTAATCTTATATAGTAAACATTAGGGTGGCACAAATTTTAGAATTCAATAGAACCGATCTAAAATCACTCGCTATACGACCTCATTCAACCATGCAAAATGTTGATTTGATAGGTTGCACTATATTTTAGCACAAATGGTTTAAAGTTTGTATGTGATTTAACATAGATAAACGATCTACATTATTTAATGTTTCGTAGACACGTTCCTATGTATTCTAAAAATATAGGCTATGCTAATTTCGGTAGATAAAAGTACCGTGTACAACTTCCCCGAAGAGTGTAATAGGCTGCGACTTCTAGTTCAAAAGTAATTCTTTATACAATGCTTGAGTGTCTACATCGTTGGTGAAAATTGAATTTATCTGGATACTCTGGCACGATGTTCCTAAAACCGTTATTAACAAAAAAATTACCATAAATTTGTCATATGGCATTCGAAAGATACAGTATCCAAGCATCTTCTCAGTGAATTTCAAAATGATCCATCGAGGGATTCGAGAGAAATTGCGATTTGAAGTTTTATGACACGTTTCATAAAGCCACCAGCAAACACCCACGGGTTTGGTCCTATTTCTATAAACAAAAAAATATATTTGTCTACTAATTTCGTACATGGCATTCGAAAGATATAGTAATCAAGTGTATTCCCTGCAAGTTTGAAAATATTTCATTGACGGAATCGAAATTTATAACGGTTTGGATGTGGTATGCGGTCATAGATGGGTTTTCTACCAGTCTTCAAGCGTGAATCCATGTTTGTCCATTGACTATTTAGATCGTTTATACGTGTCGCGGTTTTTAAAGGAAAACCTTACCATTAAATTTCATAAATATAATGTACAAAAGGTGTTATTTATATGTTGCACGGAATGTTTGCTTCAAAAGGAAATATCTCAATGGTTTGTTGACCGATTCTAATTATTTTTTTTTTCATTATTGAACAAGTAGACGTTTCATCGTTAATTTTCATTAAGAAGAATATAAAATAGAGTTGCCTACTTCAAACAATATACAACATAATTATCCTCAACTATATGTATTATCACTATTTAGTGAATATCTTTATATTCAAAACGACGACCTATCAATTTCTATACATTAGTTGAATGCAACGAACGCAAACTACAAATCATGGAAAAAATAAAACCAGAAATTTAAAAAATATGAAGGTATTTGCTGATCCAGATCAATTTATGTTATAAAATGGTTTTTGTTGGAAATTTTGTACAATCGTGATTCACTGGATGGGTTGACAGATGTTAAAACTGGTCAAAGGGGATGTTATTAGTAAAAGGTTCATCTGCTCATATCTCTAACTATTGTAAGTTTTATTGTCGAATTGAACTTATCATGAAAATTTAACATTCAGATGTTTATACAGCAATTGCAATCAACTAGTATATAAAAATGGATAGGCCGCTATTTTTAATACAAAAAAAAATTCACTAAATAATGATGATACATATAGTTGAGATCAATTATATTGTCTATTTATTGATGTAGATGACTCTATTTTATATTCTTCTTAATGAAAATTAACGATGAAACGTCTACCTCTTCAATAATGAAAAAATAATTAGAATCGGTCAACAAACCATTCAGATATGGCCTTTTGAAGTAAACATTCCAACTTTTATCCATTTTTTTAATTTACACATTATATTTAACGGTTGGTAGACAACCCTATTTTCATATTTTTTCAGTGCACCATATAAATAACACCTTTTGTACATTATGTTTATGTAATTAAGTGGTAAGGTTTTCCTTTAAAAACCGCGACACATATAAACGATCTAAATAGTCAATGGACAAACATGGATTCACGCTTGAAGTCTGGTAGAAAACCCATCTATGACCGCATACCACATCCAAACCGTTATAAATTTAGATTCCGTCAATGAAATATTTTCAAAATTGCAGGGGATATACTTGATTATTATATATTTCGAATGCCATGTACTAAATAAGTAGACAAATATTTTTTTGTTGATAGAGATAGGACCAAACCCGTGGGTGTTTGCTGGTAGCCTTAGGCCGATGACATGCTTACGCGATTTGCGAAGCGGTAGCGGTAAGCGAAGCGAATACGTTTGACCTATCTCTTTGGTTTGTGCATGTAGAACGCGTAATACTGTCATAGTAAAAGCGGGGCGAACACGGCAAAACACTATGTAAAGTGCTCAGACGCGTCCGCAAACGCTTCGCTTTCCCCTTCAGCTTGTCATCGGCCTTATGAAACGTGTCATAAAACTTCAAATAGCAATTTCTCTCGAATCCCTCGATGGATCATTTTGAAATTCACTGAGAAGATGCTTGGATACTGTATCTTTCGAATGCCGTCTAACAAATTTATGGTCATTTTTTTGTTAATAACGGTTTTATGAACACCGTGCTGGCTGATACTTCAATCAAGTTAACCGTGATATGCTGGCTATAAACCGAATCAGGCAGCTATCAACATAGGCGGTTTTACAGTTCAG